>NC_064927.1:216352440-216671607 GCF_023897955.1 Schistocerca gregaria
CTTGTCAGTGGTCACTTCTTGTAACACGAGGATTACTCCTGCTAAGGCTTACCAGCCAGCTGTTGCATCACAGCAAAGGAAGCTGTGTAAGTGGAAAGACGGCCACTTCGTTATTGAAACAGCAGTCTTTGATACATTAGTACTTTCCGGAAACACCACTACTCTCAGTCTACTGAAGTGCTCAACAACGTGTTGGTGAACAGTCCTATATGGCTTGTGACAGCATAGTGATAAATATAAATTCAGCAGATCCCTCGGAAGTCCAGTGATGGACAAACTGAGATCAGCAGTACCATACTGAACAACGTCATCGGTACGCAGTGCTCAAACGATAACCCTAATGTGCACCAACGTTTTCCGCATGTCGCAGCTCACAGATATTAGTGTAGGTATTGGGAAACTTCAGTCGGAAGCTCTAAGCGTGGAAAAGAGCTCGCCTCATCTGATAGACAGCGGTACAAATGGTTAAAATGGCTCTGAGCACTATGGGACTCAACTTCTGAGGTCATTAGTCCCGTAGAACTTAGAACTAGTTAAACCTAACTAACCTAAGGACATCACACACATCCATGCCCGAGGCAGGATGCGAACCTGCGACCGCAGCGGTCTCGCGGTTCCAGACTGCAGCACCCAGAACCGCACTGCCACTTCGGCCGGCCACAGCAGTACACGTTTGTCCATGCCGATGAGAGGACTACAGCACTTCCAAACCGAAGCTCACCGGCAAATTATTAGACATCTAGTGTTTACTTTGGAGCGCTGTAGATGGTGTATGAGTGGTTCCAGGCGGTCATGTGATCCTCCTCCGCCGACGGATGTCACGCCAGTGAGTATGTGTCAGTGGGTTGTATGGAGTAGGGGAAATAAGATGGATCGACGTGATGACGTCACATAATGTCAGAAAGGTGTCGTCGTGTTTGTACGTGCGCAGTGAGGAAGTTGTCGGATTTGTTGGCATATAAATCCGGATTATCCACCGTGTCTCGAAGGAATAGTGTACCACTCGCACGTCACGTAAAACAGCGTAAAAACACTGGTTGTAAGGAGCACTCAACCCACAGGGTTGTCACTACTTATCAGTGACAACAATGACCGGGAGAGCGGTGAGATGACCACACGCCCCGCCATACCCCATCCCATGACGTCATTGGCAGAGGGTGACATGACGGTCGGTCGTCTCCGAGTGACCCGTCTAGAAGCAGAACGAGGAACTTTGCCTCTGGTTTACTGCAGTAGAACGGAAGATTAAGCTTGTTATCATAATCTCTTTCATATCAGCCTTCAAACTGCTGTTCTTCTATACTACGAGTTATTACGCAGCAACACCAGTACGGTAAAAAGAAAGCACCAGGAAGTGGAGAATTTTGTGCGTGGGGCACTGCCGGTGACGTCACAGCAGCCTCCGCGGCAGACCGTGGCTAATAGCACTCCCCTCTCGTAGGCGAGTTTCCTAAACACTTTATGGACTACGGGCGTCACACTAACACTATTTCCGGTCCTCCTCCGCCAGTCTGAAGTCAATTACACCCGCTATTCTTGGCTTCTAAAGAGGTTGCCTGGAACGAAAATACGCAGGCAGTCATCCTGCGGCTTCCGTCAGTTTCACGGCACAAAACCAGACCATAAAGCTTCAGTCAGGAGAAATTCAATAGGAGGACACAAACAAGAAGAATTTTACGGACGTGTCCGCTGAATTAAATTGGTAATGTATGCACACTATTTGATCAAAAGTATTCGGGCATAGATATGTAATGCGGAACTGACCACTAGGTGTAAAAGAGAGGTGGACCAGCCAATGTGAAAGAAGGGGGTTCAAATGTCTCTGAGCACTATGGGGCTTAACTGCTGAGGTCATCAGTCCCCTAGAACTTAGAACTACTTAAACCTAACTAACCTAAGGACATCACACACATCCGTGCCAGAGGCAGGATTCGAACCTGCGACCGTAGCGGTTGCGCGGTTCCAGACTGTAGCGCCTAGAACCTCTCGGCCATTCCAGCCGGCTAAAAGGAGGGTGGGAATGTTACGTTGCCACTAGAGGGTAACAGCAGAAGAACGGTCAGAAGAGTTCGTTAATTTCGAACATGGGTTCCTCAATGGATGCCACCTGAGTAACAAATCCATTAGCGAAACTTTAACCCCTGTAAAGTAGTCCTGGTCGACTGGTGGCGATGTGATTGCGAAGTGGAATCGCGAAAGAACAATCAAAGCTAATCGAAGACCTGGTACGCTTTATGTACCGACTGACACGAACTGTCGGGCATCACGGAAGTGGCTGTGAAAAATAACTTGAACTCAGTGGAAGGACTCACTCCTGAATATTAGACTCCCGCCAGCAGTCCAGCTGTCACAGTGACTGCTCAATGTTGGAGCAGCTACACACATTTCTGTAAATGTCAAGCGACGCTTCAGGTGATGTAAAGACAGATATCACTAGACTGGAAACGAATGATTTGGGGTGATGAATCTCCCTTTATTGTGTGGCAATCCCATGGAAAGGTTTGAGTTTGGCGGATGCCATATGCGTAGCGCCAGCAGCGAGGTTAGGGGGGAGATGGTGTTACGGTATGGAGGTGTACTTCGTGGTTAGTCGTCTTCTTGGGCTTAAGAAAATGCAAACGCTAAATGTGGAAGGATATGAATACATTTTGTAGTGTTGTTAACCGTGTACAGTAGAGGAACAGTTCGGAGACGATATCACTTGAATAAAGATAACAATACCAGTAGCTGTATTTGAATCCAACGTCGTTTGTATTTTATAACACTTGCTACCAGTTTCTTCCAAATCGCGTCATCTTCAGGTCCCAAACATAACCTGCCTCCCGCAATGATTTTCACGTGCAATGAGCGGAATGGTCAGACTGTGCTGAGCTTGTTATCGCCAGGGAAGATACGGAATCCACTTAATTTTGTCCTGTTGTCCATTCTGTAGAATGAGATTTTCACTCTGCAGCCGAGTGTGCGCTGATATGAAACTTCCTGGCAGATTAAAACTGTGTGCCGTACTCAGACTCCAACTCGGGACCTGTTGCCGTTCGCTGGCAAGTGCTCTACCATCTGACCTACCCAAGCACGACTCACACCCCGTTCTCACAGCTTCACTTCTCCCAGTACCTTGTCTCATACTTTTCAAACTTTGCAGAAGCTCTTCTGCGAAAGGCAACAGGTCCCGAGTTCGAGTCTCGGTCCGCCACACAGTTTTAATCTGCCGGGAAGTTTCGTATCAGCGCACACTCCGCTGCAGAGTGAAAATCTCATCTGGAAACATCCCCTAGGCTGTGGCTAAGCCATGTCTCCGCAATATCCTTTCTTTAAGGAGTTCTAGTTCTGCAAGGCTCGCAGGAGAGTTTCTGTAAGTTTGGAAAGTAAGAGACGAGGTCCTGGCAGAAATGAAGCTGTGGGGACGGGGCGTGAGTTGTTCTTGGGTAGCTCAGATGGTAGGTTACGATTCTGTACATTGCACATGAAAACAGTTGTGGATGGCAGTTTATACTTGCAGCCTGGAGATGACACCATTTGGTGTCGAAACTGGTAACAGGTGTTAAAAAGTATAAACGACGTTGGGTTCAAATACAGCTGCTAGTTTTGTTAACATTATTCAAGTACTTCGTGTCCGGCTGCAGTCCCACTTTTCTTGATCGGCTACCAGAGATATAACTGCATCAGTCTGACAAGGTATCCTTTTGTACAACAGTATTTCTGAGGCAAAGAGGTTCGTGAACAATAACATTCCTGAAATGGATTAGTCCACCCAGAGTGACGATCTGAACCCAATGGAAGACCTTTGGGATGAGTTAGGATGTGGGTCCCCAGCGCCCAACTTGACTACCTTCTCTGGTTTAAGTTTTTGAGGAAGAATGCACTGCTACTCCTCTCCAAACATTCAGACACTTCCTTATAAATGGAGGGGAACTTAAGCCATCACAAAGGTGAAGTGCGGACACACCCCTTATTAATGTCCACTGAACTTTTGATCAGGTAGCGTATATCTAAAGGTGTTCATAAGTGCAGTCTTTACTGAAGCTGGGAGGGTGGCTTGCGATTCGCAAACACCCTTATGCAATGAATGCCAAATAATTGACTCCCAGTGCCACAGATCTGTACACAGAGCACAATTTGCAACATAGAAACGTACCAGAAAAAAATGTCGCGGATACTGCCGGTATGAACCCTTCGTTACAACAGACATCACCGAATCAGGGTGTCACTGGCTCCTCACACCAAGAACCAAAAGCGCCGCTTCGTTACTTGTACAGACTGTGCACTACACAATAGATAGCAAATCGGACTTATACATAGACTACCTTGTAAATTTTAAGCACAGAATATTACAAACTAAAACAAAATCCCAAATACAGAAAATTGGTACAGAGCTGCCTCGATACAACAGGCAGACCTTAAAAGTTTTCTGGACCTGTACCAGGTGAACGGAGAACGGGAGAGATAAAGAGAAACAAGAGCTGCATCGTGCCAACCGAATGGACATGAATCATCAAATGAATGCATTTAAAGAGGGTTTTATCTTTTTTAGCACGTCAATAAATCACCTCACCTTCTGGTAAAGACCTTTGCTTTGGGAAACTGGAAAAAATGTGAGGCTTCTTTTTGTTAAGTTTTCAAAAAGTGTACTTTGGTTTATTTAGTTTGGAATGGGTTTTTAGTTTTGTTCTCAAAATATAATTCTGTTTCCAACATTGTTTTAACTTCGGGAAAGACTTTGTGGGTGCAATGTTTTTTCTTCTGTACAAGTTAGATTTGGGTAATAATCTAGAGATTGAAGAAGATTTCAAGAAAAGTTCTAGCACTTCTAGCAGAATTAATTTTCAAGATAAATTTTATTCACTTAGAAAAATATGTTTCGCAGAAGACTCATGTTATTAAATTGTAGGGAAGCTAAACTGGAGAAGGTCAAATTAAAAGAAATTAAATGGATTATTCGGTAAGAGTGTGTGCAAGATTCCGTTCCTGCTGTCGAACACAGCTTTAACGCGTCAGGAAATTTCGAAACGGTCCTCAATTCGCTGCCAAGTGAAAAATTCAATCTTGAATATAAAATGAGTTCAGCAGATTTTATGAGGAGTCTCCCATTGTCTGTAACACATCTACATTGTCGGCAAAATACACTAAAAAGAAAGAAGATACATCAAGAAAGAATTATCAAAGTGGGATGAAAATCGATAGACAAACAAATGTTTACAGTTTCAGAAAACTGGATGATTCATTCAAGAGAAAGATATTCACAAGTTGAGCAAGTCAGTAACGTGTTGTCAACCTCTGGCCTGTATGCAAACAATTATTTAGTTTGGCATTGTCAGATGTTCCCCTGCGGGACATCGTGTCAAAGTCTGTCTAGCAGGTACGTTAGATAGTCAAGATACAGAACTGGTTGGAGAGCCCAACCCATGAGGCAAAAAAACGTTCTCAACTGGGGAGAGATTCGGCGACGTTGCTGGCCAAGCTAGGGTTTTGCAGTCACAAAAGACAAGCAGAAACTCTCGTTCTGATTGCAGAGGATGCAAGTTGGAATGTCTGTTTTAAGGTGAATGAATCATTTTTCGGGTCAGTTATAGCGCGCCCAGCAATTGTACAGTTCATCACCTGCTTGCTGAATGCACATTTACAAACTTTCTGTCTAATTATGTCAGTTCATTTTAACAAATAAATGTGGGTAAACATTTTTAAATCATACTATGTTACTGCCAGATAACATTTGAAGATAATGTATAATAAAACATTATTTTAGCATTTTTAGCACTAACAGATTATATTCGTCTTGATTTTCGAACCGTTATAATCTAAGGAACACAATCAACATTACTCAATACAGTAACAGTACTTGTCGGGGTTAACTTTTATTATCTCCATTCGCACCACGTGGAGAGACCGTTGTTTACGAATGAAACGTCATTCCGCAGGAAATGCACATAAACGTTTTGGACTACTACTAAATTAATTCAGTGACAACAATTAACCTGACCAAGTGATCAAAATTTTCTTACTTTGGCTTTGAGTAATGGACGTGGTAAGGTGTGCACTGTTCCAGATTTTTTTTCATCGCCCTAATTACCGGTAAGCAGAGATGACAGTTGCCGGTTGCTGGGAGCGAAGACAAGTGCTAACTGTCTCGAAATAAGTTATCAGTTTAAAAAGAATACTTCGTGGCATTATAAACGTGTAACATTTGTATCTGGACGGAACAAAATTTCGCTAGGTGAGTCTGTGCCACAGAGTTGTTGTTGTTGTAGTCTTCAGTTCTAGTTTGATGCAGCTCTCCATGCTACTCTATCCTGTAGAAGCTGCTTCATCTCCCAGTACGTACTGCAGCCTACATTCTTCTGAATCTGCTTAGTGTATTCATCTCTTGGTCTCCCTCTAAGATTTTTACCCTCCACGCTGCCCTCCAATACTAAATTGGTGATCCCTTGATGCTTCAGAACATGCCCTACCAACCGATCTCTTCTTCTAGTCAAGTTGTGCCAAAAACTTCTCCCCAATTCTATTCAATACCTCCTCATTAGTTATGTGATCTACCCATCTTATCTTCAGCATTCTTCTGTAGCACCACATTTCAAAAGCTTCTGTTCTCTTCTTGTCCAAACTATTTACCGTCCATGTTTCACTTCCATACATGGCTACACTCCATACAGATACTTTCGGAAACGGCTTCCTGACACTTAAATCTATACTCGATGTTAACAAATTCCTCTTCTTCAGAAACATTTTCCTTGCCATTGCCAGTCTACATTTTCTATCCTCTCTACCTCGACCATCATCAGTTGTTTTTTTCCCCAAATAGCAAAACTCCTTTATTACTTTAAGTGTCTCATTTCCTAATCTAATTCTCTCAGCATCACCCGAGTTAACTCGACTACATTCCATTATCCTCGTTTTGCTTTTGTTGATGTTCATTTTATATCTTTCTTTCAAGACACTGTCCATTCCGTTGAACTGCTCTTCCAAGTCCTTTGCTGTCTCTGACAGAATTACAAAGTCATCGGTGAACCTCAAAGTTTTCATTTCTTCTCCATGGATTTTAATACCTACTCCGAATTTTTCTTTTCTTTCCTTTACTACTTGCTCAATATGCAGATTGAATAACTTCGGGGAGAGGCTATACCCCTGTCTCACTCCCTTCCCAACCTCTGCTTCTCTTTCATGTCCCTCGACTCTTATAACTACCATCTGGTTTCTGTACAAATTGTAAATAGCCTTTCGCTCCCTGTATTTTACCCCTGCCTCCTTCAGAATTTGAAAGAGAGTATTTCAGTCAACATTGTCAAAAGCTTTCTTTAAGTCTACAAATGCTAGAATTGTAGGATTGCCTTTTCTTAATCTAGCTTCTAAGATAAGCCGTAGGGTCAGTATTGCCTCACGTGTTCCAATATTTCTACGGAATCCAAACTGATCTTCCCCGAGTTCGGCTTCTATCAGTTTTTCCATTCGTCTGTGAAGAAACTGATAGTTCGGTAATTTGCACATCTGTCAAAACCTACTATCTCTGGGAATGGAATTATTATATTCTTCTTGAAGTCTGCGGGTATTTTGCCTGTCTCATGCATCTTGCTCAGCAGATGGTAGAGTTTTGTCAGGACTGGCTCTCCCAAGGCCGTCAGTAGTTCCAAAGGAATGTTGTCTACTCCGGGGGCCTTGTTTCGACTTAGGTCTTTCAGTGCTCTGTCAAACTCTTCACGCAGTATCATATCACTCATTTCATCTTCATCTACATCCTCTTCCATTTCCATAATATTTCCGTCAAGTACATCGCCCTTGTATAGACCCTCTATATATTCCTTCCACCTTTCTGCTTTTCCTTCTTTGCTTAGAATTGGGTTTCCATCTGAGCTCTTGATATTCATACAAGTGGTTCTCTTTTCTCCAAAGATCTCTTTAATATTCCTGTAGGCAGTATCTATCTTACCCCTAGTGAGATAAGCCTCTACATCCTTACATTTGTCCTCTAGCCATCCCTGCTTAGCCATTTTGCACTTCCTGTCGATCTCATTTTTGAGACGCTTGTATTCGTTTTTGCCTGCTTCATTTACTGCATTTTTTATTTTCTCCTTTCATCAATTAAATTCAATATTTCTTCTGTTATCCAAGGATTTCTAATAGCCCTTGTCTTTTTACCTACTTGGTCCTCTGCTGCCTTCACTACTTCATCCCTCAAAGCCACCCATTATTCTTCTACTGTATTTCTTTACCCCCATTCTTGTCAATTGTTCCCTTATGCTCTCCCTGAAACTCTGTACAACCTCTGGTTTAGTCAGTTTATCCAGGTCCCACCTCCTTAAATTGCCACCTTTTTGCAGTTTCTTCAGTTTTAATCTACAGTTCATAACCAATAGATCGTGGTCAGAGTCCACACCCGCCCCTGGAAATGTCTTACAATTTAAAACCTGGTTCCTAAATCACTGTCTTACCATTATATAATTTATCTGAAATCTGTCAGTATCTCTAGGTTCCTTCCATGTATACAACGAGTACAATGGCGAAATATACCGGCTGGGAAAGAGTTATGTACGTTGCGCTCTGAGGCGGTAACTGTAAAACGTAGCTCTGCAACATTTGATGGTTCAAATGGCTCTAAGCACTATGGGACTTAACATCTGAGGTCATCAGTCCCTTGACTTAGGACTGCTTAAACCTAACTAACCTAAGGACATCACACACATCCATGCCCGAGGCAGGATTCGAACCTACGACAGTAGCAGCAGCGCGGTTCCGGACTGAAGCGCCTAGAACCGCTCAGCCACAGAGTCTGGCTTGATGGAAGAGAAAAAAAAAACACTGGTGTATGTAAATACTCAAATAGACCGTCAGTAGCGGGATACTAACAGCGCAGGGTCCGAAAGACTACCACGTGGCACGTGCGCAGTGTGGGTAAACCGCCTCCAGTGACACCAGGGCTAGGGTAGCTCTCAATGTCCACATACACTATCTAATGAAAGGTATCCAGGCACCTCTCTGTAATGCGGAAGTGACTGCTAAGTATTACGTAAAGAGGAGCCGCCAGTATATAAAAGGAGGCGTGGAGTGTAGAAGTGTCACTGACGTCCATCACCACTGTCATTCAGAACAGAATGCAATCATTTAATGACAAAACAGAAAACTCACCACTCCACCTCATTTCACCACTAGGTTAACTATGAAAACCTAAGGAACATAACCACTCGTCATTTCAGAGCACAGAAAACCACACCAAATCTCACACTAAACATAGCACAATAACACACTTGCAAGGACACTTACACATGTTAGTATCCCTTACATTTCTTATCCCCTATCTCAGACAGAAGGCGTTAGTAAATGTCCACCGTACCTTATGTAAATATGGACTTCAAAATGCACTCATGCAAGCAGCTCAGCAGTGTTAGTAGAGAAGCAGTCACTGTACAGTGGATCGGTTAGGAGAACACAGTGACTTAGAAAGTAGACTACTCATTGGATGTCATGTAAATAATGCATCCATCCGGACATTTCAACCATTCTATAACTGCCCACGTCTACAACTATTGCTGATGTGATACGGAAAAGCAGCATCTGTGAGCAACGGTTTGTGGACAACAACATTCCTGAAATGGACTGGCCTTCGCAGAGTCCCAACAATAACCGAATGGAACACCTTTGGCATGAGTCAGAACGTCAGCTTCGCTTTAGACCCCAGCGTCGAACTTCATTACATTCTTTGGTCATGTCTCCACTGACATTCATATACTTCTTTGAAAGTGACCACAGGGAAATTCAAGCTAGGTGAGGGCGCCATAAAGATGACGTGTGGACACAGTCTACACTACTGGCCATTAAAATTGCTACACCAAGAAGAAATACAGATGATAAACGGGTATTCATTGGAAAAAGATATTAAACTAGAACTGTCATGTGATTACATTTTCACGCAATTTGGGTGCATAGATCCTGAGAAATCAGTTCCCAGAACAACCACCTCTGGTCGTAATAACGGCCTTGATACGCCTGGGAATTGAGTCAAACAGATCTTGGATGGCGTGGACAGGTACAGCTGCCCATGCAGCTTCAACACGATACCGCAGTTCATCAAAAGTAGAGACTGATGTATTGTGACGAGCCAGTTGCTCGGCCACCATTGACCAGACGTTTTCAATTGGTGAGAGATCTGGAGAATGTGCTGGTCAGGGCAGCAGTCGAACATTTTCTGTATCCAGGAAGGCCCGCAACATGCGGTCGTGCATTATCCTGCTGAAATGTAGGGTTTCGCAGGGATCGAATGAAGGGTAGAGCCACAGGTCGTAACACATCTGAAATGCAACGTCCACTGTTGAAAGTGCCGTCAATGCGAACAAGAGGTGACCGAGACGTGTAACCAATAGCACCCCATACTACGACGCCGGGTGATAAGTGTGGTGTCACCGCCAGACACCACACTTGCTAGGTGGTAGCCTTTAAATCGGCCGCGGTCCGGTAGTATACGTCGGACCCGCGTGTCGCCACTATCAGTGATTGCAGACCGAGCGCCGCCACACGGCAGGTCTAGTCTAGAGAGACTCCCTAGCACTCCCCCCAGTTGTACAGCCGACTTTGCTAGCAATGGTTCACTGACTGCAGACGCTCTCACTTGCAGAGACGACAGTTTAGAATAGCCTTCAGCTACGTCATTTGCTACGGCCTAGCAAGGCGCCATATTCAGTTACTATTCTGAACAGATAATATTGTGAATCATGTAGTACCGTCAAGAGCGACGTTCATCATTAATGGATTAAAGTTAAGTATCATACTAATTCCGTCCACTTTCTGAATTCTAATTCCTTGCCATGTTCCAGACCTCACGCCAGCCTGCGTGAGCTAAAACGCGTGTATTTCGGCCTCCTCTAGTAACACGGTGTTGGCTCTTCTGCCAACATAACAATACGCCAGTATGGCGATGACGAATGCACGCTTCCAAAGTGCGTTCACCGCGATGTCGCCAAACACGGATGCGACCATCATGATGCTGTAAACAGAACCTGGATTCATCCGAAAAAATGACGTTTTGCCATTCGTGCACCCAGGTTCGACGTTGAGTACACTATCGGAGGCGCTCCTGTCTGTGATGCAGCGTCAAGGGTAACGGCAGCCATGGTCTCCGAGCTGATAGTCCATGCTGCTGCTAACGTCGTCGAACTGTTCGTGCAGATGGTTGTTGTCTTGCAAACGTCCCCATCTGTTGACTCTGGGATCGAGACGTGGCTACACGATCCGTAACAGCCATGTGGATAAGATGCCTGTCATCTCGACTGCTAGTGATACGAGGCCGTTCTGATTCAGCAGGGCGTTCCGTATTACCCTCCTGAACCCACAGATTCCATATTCTGCTAACAGTCATTGGATCTCGACCAACGCGAGCAGCAGTGTCGCGATACAATAAACCGCAATCGCGGTAGGTTACAATCCGACCTTTATCAAAGTCGGAAACGTGATGGTTCGCATTTCTCCTCCTTACACGAGACATCACAACAGCGTTTCACCAGGCAACGCCGGCCAACTGCTGTTTGTGTATGAGAAATCGATTGGAAACATTCCTCATGTCAGCACGGTGTAGGTGTCGCCTCCGGCGCCAACCTTGTGTGAATGCTGTGAAAAGCTAATCATTTGCATATCACAACATCTTCTTCCTGTCGGTTAAATTTCACTTCTGTAGCACGTCGTCTTCGCGGTGTAGCAATTTTAATGGCCAGTAGTGTATATTAATGTCCACTAATACGTGTCCGATACTTTTGGTCAGATATATACGTCTGAGGATAACATTTACTTGGACTCTGTTGCAAGCAAAAGGCGAGGCTTTACCTGGGCAGCGCTGTCATCATCGCAGGGGTTGTTCTGCGGCTCTGGGATTGGCGTGAGAACCTTGCGCAGCTGCTCGCGTGTCGGCGGCAGGTTCATCGAAGTCAGCCCGCACTCCGGGAACACGATGATGTCGGCACTCTGGAACCAGAACACCGAGCCACATCAGTGCAGCACATAGGCTGGCCAGTTGGTAACTGCTAGTTTTGAAATATGTTACTGGGCAATACGAATGAGTTTTTCAGATTTATATGAAAAGTTGCCAAACGTGTCCTCATCGTTGTACTGTTACTTTTGTATATCATGCTTACCTGCTTACCAGTTTGTTGAAAAGTAAGAGCATATACGGGCCCTGCATCCTCAGAGAACTCAATCTACGAGTATCAATAAGAAATGCGATACAACACGTCAGAATAACTGTTGTGCAGTTTCATTTCTGACTTCGTTTTCTAAAATAGTCGGAAAAGTAATGCACTGATTATTAGTGCCCCACTTAATTAGAAAAAAGTTACGTGTTTCATTGCTATTTCGGTTCCACTCACATTTAACACTCACTAAATATTACTAGCCTTAAATAGCAAACTATCGCCAGTTAGTATTTTTTACGATCCATCAAAGGCCTTTGATTGAACATAGCATTATACACTCCTTTGAAAAGCTTAAATTTAATGGAATTAATGGTATTAGAAACAACTGATTTGAATCGAACCAGAAAAAAGTAATGTAAATAGCGGTATAGAATAATTCGAACGAGGCTGGAAGAAATGAAAATTTTGATAATGGGAAGGAATCACGAATGAAGCTCCACATCGTTCAGTTTTGGTTCTCTCCTACTATGACGGTGAGTCAAATGAAAACCTTAAATATATTTTAAATATTATTTATTGTGCAGATGTGGTACAAAGCTGTATCACTTTTCAACATAATCTCCCCCACGCTCAATGCAAGTCCTCCAGCGCTTACAAAGTGCATAAATTCCTTTAGAAAAAAATTCTTTTGGTATCCCGTGCAACGACTCATGCTCCGCGTGGCGTACCTCTTCATTAGAACGGAAATTCTTTCTTCCCATTGCGTCATTCAATGTCACTCGGCGGTTTCCCTTCACTATGGCTTCAACTGCTGCAATGTTCTGTGGAGTCACAACTCGTTGTGCCTGACCTGGACGAGGAGCATCTTCCACTGAAGTCACACCATTTGCCAACTTCCTACTCCATTCGTAGACTTGCTGCTCTGACAAACATGCATCACCGTACTGAACCCTCATTCGTCGATGTATTTCAATAGGTTTCACTACGCAAAACCCCAATAACAGAACGCTGTTCTTCCCTGGTGCAAGACGCAAGTGGGGCGGCCATCTTTATACTGATACTGCGACGGTATGTGTGCATCTTCACTATGCTACCACCTATAGGCCATGCTGCACGCTGTTTGTAGCACGCTTACCAACTTACAGGATAACGGCGCGAAATTTCGATTTGTTATTACAAATTTAAGGCTTTCATTTGACTCACCCACGAGTTTAATTGTGATGGTTACCTTCCACTTAACAGACACTAAGCAGGCTCACTAATTTATGCAGGTAAACAAATATTATAATTATGGCAATTGTAGAAATAACAACAGAATAAATTTTTAACAGTTTTTAAACAATTATAAGTGGTTCTCTATGAATGGGCTCTCCCTTAATTTCAGAAAAACCCTGTGAATTCACTTTTGTACAACAAACAAAATAACATGAATGTAGTACGTGGGACGTCAACTGGCGCCACACCAGAAAATGTTAAGACAGTGAAGGATCTCTTTCTGCAAGATTGCCGACAGACCTCATCATCGTCTTGCGCATAAATTGTGGTAATGCGAATGTGTTCTGCAGGAAGAATTGGACATGAGAAGGGTTGCGGCGAAGTATATTCTGCGACTACGGTCAGAAGCAACATCATCTGGACTTCTGTAGGGAACTTAAACAACTGCTTCGAGACGATCCAAACTCTCTTTCAGAAGTTACAACCGGTGACGAAAGGCGTGTTTATGGCTATGACCTTGAAACTGCCACCAATCGTCACATTGGAGGAGTTCTTCTTTACTTCAAGTAAAGCAATCTCGACAGAAGGAGAGTAATATTCATTGATTCATTTCCGTTTCCGATAAGCATTTCCAAAAAAATAGCAGCTGCGATAGCTTTGTCATTTCCTTCGTACACATCTTGCATTGCACACGGGTTGTTCAGGAGGGATCATACATGTAGGTGGCTTGGATCTTCTTCAGCCCCGCAGTCGTAAAAAATGTCAGCGCTCGCTGGAGATATTCCCATTTCTTCAGGTTGGTCTTGCATCGGAGGACGCCCATTCTTACGCGGTTTAGGGACCTTCATACAGGGTATTGTAGGTTTTCGCCAGGAGCTAGTTTTTCTTTTGGTGATACGTCTACGAGCAATGAGCTCCTCCATGTTGCAAGACGAACTGCGTCTGGTGCTTCCTTCACTGAGGCAGTCCTAGCAAGGAAACTCTTGCGGGATTTAAGGCGGGATCTTGAGGCCTGATGACCGTGCTGAGGGTGCCGTCGGTCATCTTCTTGCTTTGTTCTCTCATTGTCTGCAGAAATGGCCCTCCGGATAGAGTAATATTAAATTACTGTTTATCTCTTTATTTTCCTTATACAGGGTGTCTGTTTTAACTTGAGACAACTATTTATCTCGAAAAAAAACATTGTATGGAAAAAAACGTTCTACGTGAAAAGTTAACATTAGTGATGGAGTCGTCTGTCTGCACTACAAATGGCCACCTCCTAACCATCTCTCCTGCGTGGGCGGGGTCAACATGGTTGTGTTAGGTTCTTTGGGGAAGGAGACCAGACACCGAGGTCATCGGTCTCATCGGATTAGGGAAGGACGGGGAAGGAAGTCGGCCGTGCCCTTTCAAAGGAACCGTCCCGGCATTTGCCTGGAGCGATTTAGGGAAATTATGGATAACCCAAATCAGGATGGCCGGACGCGGGATTGAACCGTCGTTCTCCCGAATGCGAGTCAACATGGTATTTCAAACGGGAACACCCCATTTTTATTGAATATTCAGATTCTGCGCCAAAGATACGTACGGTCCACTCAAACCATTGTTTTCCATTCGTCGTAGATTGTCCTGTAATCGACAAATATCAAGGGTGCCTTTTTTTGGAATTCAGAGCTGACGGATTTGATTCTACAATTCATTTAGGAAGTACATGTAAAGCTTTGTGTTCTACATCTACATCTACATCCGCACTCCGCAAGCCACCTGACGGTGTGTGGCGGAGGGTAATTATCTCGGTTGATACTAATGCTCAGACGTTACTTGTGTGTTACAAATGTGATCGTACAGTACAAGTAATTTGGCTAGACACTGACATTTCTGGCCATATGTTACTTGTATGGTAACGCAGTTTTCTGTTCCCTGCGGGATTGATTGTAGTAAGTCCACAAACCATCGGAATGCTTGATTTTGGTGGCCGCCCTCAGATTTCGTCTCCAGGATTGACTGATTTCGGCGAGTATTTCTATCCAACTGTCGTAAATTTCGCGTTGGCCACTACGCGTTAACAGCAGAATGTAAACCACAACCATTGTAATAAGGTAAAATATCCATGAAGTGATAGTGAGAGGCACACCTGCCATGGATACTCACCAAAATCAAGTACCCCCATGTTGAGAGGCAAAGGGACTCACCGAAATCAAGCATCCCAATGGTGAGCGGCAAGAGGACTCACAGATATTAAGCATCCCGATGGAAAGCTATTACATCCACATCGTTGTTCCTGGATCAAGCTAAAAGTAGTTTCTAAACAGACATCGGAACAGCTAACCATATTTTACTGTACAATCAAATTCGATACACTAGAGTCAACTTCGGACGTAGACAGCAACCGTTGGAACACAGAGGTTTACATTTACATCGTAAGTGAAATGTAGAATCAGATGCGTCGGTTCTTATTTGCAAAAACAGACATACTTGACATTTATCAATTACAGTGCCGCCTACCACAAAGGAAAAGCAATGGTGTGAGTAAACCGCGGGTATTTTTTGGTGTAGAGCCAGAATATGCAATAAAAATGGGGGGGGGGGGGGGTCCCATTTGCAAATACAAAGTTGACCCCACCGACACAGAAAGGGTGGTTAGGAGGTGAAGAGTATATTGACGGGATTGTTCGTAAAGATTTCACCCTCCTGATCAGACAGTAAATAAAGACTTTTGTCGCGATGTTCTCAGACGCGTGAGGGAGGATGTAAGGGGAAAACGTCCACGAACATCTGAGTACTTCTGATCGATAATGCACGCACAATGTCCATTTTACTAATATTAACTTTTCATCTAGAACATTTTTTTCTGAAGATACGTCGTTTTCGAGGTATTTTGTTGTTTCAAATTAAAACACTCATGCTGTGTATTGGCGGTGCAGTTCGTAAAAAGTTCACCCTCATGATCAGACCGTAAATAAAGACTTCTACTGTGATTTTCTAAGACGCATGAGGGAGGATGTGAGGAGGAAACGTCCCTGAACGACTGACTACACCGCATCGACAATGCACAGTCGTATACAACCTACTGAGGATTTTTCTTACTAAGAACAAGATGACAGTTCTTTCCCATCCGTTGTACGCAGCAGATTTAGTTTCCGTGTGACGGCTTCTTCTCCCCACGATCGAGATGAAGGAGTGAAGGTTCGGTACAGTGGAGGAGATTCGAGTGGAAACGGAGAGGGCACCAAACATCTGAACAGGGTGTGAAAAACGTCAGGACCGTTGTGTTCATCCTCCAAGAAGGTGACAGTAGAGAAAAGCTTGAGGTACGACGTAATAATTTTCATTAATTCATGTTGAGAATTTCTGATAATCATCCCGTACAGTAGATTCCGCGCGCAGGTTCTTGCTTTCTCTGTTCTGGTCTAGCTCTGGATGCTAGGAAGCAGGAAGGTTTGGACTCAATGAAGAGGACGTTAAGAGGTGGAGCACTGGCTCGGATTTGCGCGACATGGTGAAGGCAAACGTCCGTGCCTTTCCTTATTTCCATAGACTTGAGCTACGTAGGGAAATCAGTCCAGCTGCGAGTCAAGACTCACCTGGTCGCGGGCCTGACGCATGAAGCGGATGTAGCGCTCGCAGTTGGCGCCAATCACGAGCTGAGGGTCTTCCTTGGTGGGGTCTCCGAGCGCGGGGTACTCCACCACCGCGGCCACGTACTGCATGCGGCGGTCACCTTGCTGCGACTCATCGCCGCCCGCTGGATACGCCTGCAACAGCGAGAGCACTCGTTGTTACCTTCCAGAACAGCAGGCAGCGTGCACACAGCGCACTTCCCTTCTCTGGCCTGTGTGAACAGCAAAGTTAATGAATGTGCAACTGCCGAAAGATCTGTACCTTAGGACTGGAAAGTTGGACAGGTCACACTAATACGCTAATACACCAAGCTAGGCATCGTTTGGCATTTACCAGCGTGATGTGTGGTTTATAAGCTCCCGTTCGACCATGAAATCCGAGTTTTCTCACCTCCCGCCTGTCGCAGTAGTCGCAGTGGGTCCTGATGCAGTTTGGAATTCCTGTGTGATGATCTGGATAGATGTCTGCCTATTACACATTACGACCCTCTTCAACTGTCGGCGGTCTCTGTCAGTCAACAACTCATGTTTTTGTGTTGTACGTGTCCCTTCACGTTTCCTCTTCACTATCACAACAGAAACAGTGGATCTAGGGATGTTTAGGAGTGTGGAAATCTCTCGTGCATACGTATGACACAAGTGACACCCAACCTCCTGACCACGTTCGAAGTCCGTGAGTTCCGCGGAGCGCTCTATTCTGCTATCTCACGATGTCTAATGACTACTGAAGTCGCTGGTACGGAGTACCTGGCAGTAGGTGGCATCACAATGAACCTAATACGAAAAACGTAAGTTTTTGGGGGTGTCCGGATACTTTTGATCACATAGTGTATCTTATAAGCAGGAAAGATTCACGACGCTCCTTGAAAGAGAAGGTAAATTTGAGTGACATACCTATAATTTTAATGAAGTGCTATAAACTCGGGATAATAACTGAGTCATTAATTTTGTTATCACTTCAGGTTGAAAAATTGATAACGCCCAAAAGTGAGGATGCAGGGAAGCCATCAGCTTCTGGCTTTTCGCTCCGCTTTCACCAAGCCTGTCTCCTTCGCCTTCGCAATCTTAGTTGTGGCTAATGAGATCGATTTTTGCCGCAGCCTCGGTCCCATATCGACCGTAATCTCCAAGTCCTTCACCAACATTAGAATTTTTCAGTCTTTGTTTGAAGTCTACTTTTGTTACGGCAAATAACAGCAATGCAAAACAAGAACATTGTTTATTTCAGATACAGGTTATTTTGAGCGGTTTCAACACTAAGGTTAAACTGGAGACGAAAAGAACCGCTCTAACCGAAAACCGATAGCTTCAGCGATAACCACCGTTGCTACTTGCCCGTAGCCAACGGCTTTGTCAGTGAACTATTTTGTAGTGCTGCTGAATCTGACAAATTGTGTATGTATGTTGAGGACATCATAGGTCCTATTACGAGCCCTTGTGGCATAACTGATGTTACTTTCGTTTCTGTAGAACTACTGCCATCCAGTGTAAGACATTGGTTCTACTAATCAAATATTCACTGAGACAATCACATATTTGGAAAGATACTTCGCATGAACCTAGTTTGGTCAGTAGCCGACGATGTGGGAAGTGTCGAACTCGTTCAGGAACTCTGAGAAGACAGAATTCACTTGTTCATCTGCATCCATTATTTGCAAGGTGTCAGGTATGAAGAGGGCAAGTTGTGTTTCGCACGAGTATTTTTCCCTGATTCTTTGAGACGAGGAGAAAGAGGAATTTTGTACATTCATCAGTAGCAGTCATACATTTAAGAACAGGGATATTAATCAGTTTTGCTCAGAGCATCAACCTGAATCATGTGCGAAATGATCAGAATGTCGTAATATGTATTTCGTTATAGTAACCGTGTAAAGAGCTCCTGCAGGCATTCATAAGCTATCTTTAACAGTAAAACGTACAAATAATGGTCACTGGTAGCTTAAATGTAGATTAAAAAATCTCCTATAGTTAGAATTTATTGCATGTAAATTAATTCTCATTCAGTTCATTCTATTATAAACTTACCAAAAAGGAAAATATAAGTCTTGAAAACTGGTCCTGATAATATTTATATAAAAACAGATAATGAAGAAAATCATGTAATAAAATTAATACTCAATGGCCTTGCAGACCATGACTTTCAGTCTCTTGTGTTAGGAATTTATACTGAGCAAAGTTAACTGAACGTAAATAAAAATGGCAGTTAATAAGACGTATATTGAATTTTTTGATAACGACTCAGAGACGTGAACTGAACACATATTTACTCATGACGTTAATGAAAATACAACACATTTTTGAACTAAATCCTCATTTTACATGAACACTGATTTTCCCTGAAGGTGACTCAATTGAGATTAAATCGATTTGCACGCTGAGTACCTTAAAATATTATGGTGACCGACGAAATTCTACAAAATGGTTTACGCTATAGCTATCTAACAGGAACAAAAAGGGTGTCAAGTGGGAAAAGCTCTGCATTAATCCCTTATTGCATAGCGGTGTATCTATGAACCAAACCGCAAAACCACTGTGTAATTTCCGCATGAATTTTTTCCTTTTGATGAAACAGACGTATGTATTGACTTTTGGCATGGAGTACAGAACATTTTCAGTTTCTGTCCTTACTCATACACAAACGAACCTCACCGAGCGGGGTAGCGCAGTGGTTAGCACACTGGACTCGCATTGGGGATGGCGACGGTTCAAACCCGCCTCTGGCCATTCTGATTTAGGTTTTCCGTAATTTTCCTAAATCGTCTAAGGCAAATACCGGGGTGGTTTCTCGAAAGGGCAACGGCCGCTTTCCTTCTTCTTTTCTCCCTAATTGGAACTTGTGCCGTGGAGGTCACTCACTTGGGCTTCCTTGAGACCTGTGGCAGTAATTCTGGCACCATGACAGCTGTCGGCTACGTGAACGTTAAAGCAGACCATCCTCCCTTCATACCTAGTGGCTTCCCCGATGGCAATGGCATCTACCAGTAAGATAAGTGTCCATGTTATGAGCCAATAAAAGGTTTGGGAGCTTGATAGTGAACCCACGATGTCTTGGCCACCAAATTCGCCTGAGCTGTGCCTCTTGGAACACATGTGAGACGCTATTGGAAGCAAGCTATGTCTCCAAAAACTACCCACGGACTTGTAATGTACGGCATTTACGTGATCTGAGCGCAGACATCTGGGGCCACGTGTCTCCGGAAATCTGCCAAGAGAACTTGTTGAAGACATCCCACCCAGAACCGCTCCTGTATTGCATTAGGAAAGATGGATGCTATTAAGTAGGTTCTCGCGCCCGCGTTGTCACTCTCTTTCTCCCTCCCTCCCTCTCTCCCTCCCTCTCACCCCCCTTCCCTCCCTCTCCCCCCTCCCCCCCCTCTCTCTCTCTCACCAGTGTCGTGACCGACTCATCACTTATCATCGCCCAGCCCAAACCGCTATGGATAGAAACTTGAAATTGGGAGAGAGCTATGATCTTATACTGTAAGCATCGGTTAACAAGGGATTTTTCGAAGTTTTACCCATAAGGCAGTGAAATAGGGGATGAAAAACTTGTTGGACAAAGTGCCTATGAATGCAGTATTGAAGATAGAACTGCGGAATTAAGTATTTGATTTCTCGGTCAGAAATAAAGATATACGGGTTTTAGAAGTTTTGAAAATTGAACCCCTAATGAGGGGGAAATAGTTGCTGGGACGTTTTTGAAAACAAGTCGTTATTATAGAACTAAGACAGCATTTTTAAAGCTATTTGGATGAAAATTAGTATTTGACTCTTCGGTTGGAAATAACAAAAATCAAAAAACAAAAACACGTGTTCAATGGTTTTGGAAATTCAACCCCTAAGGGGTAACTGCACAGTGGCACGTGGAATTCAGGAAGTCCGTCTACTGACCTGTATGAGTCCGACCTCGTAGACAATTAGCACGACGGCGATGGCCCACAGCACGACGTTGAGCAAGATGGCCATCTTGACGATGTGCCGGGTGATCCTGCAGACAGAACACTTCATCAGAAAACTCACCAGGAGAAGACGTGGCCTTTGTGAGGCTCTTGATCTTTTCTAGGATACGTTGTTAGGTACATGTCCCAATATCTCTGGCAAATGGCACAACGCCTATGAGCACTATAGCGAAAAGTGCATATGTTTGATGAGTTAGATTGCACAGACTAGGTTAGTTGGACATCAGGTCACTGATTTAAAGAAACAGAATCAGATTATTATATATTTACTATCTGTGCCTAGGTACATACTTACTCCAATTCTATTGGTCTATCTCTTTCTTCCACCTCTATCCATCTCGTCTGCCCTCCTCTCTGTCCATTTGGTAATCCCCCCTTACTCTGTCCTCGTTCTACACACCCATTCTCTATAACCTCCTGCACCTCTCTGTGCCCTTCTGCTACTACCCTCTCTCTCTGTCCATTTTCTCCTACCGTCTCTCTCTCTGTCCCTCCCCCTTTCTCTGTCCATTTCCTCCTCTCCTCTTCCTGCTCATCTCACCCCCCCCCCCTCCTATTTGCGCCCATCTTCTTCTTCTCTCTCCCTTTCTGCCTATCTCTTCCTCCGCCCTTCTCTCTCCAAATGACGTCCCCCATCCATCTTGTCCGCCCTCCTCTCTGTCCATTTGGTAATCCCCCCACACTCTGTCCACATCCTCCACACCCACTCTCTATGTCCTCATGCACCTCTCTGTGTCCATCTGCTACTACCCTCTCTCTCTGTCCATTTTCTCCTACCGTCTCTCTCTCTGTCCCTCCCCATTTCTCTGTCCATTTTCTCCTCCCCTCTTCCTGCTCATCCCCCTATCCCCCACCTATTTGCACCCATCTTCGTCTTCTCTCTCCCTGTCTCTCTACCTCTTCCTCTACCCTTCTCTCTCCAAATGATGTGCCCCATCCAAATAGGATGTTGGTGTTTCTTACCCTCATAGTATTTCATTCCAGATAGTGTACCGTACCAAGTTTGGTTGCAGTCGATGCTTGGGCCCACGAACGCATATGTCATGTATATCTCAATTTACAGGTGTACAGTAATAAAACCGACACACTGAAGGGAACGATTCCCAACTGGAAATGGAGGAAAAGAGGTCTTATCGACATGTAGCTGCAAACGGACAGTGTGCATGCAACGACAACAAATCGACCCGGAACCCAGTATAGAGCTGCATCTCATGCACGTCACAACAGATGTTGAGAGTGATGCGTATAGTAGTGGCTTACACCATCTTGGTGGGCCACTTGCCTGAAGCTTGTACTAGTGTTCGTCTCAATATTCTGCAGAACCTGGTCCCCTAAATCTGGTATAGGCACATTCCTCCACCTGCTTGCACGTTCGCTTGTTTGGCAGGACCCATGCTCACAGAAACGTCCAAAAAGGGCTTGAAATGTAGTATGGTATGGTTAGTGCCACTGAGGGTACTTGATTTGGTATAGCTGTGATGCCTCTCGACCGTTTACATTTGCTTCGCCGTACACAAACACCATCTCGGCTTCTTCCCGGCATGAATACCGGGCCATTCTGCTGCTTACAGTACGCTGTGTCAACCCGCAACACACATGGAAGGTGGTCAGAGGAACTTCCATTCGTCAGCGCCATCTACTTTGGGGATGATGCATTTCCAGACACATGTTCATAGGGCCCTTTCCTTCCATTCCCAGTCAGGAATCCCTCCCTGTAGTTTGTCGGTTTTAATACTGTTCACCATATATATAGTATACTGTATAAATATTTGTACAGATATTTCACTTGTATCTCTAGCGAATTTCGTCCTGCAATTTCATTTTCACGCAGCTCAATGCTTATGACGTGATCCATCCGGAACTACATGTCGCACAGCGATATACTTTAATAGGTACATTCGAGGGCATGTGTGTAAGTTACACTGTCTACGCAATGTGTTGAGAATACAACTAGTAGCAAAGAAGTAAGAAATTTAGACGTCATGCAGGATGCGGCTGTTTTTCACTCATCTTGGTGTTTATGATGTCACATGTCCTGAACTAAAAGTCGTACTTGATTTCAGTTTTAGGTACACTCAGCGATATATGTGCATACATGTGAAATGTGTTGCGAGCAGAATTACTAGCAAAGAAATGATGCCTGATCAGCAGTTATACTTATGAACAGCGAAAATGTAGTAAGCGACAAACTTTTCACCTTTCACGCAGCTCAATGTATATGACGTGATACCTCCGGAACTATATGTAGTACAGCGTCATACTTTTATAGGTACATTCGAGGGATTCTCAGCGAGACAAAGTGTTGTAAAGTTTGAAATTAAGTGTAAGATTCGTTGCAAGTCATTATGTACTCTCATACTCAAATACTGGGTGAATATAGTCTGGGTATTTCCGTGTCATGGTCTGCACTACTTCTTCGCCCCCACCGACACCCCCTTTGATGGCTGGGTGGTTATTACACAGCGATTATTTCCAGAAGGTAAATGCTATTCTGCACCAAGTTTGGTTGAAATCAGTCCAGTGGTTTAGGAGGATATGTTGAACATATATTTTTATAATATGTATGGATTTCGTAAAGGAAATAACGAGAGTGACTGGCATGTTGCTAACCTAAAATTACAAAGTAAAATCATAGCGCAGACGACCCAGACACACATCCAGTTCATATGAAAGTTTAACAACGTCTGCATATTCCACCTGATATGGTTCTATGTAACAACAGTACTCTCTATAACATCATTTGTAAGTCATATTGCGTTTTGTCCAACTTTATTGTTGGTTGAGTACATGTAAATAAATAGATTATACAGACCAAAAAGAAAAAGCGACGCACCATGAAGGAATTATCCGAGTGGGACGGAAATCGGTGGATATGATGTATATGCGCAGAAAAACAAATGATTACAATTTTAGAAAAATTGGATGATATATTCAAGACAAGAGATTATAATATTTCTGGCGTTATAGCCACAATATCCGGCTACAAGACGCTCTTCTTAGAAGAATTGAGAAGGCAACAGTGGGAAGATGACGTAGTGTGGTTTGTTCGGTACGGGTATCGTGAGAAAGACCGCCTAAAGTTTGGTCCTTCGCGATTGGCTGCTGTGTTCGGAAGCTGTACGCTAAAATAGTAATCTCTTGTTATTAATATTAGAAAAGCTACACAGTGAATTTGCTGGTATTTCATGTGAAAACATCTCTCAACAGCACGCTATCATTCCATTATTTCAAAAGTGTTAATTACCAGCGGTATAAACATCAACAGCTAAACGAAAAGGTCGAGGAAGCAGTTCGATCTTCGGATCGCGCTTAACTTGGATGGCGGACGGCATGGCTCGGGTGTTAGATCAGAGCTGGATCGGCAGCCTCGAAGGACAGACACGTTGTCTGCCGCGGTAGGTGTCAGTTAAGACTTTATAAGCAATCTCTGGTCATTTGAAATATAGCTGAGAACAGTGTGACAGTAATTACGGAAATATGCAGTTCATTATTTTATTGAAGAATTGAAATTATTTGTGACTCTAAAATGGAATGTAATTGCGCAGTTTCTCGTGTTCTGCTAATAAAAAGCGAATGGCATCCCGTATAAACAAATTATTGCAAATTTTAAAATATCAGTTCCTCGCTAAGACTTTCTTAAAGCCTAAAGATATCGGATTCACGACCTACGTGCTGTTTTCTGCGCAGGGGACAACACCTACAGAAGACTGCAGTTTGGTGAACATTTGTTAGAACTTACGCATTCCACTCAGGGCGATGGAAGCAAATAGGCACCTCACGTCCACAGCAATCTTAGCACAAATGAGGTTAGCAGCGTGTCATCTGTGGTAACACAGAGAGGCATGAAGGAGGGAAATTTTTGAGGAAAGGGGTTTGTACATACACGTATATATCGTCCTCTCACTTATTCTCTTTTTCAACTTGCCAAAAGCTTCACAAATTGAGCAAGTCAATAACGCGTTGGTCTACTTCTGGCCCGTATGCAAGCAGTTATTTGGCTTGGTACTGATTTGTAGAGTTGTTGGATGTCCTTCTGAGGGATATCTTGCCAAATTATGTCCAAGTGACGCATTAGATCGTCAAAAACCTGAGTTGGTTGGAGGGCCCTGCCCATAATGCTCCAAACATTTGCAGTTGTGGATAGATCTGTCGCCCTTGCTGGCCAAGTTAGGTCTTTTAAAAACAAGAAGACAAGCAGTAGAAACTCTCGCAACGAAGAGGCGGCCATTTTGTTGCTGAAATGTAGGCGCACGATAGCTTGCCATTTGGGGCAACTAAACGGGGCGTAGCATATTGTCAACATACCGCTGCGCTGTTAAGGGTGGCGCTGATGGCAACCGAAGGAGTCCTGTTATGAAATGAAGAGTCAGGTTTGTATCCCACATCTGTCCGGGGCGCCTCGCTGCTCATCGGCGCTCCATTCGAAGTGGGACTCACCACTGACGACAGTTCTACTTTAGTCAATGAGATCCCAGACCGAAGGTTAGGCAGCCCCTTCGACGCCTCTTGCGTTGGGATTTGCCGGCCTTAACGCGCTAGAGCAGCTACCATGCGGAACTGATATCGAAGTTCCTGACGGGTGCATTTCTAACGTGCATAACAAAGTTGAGTGGGTGGCACTGAAGCCGTTGCCGAAAGAGGTCTTAAAGGACCCTTTTTATTCGCGCACACGTTAATGTTGCACTCCTGCATAATCACGGAAGGCGGGCCGGCCGTGGTGGCGAGCGGTTCTAGGCGCTACAGTGTGGAACCGCGCGACCGCTACGGTCGCAGGTTTGAATCCTGCCTCAGGCATGGATGTGTGTGATGTCCTTAGGTTAGTGAGGTTTAAGTAGTTCTAAGTTCTAGGGGACTGATGACCTCAGCAGTTAAGTCCAATAGTGCTCAGAGCCATTTGAACCATTTGAACGAAAGGCGGAAAACAGGAGGGCTGAAAAACCATAAGTACCTTTTTCTGCTTCAAATCACATTCAAATTTTGAATGCTCCGTAATCATTCCACCTTGTACACGAGAGCAAAAATTACGAATGTGCTGCACTCCAAAGGTATGTAACCACGTTCACTGGGGATGCAAAATTTCCTTAAACGCCCGAGGGCGTCGCAGTCTCAAAGATTGTCAAAAACATCTTCCTGTTGCTCATCGCACATCGAAATGTCGTTTTAAAATGCGAAATGTGTGGCAATCGACACCCTAGGAAAAGGAGTCTTGAGGTAGCCACGGGGACCGGATTCGATTCCCGGCGGGGTTAGGGATTTTTCTTGTTTCGAGACGTCTGGGTGTTGTTGTGTCGTCTTCTTCATCATTATCATTCATCCCCATTACGGTCGGAGGAAGGCACTGGCAAACCACCTCCACTAGGACCTTGCCTAGTACGGCGGTGCGGGTCTCCCGCATCGTCTCCTACGCTCCTCGGAGTATGGCACATCATCATCATCATCATCATCATCAACAGGAAAAGGGGTGGTTTTATTGACGCCTTTGATGACACCCCGTGAGACCTTTTCACGTCGTCTGAAATGTTTTCCCCGCTCACCCATTAAAAAACCATTTGATTTCAACGCTCGGTGTCGCTACTCCCTCCTCCATCGCAGAAATGTTCGAAGAAGGGGTGAAATGTGGGTAAGAGCTGCTGTGATGACCTTAAAATCATGTGACATGTCCACGGTGGAGCTGCGCAAGATTGTGGTGAAGTCTGGTGCCAATCTGGCATCAATATACCACGTTGCAGTTCACGTGAATTTGTGAATTGGTGCCTTTTTTTCGCACGTGAGGGGGGGATAAGTTGCTGTTTGAAGTATCGCCGAGGGAGACGCTTCAGGTCGCCACCATTTTACATCGAAACAGAGGAATCTTATAGGCACCTCTGAGCGAAATTTCGAACTTAAGCATCACAATGGAAGACAATTACGGGCTTTTGAGTGAGAGAATCTCTAAATTTCTTTTGCAGCGTATTTCCGTCCTCCGCCTCCACTCCCATTCTTTAATGTACCCACCTCCCATGTTCAAAGCAGCCTCAGATATCTGATTATTTTACAAAGGAGTTAATATGTTGAATATTTTATTTTAAGCATGCAACATGTTTATGGTTGAGAACTCAGAAACCCTAATTATGTTGGCTTTATTAGTTTCAGATCATTCACTGATGAGAAAGTTTGTTGAAAGTCGCTGAATGAACTCATTATCAAAAGTAAGGTCAGTATAGTCCGATTTATTCACGCTCAATTTCAAGAGAAGCTAGTTGTTCACGCATCTCAGTGTTTATGACGTTATATCTTTTGAACCATGTGTCTGTCGTACAATGATATAATTTTGTAGGTGGTGGTACACGTAGATGCTGCGAATAGAGTTAGTTGTACAGAACTAATAAATTAAAGCGTCATGCTTGATGCTGATGATTTACTGCATGAAGAGCGAAACTGTTGCAAGCGACACAGGTTTTATTTTCATTATTTTGTGGAAAGGGGAATGGGAGGACTGTCAGTGAGAAAACGTTTTGAAGAAGTTTTAAAGTATGTGGAAAGTTTGTTGGAAAGCACTAACCGCTCTCACTGTGAGTTACTGTATGAATATACTCTAGGCAATTTGTGCGCTGTGAGATACGCTGTCTCGAGACATATATACACTTTCTAATTCATACTTAACTTGTTGCGTTGAAGCCCTAACGGAAGGTTACACCTCTGTATGAGTACACTGTGACTGCATTTTAAATTTTGTCGATTATTATTTGAAATACTGACAATCAAACTTTTTGTTGCCTCTGTAACACGTTAGACAGCCAACCTGCAATTTGGACAGTGTGGTCGTTTTGGTAATATATTCATTTCGTACTTCATCTGCCAATTTAATTTTTAAAATACTGCTACAGCTTCAAATTTCAAATGATTCCCCTTTCTTTTTCTCTCGATTTCCAATAGTCCTCGATTCACTTACATAAAATTTTGTGTTCTATATGTACAAATTTCAACCTTCTCTCTGACTTCCATGTCAATATGTTGTATCAGTAGCTACATCTTTTACTAAGGAAAACTTCCTTCACCTCTACCAATCTGCTTCTATATCTTCCTTGCTTCGGCTAACCTGTGCAATAGTACTTCCTAGATGGAAAAACTCTTTCACTTCTTCCACTAGTGTGTGGTTCACTATTTTGATGTTAAGCCAGTCGCTATCCTACTTTCTACTTCTCTTCCACACCTTCTTCATTACTTCTTTAAACCTTTTCCCTGTTAAGTATGTTTCCTGGTTATCCACTGACAAATTACATCCGTCTGCGCCAAATAAGTGCCGATGTACATGGAGATCGTCGCAATATTTGTCTTGCTCGAGGAAGATTTCGCTAATAGTAAGCTATGCTGCACGGCGACTGTTGCACAGAAAGGAAAGTAACATCGGGTATGCTCCTATGAAGCATGATACATCTCCGATGTTTTCAATATATACAGGGCATCCCAGGACTATCGGTAAATATTCAGGGATATGACAGGAACCAACATTCGAAGCAAAAAAGAGTAGTAAATATGGGCTCTAAAGTCATATGTGAAGATCTATGAGCAGTTCTCCTTCGCTTATGCGAAAAACATGTTTTCTATTGAACAAGTTCTCGTAGCTCTTACGGTATGCATTTAGAGAATACATTTACTCGACTTTTTTCCTTGTTTTAGTCCGTACTACCTGCTCCCAAAATATGGAAAACAAAGAATTTGCAGTACAAGAGATTCCTTTTATAGTAGCATCGAAGATGAGAAAGTGCTCTTAGCACTAACGTAACCATTTTGAAGCTTGTTTTTACTACATTTTCTCGCATCAGGTGATCGTTCCTGTCATATTTATGAATATTTACCGCGCCTCCTGGGATATACTGTATAAGAATGTTAAAAAAAAACGTACCCACAAAATTACAGACAAAAATTCTTAGCATCGGTTTGATGCGGAATTCTTGAAAATAATCTGAGTCGCAAAAGTTTCTGTCCATAAATTAGCACGATTTTAGGAAGCATCGCTTTTAGAAACTCAGCTTGCACTTATCTCACATGGTGTCCTGGGAACCATGAATGAAGGGCAACAGGTAGATTCCATACTCCAGAATTTCCGGAAAGCGTTTGACACGGTGCCGCACCAGAAACTGTTAACGAGGTTATAAGCATACGGAGTAGGTTCACAGGCATGTGTATGCATCGAAGACTTCTTAAATAGTATAAGGTACGCGCAGTTTAAAAGTAGACCTTCGCTGTAGCGGCGTTGAATGTATACCAATGGGAGAACGGAATCGTGGTATCCCCAGCAACGCAGGCGAAGTTAATTAAGGCTTCGCGGCAATTTCCTAATATTTGGGGATTTGTTTCCGCAGTTGGTTGCATGGTGGATTCCTCACAGTGAGCACACAGATCGGTTATTCAATTTCTTCTAGCAAAGGGGTGCATGCTTCACAAATATGTCGCAAGATGAAAGAGGTGCACTGAGAACAGTGCCTCGCATGATGCACAACGTCGCAGTGATGTCCGCGTTATAAGGCGGAATATGTGGCCAAGAAAAGCCTAGAGCTCCTTCAGAAACAGGTCCTGTAACATCCTCGTAACAGCTCATCTCCCCATGTGCCTCGCATATCTTCGGCCCCTTAAAACACTCTCTGTAAGGTCAGGGCTTCACCTGTGACAAGGAACTAGAGGACGCTGTGGAAAACTTGATCTTCCAGCGATCCAGGAGTTTCTACACTGGATCCGTCCACTCCCTTCCCAATGCCAGTGTCAACCATGTGTAATTGTACTGTTCCACATGAACTGTAAGTGCATTATTATAAAATTTCGTTACATACAACTGTAGTCTCCTCTTCATTAGGGAACACCTTATAGCGCTCATGTGTTCATCAGAGACAAGAGTATCACCAGACAATCCCCAGAGAAGTATGAGAGGGCCGCTCTTATTTGCTACATACATATATGATCTGACTTAACAGTGCATCTGACTGAACAATAATCTGCAACTGTTTGTTGATGGCCCTGTAGTGTGCGGGACGGTGTCGTCGTTGAGTGATTGTAGGAGGATACGATTTAGACAAAATTTGTAAGCTGGCCGCTGTGGCCGAGCGGTTCTAGGCGCTTCAGTCTGGAACCGCGCGACCGCTACGGTCGCAGGTTCGAATCCTGCCTCGGGCATGGATGTGTGTGATGTCCTTAGGTTAGTTAGGTTTAAGTAGGTCTAAGTTCTAGGGAACTGATGACCTTAGATGTTAAGTCCCATAGTGCTCAGAGCCATTTGAGCCATTTAAACAAGTAACTGATCTGATGAACAGCAACTGGTTTTAAATGTAGGAAAATGTAAGTTAATGCTGAAAAGAGCTAATGTTCCAAAACAGCATTAGTGGCGTGCTGCTTGATACAGTCACATCGATTATATATCCACGCGTAACGTTTCAAAGCAATATGGAACGCAACTAACACGTAAGGACTGTAGTAGGGAAGGGGAATGGTCGACTTTTGTTTATTGGAAGAAATTTAGGGAAGGTCAGCTCTTCAACAAAGGAGATATGGTTCAAATGGCTCTGAGCACTATGGGACTTAATATCTGAGGTCATCAGTCCCCTAGAACTTAGAACTACTTAAACCTAACTAACCTAAAGACGTCACACACATCCATGCCCGAGGCAGGATTCGAACCCGCGACCGTATCAGTCGCGCGGTTCCGCACTGAAGCGCCAAGAACCGTTCGGCCACCGCGGCCGGCAAAAAAGGAGACTGCGAACATTACTGTTGAGTTTTGTTCGAGTGTTTTGGATTCCCACCAGATCGGATTAAATAAAAGAGCACGTCGAAACACTTCAGAAGCACGCCGGTAGATTTGTTACTGGTAAGTTCGATCAGTACGAGAGTGTTACGGAGATGGTTCATGAACTCCAACGGAAATCGTTGGGGAGAAGATGACGTTCTTTTTGCGAAACATTATTGAGAAAATTTAGGGAACCAGCATCTGAAGCTGACTGTAGAACTATTCAACTGCTGCCAACGCACATTTCGCGTAAGAAGCGCCAAGGTAAGAGAAAATAGGGTTCGTACGGGGAGGCAAATAGACATTCGTTTTCCCCTCCGATGTGTTTGCGAGTGGAACGGGAAAGGAAATGTCTGGTGGTGGTACAGGGTATCGTCCGCCATGCACCATGCGGTGGCTGCGGAGTATGTACGTACATGTAAACGTAGACAGAGGCAGTCAGTTATCCTTTATATAGTGTGCGAACGGAATAGGGGACAAAACTAATAAAGTAGCACGATATACCCTCCACCTTGCGGCGTTCAGTGGCCTGCGGAGAATTTATGTAGACGTATCTGCCAGCAACAATATTGTAAGTAGGCTGTTTAGGTTTTTATGTTGGTAACGCCACGTAGCGCTCTGTATGAAAATCGCTGACTGCGCTGTGTTCAGTCTGTGGCTGGTTGGACTCATTGTTGGGATATTCGCTTGTGTAGTGTCGGGCTGTTGGATGTGAAAGGCGCGTAGCGTTGGGCAGTTGAAAGTGAGCCGCCAACAGTGGTGGATGTGGCGAGAGAGATGCCAGAGTTTTGAGCGGACGGTCTGGGCGTGTGGCCGTCAGAAAAAGGAAATTGATTTAATTGGATGTCACAAAAATATTTATATATTATGACTTTCGAACGCTATTAAGGTAAATACATTGGTAGTTCTCTATCAAAATCTTACATTTGCTAACTATGCCTATCAGTAGTTAGTGCCTTCAGTAGTTAGAATCTTTTATTTAGCTGGCAGTATTAGCGCTCGCTGTATTGCAGTAGTTCGACTAACGAAGATTTTTGTGAGGTAAGTGATTCATGAAAGGTATAGGTTATTGTTAGTCAGGGCCATTCTTTTGTATGGATTATTGAAAGTCAGACTGCGTTGCACTAAAAATGGTACGTGTCAGTTTAGTGATGATCAGAATAAGTAAAGAGAGAACTGTCTGACTACGTTCAGTTTTGCTCAGCTGTTTGAAAATCAAATTACGTAGAGTTTTTCCAGCACTGTCATTCATAATTTTCTAAGGTGACGTTTCAATATGACGGCTATAGTGGATAAAGACAGTCAACTGTCGACAGCTGACTGTCTCCAAGATACTGCTATGTGTCGCTAGAAAGAGAACAAACGTTTAATCCACGAAGACAGAAAGTTCAAGGTGCAACTGTTGCGTTTGCGGATTTGTACCAGTCAACACTAGTCTTTAGAAAGAGCAGCAGTTTTAATTGTAGAGAGGTGACGGTATTAACCGTGATAACGGCGGAGAAACTAGGTACTGAAGTTGAGGACAGACCCTGTTACGTGAAAACTGCGCCGTAGCAGCCGCGCGCTAATGTGATACGACCGCTGGAAGAGAGCCCTGACGAGAAGGTGTGTTTGCGGTATGCCGCTTGTGCCGCGTTACGTAAATAGAAACGTAAATCAGAGTGACGACTGTCACGGCTGTTTGCATTCGGGTACGGGAGCTCGCAAATACGATGTGACGGAGCGACTGTTGTCTCCGTAATCCCCGCTGAAGCGGGGGTGGATGTCGCGGCTGCACTGGCTGCACGACACGTGGAAATACAGCGCTTGGTAGCCGATCCCCCAGCTGTGGAACCAGACCACCACTGCCCGCGTCATGGATGCTTAGGGTAGAAGAGCGTGGCTGCAATCTCTCTCTATAGCGCAAGGTCACTATAGTTCTTTAAAGGTCGTCTGCGGCCCGTAGTACTAAATAACTAAGGGATTCCTTTCAGCCATTTTTCGTTTACTTTTTATGTTTCATCACTCACTGTTTTAGAAATTATCTAGGGTTCTACAGGAAAAAGTAACATTTATTTAAAAATTGTAATAATTTTAAAATTAATAGGTCTCTTTTATGAAGGAAAGATCCTTAATTAGTTGGTAGTGGTTGATGAGATACGATTAACTTTTGTATGAAACCAATTTGCTGGCTTGCATACAGCTTACATTCGAGAAAAATGTGAATCATCTCTCCTATTGTTATTCTATCACATTCGCCGTAACAGATTTTCTCGAAACTGTTGTCGGTGAAAATGGCTAGAGAATGATCCATGATTAAATCTCATGTAAACTGTGGAACTTCCTGTTCAGCTATATACACCGATATTTTTTAAAATTTTTACTTTGCTTCCGTATAATATGTGAACGTAACGCCTAATACAATTTTATTTCATTAATTTAAGAAATAAAGGCTGATAAGCACCTCGATTTTTTAATCATTATCCCACCAACCAGCCCGAGACACTATAACTACACATCAGAGTTAATTTTGGTCAGAGCGCCCACAGAGTCGGCTAGAATATCAGGTTGTGGTGGCGGGTACGTCTTTCATAGGTAAATATACAGTATGTATATATAATACACAGTATGTACTGTAATATACAGTATATCTAGCAACCAAGAGGAGATAAGGAGGAGGACCAAGAAAGAGGCGCTCTGATTAAAAATGGTACAAGACAGCAAAATAATCTTTCACCCCTACTGTCAAATCTAGACAACGACATAGGAATAATAGAAGAAAAAATGACAAATGCGCTTAAAATTCAGGGTGAAAGGATGTCAATGATAATACTGGCTGATGACGTTTATATCGTCAGTGAAAACAAAGGAGCCGGCCGCGGTAGCCGTGCGGTTCTGGCGCTGCAGTCCGGAACCGCGAGACTGCTACGGTCGCAGGTTCGAATCCTGCCTCGGGAATGGGTGTGTGTGATGTCCTTAGGTTAGTTATTTTTAAGTAGTTCTAAGTTCTAGGGGACGTATGACCTACGATGTTGAGTCCCATAGTGCTCAGAACCATTTGAACCATTTTTGAAAATAAAGGAAGACTTACATTACCTGTTGCACATAATGAACAATCTAATGAATATATAATATGGATTATATAGAAGAGTAGTAGTAGAAAGGAGTAGAAAGAATTAGATTACCAATAAACTAACCATCAGACTTAGTGACCACAAAGTAGACGAAGTGAAGGAATTCACACGACGGACGAAGCAAAGACATACAGTGAGACTATTATTGAATTATATGAAAAAAACAACGTAAATTAGTTACAATATACGCCGTGCAAACACTTAATTCAACATGTAAACGTCACTACAGATATTCGCCGGCCGCGGTGGTCTCGCGGTTCTAGGCGCGCAGTCCGGAACCGTGCGACTGCTACGGTCGCAGGTTCGAATCCTGCCTCGGGCATGGATGTGTGTGATGTCATTAGGTTAGTTAGGTTTAAGTAGTTCTAAGTTCTAGGGGACTAATGACCACAGCAGTTGAGTCCCATAGTGCTCAGAGCCAGAGACTACAGATATTCGGATTTAGGATCTTTAATGCCTGCCATCCTTGGCGCCGATGTGGCGCAGACGAATTGTGAAATTCTGTATGACCCGCTGAAGTGTCGGAAACTCTATGCTGTCAATGACCTCCTGAATGACTGTTTCCAGCTCAGCAATGGTTTTGAGGTTATTACTGTACACTGTGACCTTAATATAGCCCCACAAAAAGGAGTTGCATTTTTCAAATCCGGAGAATGTGGCGGCCAATTCAGGGCCATGCCAGTGGCCTCTGCGTACCCCAGAGTCAGAATGCGGTCCGCAAATTACTCCTCTCTGGACTGTGCGGCTGGTCCTGGGTGAGGTTCGAGTCCTCCCTCGAGCATGGATGTGTGTGTTTGTCCTTAGGATAATTTAGGTTAAGTAGTGTGTAAGCTTAGGGACTGATGACGTTAGTAGTTAAGTCCCATAAGATTTCACACACATTTGAACATACTTTGAATCACTCCTCTAGAGCCGGCCGCGGTGGTCTAGCGGTTCTAGGTGCTCAGTCGGGAACCGCGCGACTGCTACGGTCGCAGGTTCGAATCCTGCCTCGGGCATGGATGTGTGTGATGTCCTTATGTTAGTTAGGTTTAAGTAGTTCTAAGTTCTAGGGGAATGATGACGACAGATGTTAAGTCCGATAGTGTTCAGAGCTATTTGAACCATTTTGAACTCCTCTAGAATATCAAACACTGTCCTGCTTCGACGGGATTGATCTCCATCTTGCATCACCGTCACTTTGGATAAAGGGGATGAAATTATTTTCCAGAGACTTCACATGCCGTTCGATACGTGCCATCAAGGAATATTGCACCGATCATTCCGTGACTGGACTTTGCATAGCACACAGTCACCCGTTGAGGCTGGACAGACTTCTCCATCGCCAAATGCGCATTCTCGGTACCCCAAATGCCCCAATTTTACTTATTGACGAATCCAACCAAATGAAAGTAGCTGCGCCGTTAAACCAAACCATAATGCGCCTAATTCCCATCATGCCCCGCGGCCAGCCGTGCAGTTTGAACGTCCCACCGCAATCCGTTCAGAAGTTATGACGGTTTCATTTCATATTGTTCAATAACTGACTCTATAAAAAGACGAAGACAGAATTACTGGGCGAAAGGAGTCTACTGGTATCAAACACTGGCTCTAATTTGAGGAAGAAATTTCTGAGAATGTATGTCTGGAGCGCAGTATTGTTAGGAAATGACTTACTGACTGTGGTAAAACTGCAACGGACGAGAATCTAAGCATTTGAACTTTGACGCTATAGAAGGTTGCTGAAGATAGGGGGTGGGGGCTGATAAGAAATGAGGAGGTTCTCTGCAGAATCGGCGAGTAGAGGAATGCATGGAAAACACTGATAAGAAGAAGGGACAGAACAACTGTAAAGACATCAAAGAATAGGTTCTGTGGTACTACAAGGAGCCATAGAAAGTAAGGACTGCTGGGGAAGACAGGTATTGGAATATATCCCAAAAATAATTCAAGGTGTTGGGATAAAGTGCTTCTCTAGGATGAAGAGGTTTGCACATGTGGGAAACTCGTAGCGTGCTGTATCAAACCAGGCAGATTACTGACGGAGGGGAAAACCACCTGTATAATTTTATATCAGCAGTTTAAGCTCTGAAGGAATCTACGCATTTTATTTTGAAGTTATTCTCTCACTGACTAATCAAGACACCACCGCAGTTAATTATGATCAGTGTCTGCTGAGTCTGTTACGTACTAACGTATCAATACTGGCAAATTGTGTGGACGTGTGTGTATTTGACACAGTTACTCGCAGACAACTGACGGGCTGGGTATGTCTTTCCAACCTTAGACCGCTTTCTAAGACAGGAAGAGTACGAGAAAACAAGTCTACGTTAATATACATATTAATACGCTGATAGGTTTCACCGCTTATCCATCCGCCTGTAGATTTAATCATCAGTCATATAAGTAGAACCCACAGAAGAAAACTGTCTCATTGCAAATATTTCACACTGTATTTTACGACGTACGATGGCCTACTTTTTATCGAACCTTTTTTATTTACTCGTTTTGGGAGGAGTCCATCATGAGAAAATCTGCCTAAACAACACAACTGATTCGAATGCACAACTTATAGATGGCATGTTAAGAGCAAACGTTTTTAAATTCACTGAAAAACAAATTTCTTTGCCTGATAAAATAATTTAATACAAGAATCGAGCCAAGTGACAAGTTTCTTAACATTGATGCTCTATTGATCGCGTTCCAGGAAAACTAGCTATCGTTAGATACCACCAGCTGGCGTAGTTGTATTGACGTTGTGACCTAGCGTTGGAAGCCGTCTGACAGTTATTGGTTGGTCGGTTGTTTGGGGGAAGAGACCAAACAGCGAGGTTATCGGTCTCATAGGATTAGGGAAGGATGGGGAAGGAAGTCGGCCGTGTCATTTCAAAGGAACCATCCCGGCATTTGCCTGGAGCGATTTAGGGAAATCACGGAAAACCTAAATCAGGATGGCCGGACGCGGGATTGAACCGGCATCCTTCCGAATGCGAGTCCAGTGTGCTAACCACTGCGCCACCTCGCTCGGTCTGAGAGTTATTAACAAAGACAATATCAGAAAACGTATAAAAACATTAAATAGCAACAAGTCATTAAAAAAATAAGACTGTTAAAAATGTATACACGAAGCGCATAATTCTGACTTCGGTGTGATGTCATCATGTCTTCGATGTGACGTCATCAGCTGCTACTCGCAATGTACACTGATAAACTGCGATATTTTACTTGCCTTTCTCAAACAGTTTCTGTGTGATATTGTTGCTACAAGTATTCTGATAACTGATTTTAATACAGTTTGGGTCTTCCGAGAGGTAGAAATTAACGTGATATGTATGTCTTTGTTTGTGTTTACCTTCGCGTGTTTACTTCTGCCTGTAGACCAACGCAAATTGTCAGTGCGCGTACAGCTCGTCGATACGTAAGTACCGTTTCAAGCGTTGCCCTTTCGTTTGAATTTTGCTACTTGGCAGACTAACATAGAGAAAACATTTCTTTACTGTATACACACGGCGTCTCTCCTAAAAGCAGTCAGGCGCATTTTCTCTAGTGTTTCAGCAGTTTCGTTTGTGTGTGTGAGCCTAAACAAATACTGCTCGTGACGTCTTTCATGCGACGCCGACTCTCGACGGAAAAGCGTCAGTTTGTTTCCTGCTACAAAGAAAATCATTTTTAAATTGGAATTTGACGTGCCCTATCGACAGCGTGGTCCCAGAAGAGTCTAGTGCGATATTTGTGTTATCGACATATGTTAACAGGAGTAGTAAAACACGAAGAGCACACAGTAGTCCAGCGTCGCCCCGGGCCGCACTGACTGCCATCCCATGCAGCTGCGCTGCTCAGTCGCTGCTGGAATATAAAGTTATTCTTCGTGTTTTACTATTCCTGTTAATGCATATGGATAAAACGGATATCGCACTAGACTAAAATGGGACCAGCCTGTAGAATTGGCACGTAAAATTCCTGCTTAAAAGTATTGTTCGTATCGGGTAACAAACAGATGTTTTTCGTCGAAACTGGGCATCCCATGAGAAACATAATGAACGCTGCATAATTTTACTGGACAGACTCTAGCTACACATTGCAAATATCTGCTGAAACACCAGAGAAAATGCGTCTAACGGTTCTTGGGAGAGACATCTGGACAGAAACAGTCTGAAAAGCTCGTAAGGATGTTGCAGGGTAGGTTCTGCTGAGAGCTAATTGTTAAAAAAAATTAAAAAAAAATTAAAAAAAACCGATACGTTGCGAAGTTTCCGAATCAATTAGCATCGAAGTTTGGTTTCATAAAAAAGAACAAGAGAGCGATACTAAAATTGGAGATGGGACGATAGTAAGGATCTAACCTGAGCCAATCGCTGAGGTATTTCGTTCGTTATTATCTAAGCTATGGGAGCAACTGACACTAATTGTATCGGGCGAGCCATTGAATCTGTGCTCAACGAAATTAACTCGAAAACGGGGCATTACAACGAATTTTTTACTTAAATGTTTCTCAGCGCAACTTGCCGTACAACATCCTTAAAAGCTTCTCAGTCGGTTTGTGACCATCACCATACGTATATAGAATGGCTCTAATATGCACACCCTAAGAGCTATGAGCGCTTGTTCATCATCGATACTATGAAGTAGATCTTCTCAACTGCTAAAACTTTGCTTTCCATATTCTGGGAGGAGGTAGTATGGACCAAACCAAGAACAAAGTCCAGTAAACATGGGTTCCAAAACGTATACTTCAAGAGTTAATAGCATTTGCTCATCTTCGCTAGTGTGAAAGACATGTCATGTACTGAACAAGTGCTCATAGCTCGTATAAGTCCATGTTTACTAGATTTGTTTTGTTTTGTTGTACAGGCTAAGATACATACTCTGATAGAGCTTTCATGTTTTTAGTGAAGTTAGGTAGATGATTCACTGACGGTTTATAGCGTGGTTTTTGGTGTGTGTTATTTCATGTTATTTGGTTTTCGAAGGCACATATTACAGGGTATTAGGGAATAGCTGGAGCTGCTAAGGAAGAAGAAGATGGAGAAGTGGAAACTGGTGGTTGGCAGTAAGGACGTTAGGAGAAGAACGCGCGCCGATAATTTCGTTTTGAATGTTAAGAAAAGGTTTAGTCCGCTACCCGAGTCATGTGGATATGAGCCTTAACTAGTGATACGAGCAGGCAAGACTGCGCAACTTCCACCGTTGTTAAGAAGACTAAGTTAGAACAATTAAGAAAGAGAGGATTCTGCTGCCAGGAGGGTGCTGGACGTCCTTTCGAACTGTCAGGATGGGTTTGATCGTAGCACTGGAACAGTTCTACAAAATGAAAATTACTGGGCCGAGCGTGGGCGGTAATGGTGTTACCACCTGTTTCATAAGCCCAATCCCTACTAAGACTACTCACAGCCCTTCCATCTATCACTAAAGAGGATTCCTCTTTAATAAAATTGCTATCCAAGGCCCTTAAGTCTTGTGACACCTTATTGAACCCATTACATCGTTTAAAAATGCCGGTGAGTTGCTACTCCTTGTATGTTGTATGTTAACTGGGGACCTAGAAACGACAGAGAGGCCCCGTTCCCGCCGTAGCCGCAGTGGTCCACAACCCCACGACGGCTACCGCAGTGCACTTCACCTCTCCACTGCCCCACACCGAACCCAGGGTTACTGTGCGGTTCGGTCACCAGTGAATGGTGGTGTACGCGTACGTGGAGAACTTCATAGTGTAGCTGAGGCGGAATAAGGGGAATCAGCCCGCATTCGCCGAGGCAAATGGAAAACCTCCTAAAAACCATTCACAGACTGGCCGGCGCCCCTTCCCGCTCCGGAAAGCCGTGCGTTAGACCGCTCGGTTAACCGGGCGGGCTTGGTGCTCCTTACCTAACGTCGCCTGCCTCTGTGAGCCTACACTGCGCAGCACTAATGTGTGCAAGCTGCTCTACCCCCGTCCCCTCTCCCCAGAAGAATGTGGTTCAGTCACTGAACAAGATCAAACAATAGGAAATGCTTTCATCATGGTAACTATCCCAGTCAGGTTCACAGGATAGATGTCAATGACACCCCAACTTGTCCATGTGACTTAAAACAGAAGGTGGTTCAAATGGCTCTGAGCACTATCGGACTTAACATCTGTCGTCATAAGTCGCCTAGAACTTAGATCTACTTAAACCTAACTAACCTAAGGGCATCACGCACATCCATGCCCGAGGCAGGATTCAAACCTGCGACCGTAGCGGTCACGCGGTTCCAGACTGAAGCGCCTAGACCCGCACGGCCCCACCGGCAGGACAGGAGGTGACGATGGCACCTAACAGCACGACAGCGTCACACAGCTAACAGTGTACGGCCATGATTCGAAAACACTGTTGTGTATGACTTCGTACACAACAGTAAGGAGAGCTGGGCTACAGAGTGGTGAGGCAACTGCCGTTGTAGATAACATAGACAGGGGCAGAAACGATTAGCAAACAAGTTAACGCAACAAACAGAGGATTTACTTAATTTGTTTTCTCCAAGCGATAAGGCTCATTACAAATACTGCAGCAAGAAAAGAGTCCAACGCTCACAATGTTAATAAGGAAGAGGCTGCTGCCAGCAGCTCTTATTAAGGTGGCTGGAGCGCTCGAAGTCCAGAGTGACTGGAGGAGTGGCTCGGTGTGTACGCAGCATTGGGTCCGCCAGATCCCACAAGCCCGCTATCGGCGTCTAACGGAAATGTGCGATTCCGTTGCCAGCTGTGGGATGCCAGTGGGGTGGTATCGATATGTGATACCACAAACACATAACTATTCTTTTCATTTGAGCAATACCATCATCAGAAAATCACGATACACGACTAAGCAGCTTGAAATACCAATTTTCTACTAATATCATTGGGATCTTCACATTAGAGACTGACGCAACTCACAAAATCGTCACTGACTTTGTCACATTCATGGTCCAGTCACATTAATGTGACCACCGCCTGTGTTCAAAATCAACGTGTAACAACCACTCACACACAGCAGGTGGCAGCACCAGCAGTGCAGGCCACATAAGGATGGCCGTGGTGGGGGGTGGGGGTGGGGAGGGGACGCGGAAAACAGTGCAGTCGTCGTAATGCAAAGACGAAGCGATTTATCTGACATCCAAAAGCGGCATGATCATTACCTTTCAGGCCAAACGTATAAGCATTCCCGAAGCGGCTGTGTTTATAAACTGTTCACATGTCACTGTGTTTATATCGCGCATGGCAAAACGGTGCTATCCAAAACAGGCGCTGAGGCACTGTGATACACCACGGGCCATAGGTGACAGGGGAAAATGAAGGCTGTGGAGATGTGTACAGGCAAGTAGACGTGCAACTGCTGTGCAACCGACCAGCCAGATGAACTAAGCGGCAACCAACTGATCCCTCAACGACTGTTCAGCAAACGTTACTGGTATGAGATTTTCACTTTGCAACGGAGTGTGCGCTGATATGAAACTTCCTGGCAGATTAAAACTGTGTGTCGGACCGAGATTCGAACTCCGGAGGTATGCCTTTCGTGGGCAAGTGCTCTACCATTTGGGCTACCCAAGCACGACTAACGCCCCGTCCTCACAGCTTTACTTATGCCAGTATCTCGCTCCTACCTTCCAAACTTTACAAAGTTCTCCTGGGAACCTTGCAGAACTAGGATAATGCGGAGACATGGGTTAGCCACAGCCTGGGGGATGTTTCCAGAATTAGATTTTCACTCTGCAGCGGAGTGTGCGCTGATTTGAAACTTCCTCGCAGATTAAAACTGTGTGCCGGACCGAGATTCGAGCTCGGGACCTACGCCTTCCGCGGGAAAGTGCTCTACCATCTGAGGAGAACATCAGTAAAGTATGGAAGGTAGGAGACGAGATACTGGCAGAAGTAGAGCTGTGCCGACGGGGCGTGAGTCGTGCTTGGGTAGCCCAGATGGTAGAGCACTTGCCCGCGAAAGGCAAAGGTCCCCAGTTCGAGTCTCGGTCCGGCACAAAGTTTTAATCTGCCAGGAAGTTTCTACGTTACTGGTAATGGGCCACTGCAGCAGGTGCCTGGTTCATGTACCGATGCTGACTGCTGTTCATCGGCAACAAATGCTGGAGTTTGCACCCCAGTACCTCAGCTGGATGTCCACCGACTGGTAACAGGTGGTCTTTTCAGATGAATTACGTTTTACCCTCCATCGGACAGGTGGCCGTTGGCTTGTAACGCGTGCAACGGCTGAAAGCAAACAGCCTGCAGCATTCGTCACAAGAGCCCACGCCGGGGGACACACCTCAGGTGATCACTGTGGAAGACGCTGTAGGTCAACACTAGTTTCCGTCTATCCTTGGGGATCGTGTCCAGCCCTACATGCAGTTTGTTTTTCCTTGCCACGATGGCACCTAACAGCACGACAGCGTCACACAGCTAACAGTGTACGGCCATGATTCGAAAAGCACCAGTATGACTTAATTGTACTCCCCTGGTCACCAGACTCCCAAGATTTAAACTCAATCAAGAATCTGTGGGACCTCCTCGACCGAGTTGCTCGCGCCATGGATACTCAGCCGAGGATCTTTGCACAGCCGGCGACACTGGAGTCAGCATGGATCCACGTCTCTGCCTTAACCTTCCAGAACTGCACCGAGTCTCTTCCTGGATGTCCCGCAGCGGTTCGCGCTGCAGAAGGTGATTATGCAGGCTTTTGACATTAATATGATCGGAAAATGTATAACTGAGCGTGTATCGCCACGGGAACTTCTGTACCATACCACAAACTGTCTGTTAATAGTGTTGTATCAACGCATTGTTTTATCTCTATCTAATGGAAGCCATCAGGTAAACAGAAGACACTGTCACAAAATCGCTTCAGAACAAATAATTGTATTGGTGCTGCCGTTTACTTTCCTTCCCTCAACAATCAAAGAGAACGCCATTGCTTGCACGTTATCGTGATGTGTTATTATGATCTGTTATCATCTGCTGTATGCTCAGTATGTACCTACATAAATTCGCTGTTATCATTTGACATAGCACTGACGCAATTTTGTACTAGATACGTGGTATGCACGTCAAAACTGAACAGCTCATCAGTAGTTGTCAATGTGCAGTGCTATATGCCATCAGAGATCGAAAGGAAGAGAGAGAGTGGAAGGGGTGAGGGGCAGATAGAGAGAGAGAGAGAGAGAGAGAGAGAGAGAGAGAGAGAGAGAGAGAGCGAGAGCGATAGGTAGGAGCCACCGACAAACTGGGATAGTGGGAGAATTTCAAGGTACATCTGCATCTGCTTATCGAGTTGTTAGAAAGACTAACAGAAGTCGACTGGATCTATTTTAAGACGAGAAATGTTTAAAGAACGAATTAAGATGGTCGAACGAACGGACACCAGATTAATAGCTTAACTAAGTTCGCACACTCCATAATTTCATTCCACAGTCCAAACTCTAGAAAAATTACAATTTAAACTACGGAGGCACAACTGGATTACTCAGAAAACTAGTAAATTACATTATTTGAGCAGTTTCGCGGACATATTGAGGAATAGTTAAAATGCTTTCTGTCCCTTCATAATCTGCTTTTCTTTCTTTCTTTCTTCATTAAAGGACGAAATGAACACTCCAGGTTGTTAGGGAAGTATTTAACTTATATTATGTTACCAAAACTATTAATTGAATCTGGGAAATGTTCACGTACTGAAGAGTTAAGACATGACTCTTATGTGGATTAGAATATTACCCAAGTGCAGTACATGACAATATTTGGATTGTTTCCTAATTACTTTACTAAAAACCGCATTATGTAGTATGTGGTTACCGAAATCTATCGTTGAGGTACCTTCAACTTTCACACTTACGCCCCTGCCACCATTCTTTACATTATAGGTCAGTGAAATAGCAGTAGAAGAAGGGGGGAGAGGGAGGAGAAGGTATTTTACAGTGTTTATTGTGATTACTTGTTCATTGTAATTGGATTGTATCAAATTTCTAGTGAAAAGCTGGGTTAAAATAACATTTTACTCTCTCATAATAATAATTAATTTAGAAACTTTGGGAGCAAAAGACGGCGGGAAATCCTTTTTCATCCGGAATCTTGAGCCAGAAGTCAGTCTCGCTGCCTTTATAACATGCAAATTATTCTCTTCTGCTGCAACTGCCAGGAAGTATCTACTGCAGTTTATTTCACTTACACCGGTAAGTGATCTATGATGGCGTCAGACTATTGAGTGGCAATTGTCGAATCACGTAAGCGATTTTTGGCTCACAATTTGGCCACCAGAGTCATATCTGGTACTGACGTGTATACCACTGCTATGGAGCCAAAAAATGCAAGTGACGTCAAGTTGTACACTCTCCTTCACTTCATGCAAAAATGTGGACTAATTCATATGGACCTGCAACGTTCACTTAGCTCGTGTGGAAGATGGAAAAGCACTCACTTCTGCACAATAATTACAGAAGTGCAATCCGAATATATTCGAACATTCTGCAAACAGAAGAAAGGAATAGACACAATTACTTGCAACAACTCAGCCCTAACTCATGAAAGTTCCTATGGAACACCCCTGTTTAGCCAAGGGATTTCTGTTTCTGCTATAATATGCTTTACTAACATGTAACGTTCTGCATTAATTCCTGTAGTGTCTGCACCTTTAAAAACATAAATGGCTAGGTGTGCCATATACTCTGAATAAAGGATTTTAAAATTTCGTATTATTATCAATATCATTTTCGTCATCTACCATTCCATCTAGGATTCCAACTTGTTCAAATGGATTCTTCAATCACTTCTGTGGTCTGTGTAAATTCCAATACACTAAAAATTAGAAAACGTACTGTAAACTTCTTCCGTATACTGTATCCCGTGGCCAATGAGTACTGAGTTGTTGCACTCTGCTACAAGCATTAACACAAATAAATAAAAACTAAAGAATGAAACAGCTCAAAACTCAAGTTGCAAACAATGCACCAAATAAACACCACTGCAATAGTATTTTAATCATACAAAAGAGCCACATTTATTGATGACGTTTTGTAGACATTTCGGAGAAGTTTGCTATTGTACTGTGAGACCAAACTGATGCGGACAGTTTTGGAGAGCAGTACGCGTACTCAGCTATATCACTTGTAGCGTAGGACCTTAGGACAGCATCTGCAGTCACTACAATACGGTAGAGAGTGGGAGGGAGGAGGCAGGATAAAGCGGAACGTCGAGCTCGTACAAAGCGTTCACGTGACTGGTTCTTCAGACATTCCTCATAACATTACCGCTGAACGATATCGTATTTGAGCTACTACCGTCAACAAGGGTTGAAAAAGAAAATCAACACAGCTATTCATGAAATGACGGGATATAAATATGTAGTTAATGTTAAAAAAGTAAAACTCACGTTTTTCAGTGTATTTTACTAAATCAAGAAGTAATGAGTCAATGAGACGGCTGGTACTACTGATTTCTAACAATCTTTTAATATTTGATTTGCTGTGCGCCAATGAACATTATAAATCACGATGGAAGTTCACTTGCAACCTCGTTTTTGTTTACATTAGAAGTACAGGCCAGAGACTACTTTCAATCTGCAAGTTGTGGCTAATATAATAGATAGTCTTAAGAGATTTTGAGCTAATGGTGGATACTAGTCACCGACCTCGCACCAAAATAACGTTGGCTCCGTTTGATCAAAATCTGTTTTTAGTGTGTCGTCTTCACAGGGTCCAAGAAATAGTGCTTTGGTTCGAATTTAACATCCCTAAATTTTCTCATATGCAATGAAAATGGTCAGGCAGTCATTTGCCGGTTTTCCACGTTAGTTGCTACAAGGTTTTTACCAACGAAGACAACTGATGAGCAGTAGAAAAGGGCGGACAGCAAAAGAAGTAAATAGAGCCGTAAAAATTAGCTGAAAAGTTTTCCAAACGAAGCGTTCAGTGGGGCAAGAACTGGAAGTGTTATCAGTTTTGACTAATGGTAGTGAATCATCGACTGTAATTGAAACTGGAAGTGTTATCAGTTTGGACTAATGGTAGTGAATCATCGACTGTAATTGAAACTGGAAGTGTTATCAGTTTTGACTAATGGTAGTGAATCATCGACTGTAATTGAAACTGGAAGTGTTATCAGTTTTGACTAATGGTAGTGAATCATCAACTGTAATTGAAACTGGAAGTGTTATCAGTTTTTGCTAATGGTAGTGAATCATCGACTGTAATTGAAACTGGAAGTGTTATCAGTTTTGACTAATGGTAGTGAATCATCGACTGTAATTGAAACTGGAAGTGTTATCAGACTAATGGTAGTGAATCATCGACTGTAATTGAAACTGGAAATGTTATCAGTTTTGACTAATGGTAGTGAATCATCGACTGTAATTGAAATTAGAAGTGTTATCAGTTTTGACTAATGGTAGTGAATCATCAACTGTAATTGAAACTGGAAGTGTTATCAGTTTTGATAATGGTAGTGAATCATCGACTGTAATTGAAACTGGAAGTGTTATCAGTTTTGACTAATGGTAGTGAATCATCAACTGTAATTGAAACTGGAAGTGTTATCAGTTTTCGCTAATGGTAGTGAATCATCGACTGTAATTGAAACTGGAAGTGTTATCAGTTTTGACTAATGGTAGTGAATCATCGACTGTAATTGAAACTGGAAGTGTTATCAGTTTTGACTAATGGTAGTGAATCATCGACTGTAATTGAAACTGGAAGTGTTATCAGTTTTGACTAATGGTAGTGAATCATCGACTGTAATTGAAACTGGAAGTGTTATCAGTTTTGACTAATGGCAGTGAATCATCGACTGTAATTGAAACTGGAAGTGTTATCAGTTTTGACTAATGGTAGTGAATCATCGACTGTAATTGAAACTGAAAGTGTTATCAGTTTTGACTAATGGTAGTGAATCATCGACTGAAATTGAAGCTGGAAGTGTTATCAGTTTTGACTAATGGTAGTGAATCATCAACTGTAATTGAAACTGAAGTGTTATCAGTTTTGGCTAATGGTAGTGAATCATCGACTGTAATTGAAACTGGAAGTGTTATCAGTTTTGACTAATGGTAGTGAATCATCGACTGAAATTGAAACTGGAAGTGTTATCAGTTTTGACTAATGGTAGTGAATCATCAACTGTAATTGAAACTGGAAGTGTTATCAGTTTTGGCTAATGGTAGTGAATCATCGACTGTAATTGAAACTGGAAGTGTTATCAGACTAATGGTAGTGAATCATCGACTGTAATTGAAACTGGAAATGTTATCAGTTTTGACTAATGGTAGTGAATCATCGACTGTAATTGAAACTAAAAACTGAGTGTTGCTCAAGGAGCGACGATGAGAATTACTAGGAGAGACTAGAAGGCAATCGCATGCATTAGGGAATAGGCTGGAACGAAAGAAATAATTATGATCGCAGTACGAATGAAGTAGGCGCGAGCTAGACTTGAAACTAGGAGAATGGAAGTTCTTTGCTAAATTCAAGGAGACAAAAGAAGACCGATATAACGACGTAATGAGTGCTGAGTATACTAGGACGTGCTGAAAACGAATGGCTCCAATTATTTTGTTCGCAGTATCGGTTGAGGTACGAGGGCTATTTGGAAAGTAAGATCCAATCGGTCACGAAATGGAAACCACAGTGAAAATCAAAAATGTTTTATTTGCAACACTTGGCTACTTCTCTACATAGTCGCCGCTCCGACTTGGATATTTGTCGCAGTGTTGTACCAGCTTTCCAATACCCTTCTCATTGAAGGCAGCCCCCTGTTCTTCCTGCCAATTCTCTAAGCTTGTCTGCAGCTTGTTGTGTGCGGTAAAATGTTGTCTTCATAACCAGCGGTTCATGTGAGCAGAGATGAAGTCAGAGGGACTCAAGTCTGGGCTGTATGGTGGGTGATCAAGCACTTCCCATCGAAAACGCTACAGAAGCGTCATTGCCCTTGCAGTATGTGGCCGAGCATTGTTATGAAGAAGGAAGCAAACGACAGTTAAGTTGTACGGGCTGCATCCAATCAGGCGAAATATCTCGGCACGCGCCTCTACTTGGCGGGAGACACTAGTTTCTAGGCATCTTTACATGCTTACTGTGCGCTCAGAACGGAAAGGAGCGACATGACGCGATCGATGGACGTACTAGAGACATTGAACAACACATAAAGTCAAAGCTTCAACATATTTTCTCTGTGGCTTCCATTTCGCCATCAGTCGGACCTTACTCTCCGTATAGTCCTGGTATTAAATGTCTTGCATATTACTGGATTGGCCCTCGTCGCTGACCCAAGTTGCAATCATCTGACACCAGTGGGCTCCGAATTGTAGCGCGCAACGTGGAGGTGTGTAAAGTAACCATGTCGGTGCGCGAGAAACAGCGTGCTGTAATCTACTTTCTATCCGTCCAAATACGGAGCACACTCTCTTTCAAGATGACAACGCCAGACCGCAGATGACCGCTGCAAGATCTACGGCAATCCGACGCCTTAGATTCACTACCATCGATCATCCCCCAAACAGTCCCGACTTGCCTCTTTCCAATTTTCATCTGTTTCCAATACTTAAGGAGCACTTCGAACACTTCACTCTGATTGTGATAAAGAGGCGCAAGCAGAGCTGAACTTGTGCCTCCGTCAACGATGTCAAACAGTCTAGTGGTGAAACTTCTTGGCAGATTAAAACTGTGTGCCGGACAGAGTCTCTAACTGGGGCCTTTGCCTTTCGCGGGCATCTGCTCTACCAACTGAGCTACCCAAGCACAACTCACGCCTCTTCCGTACAGCTTTACTTCTGCCAGTATCTCGTCTCCCACCTTCCAAACATCACAGTCACGTCTAGTGATACTCTCAACAAACTGGTCTCTGGTTTGGAGAAATGTGTCCGTCGCCAGGGTGATGATGTTAAGAAATAAATACATAGACATGAATAATAAATATGTATAATATTAATAACGACTGTTTTATTTAGAAAGCTTCAAGAGTTTTCACATAAAACGTTCGAGGCATTACTTCACAGCACACCCTCGTGTAACGTTAGGAAATACACGGGAGAAATACAGATGCGTATCGCCGAAGATCACAATGCATGGAATAGTCTAAGCGAGACGTTTATCAGCAATATATGTCAAATAGCTGGTTACGACTGTGTTGTTGTTGTTGCTGCTGTTTTTGTTGTTGACGGTGGTGGCGACAAAATAAATACTAGTACTGATAATAAGGGTTACTTAAAAAAAATAACGTCATCAGTAAACTATCAACCTATCATTTTCTCTTGTGTTCTACAAAACTTCATTTTATCTCCTAGGAGGAAATAAACACCTGTTTGGGAACCACTGACGTAGTATCTAGGTTAGTGAGTTTCTATAAATGCCAAATATAGCGTAATTAAATTTTGTTGTGAAGGTGCGACATTATAGAACGTCCTCCTTACAGGAGAATTTGTCCCGCCCTACATCTGACCGCGAAAGTTACGGGTGTACGTCTCAGGGGAATTTCCTAAGGAGACTGGAGCCAGCGGTGCACCGCAAAGTTTGCGAAGTTCGGCGGTTGTGTAGCAGGTGGCTGGGTTAGTCCCACAAGCGGAAATTTAAAAGTCCTGAACAGCAAAAATCCTGCAATATTTGGATCAGTCAGATTTCATACTGTCTGTGACGAACTGTTGTTGATATTAAAATGGGGCACATTAATTGCTGAACCGAGGGATAACTGGTGGGAGGAGAGGGGGCGGACCTTGGAACGGTATGGGCCCATATTCATGAAACAAAAAAAGATTTGTGTTTGATAGAATATTCTGGTTACACTAGTTAAGTGTTGGGCAAAGTTACACACTGAGATTACTGCCCACAGCGAGACTGAAAGTCGCGTCTAGAGCACGTGACGCGATAAGAAAGTAAATAAACGGAGCAGAGAGGAATGGAGAACTATTATGGCGACGACGGTGACTGCAAATGGAGAAATCTAGTGACATAAACGACTGTCACAAAGGGCACATTGTGGCCTGGACCCTGGAAACGACCACTTCGGAAAGGACGAAGCTCGTCGCCTTTTGGTGTGCTACTATCGTGATCATCTATGGTAAATGTTCGAAGGGCGGTGAAGGCACTGAGAGGCAACAAGTGATTGGACGCCCACGCTGCATCATAGAACATGCAGGGACGAGGCTTGTCCGCTCTGTAAAACAGGTTAGGCGCCGACCTGTGGTGTATCTGACGGAAGAGTGCAATGCAGGGGCAGACGGAAGTGTTTCGCAACACACTGTTCAGCGCGACATTGTTTAACATGGGGCCCAGCAGTAAACGACTCCTATGTGTTCCCACGTTGATCTAGCTACACCGTGAATTACGATTGTAATTATCACAGGATTATCGAGTTTGGGCTGTGACTCAGAGGAAACGTGTCGCCTGGTCAGATGGATCACGTTTCTTGTTACACCTGATCGATTGTCGCTCCGGTTATGCTGCCGTCCAGGCGAACGGCTTCTCGAAACATGCACCGCGTCACCGACGCTGGCCAGTGGGGGTAATATTACGCTGTTGGGGACATTCAACTGGATTCCCACATGGGACTTGCGGTAGTAATCGAAGGTACCATGTCTTGGCCACCAGATTTGCTTGATCTGAACTCGATGGAACACTCCGCGCCCACAAGACACAGTCTCATAATCTAGGGGGATTGCCTGACCCGTGCATGCACGTTTGGTTACATATACACATCAGAAAGGTTTTGCATCACTGGTTTCCAGAACTCCTGAACACAGACGTTGACTGTGGATGCTATATCACAGACACAGTCCGTTTCGCTGTTCAGAGATGTCACTAAACCTGCCAAAGATGTAAACAACCATGCATGAGCAGCGCCTATTAGACGGAGGGGGTCCGATAGCCGATCAGTTCCAGACATTCCACCAGGAAGGAGGTACACGGCTCGTGTTGTCTGTAGTTGAACCATGCATAGACAGTCAATACCGGGATTCGATTACCTCCACACTCTAAGTAAGAGTGCCAGGAAGGGCTCTCAACAAGAGAACTGTCCAGGAGTCTCGGAGTGAACCAAAGCGATTTTGTTCGGACATGGAGCAGATACAGAGAGACAGGAACTGTCGACGACATGCCTCGCTCAGGCGGCCCAAAGCTACTACTGCAGTGGACGACAGCTGCCTACGGATTATGGCTCGGAGGAAACCTGACAGCAACGTCACCATACTGAATGATGCTTTTCGTGCAGCCACAGGACGTTGTGTTACGACTCAAAGTGTGGACAATAGGCTGCGTGATGCGCAAATTCACTCCCGACGTCCATGGCGGGTCCATCTTTGCAACCACGACACGATGCAGCCCGGTACAGATTGATCCAACAACATGCCGAATGGACAGCTCAGGATTGGCATCACGTTCTCTTCACCGCTGAGTGTCGGATATGCCTTCAACCAACGAATCATCGGCCGGCCGCTTCAGTCTGGAACCACGCAATCGCTACCGTCGCAGGTTCGAATCCTGCCTCAGGCATGGATGAGTGTGATGTCCTTAGGTTAGTTAGGTTTAAGTAATTCTAAGTTCTATGGGACTGATGACCTCAACTGTTAAGTCTCATAGTTCTCAGAGCCATTTTGAACCAATCGTCGGAGACGTGTTTGGAGGCAACCCGGTCAGGCTGAATGCCTTAGACACACTGTCCAGCGTGTACAACAAGGTGGAGGTTCCGTGCTGTTTTGAGGTGGCATTATACGGGGCCGGCGGACGCCGCTGGAGGCCATGGATGGCGCCGTAACGGCTGTACCATACGTGAATGCCATCCTCCGACCGATAGTGCAACCATAACGACAGCATATTGGCGAGGCATTCGTTTTCATGGACGACAATTAGCGTCCCCATCGTGCACATGTTGTGAATGACTTCCTTCAGGATAACGACATCGCTTGACTAGAGTGGCCAGCATGTTTTACAGGCATGAACCGTATCGAACATGCCTGGGATGGATTGAAAAGGGCTGTTTATGGAGGACGTGACCCGCCAACCACTCTGAGGAATCTACGCCGAATAGCCGTTGAGGAACGGTACAATCTGGACCAACAGTGCCTTGATGAACTTGTAGATAGTATGCCACGACGAATACAGGCATGCATCAAAGCAAGAGGACGTGCTACTGGATATTAGGGGTACCGATGTATACAGCAATCTGGACCACCACCTCTGAAGGTCTCGCTGTATGATGGTACAACATGGAGTGTGTCGTTTTAATGAGTGATAAAAAGGGCGAAAATGATGTTTATGTTGCCCTCCATTCCAATTTTCTGTACAGGTTCTGGAACTCTCCGAACCGATGCGATGCAATTTTTTTTTTTTGATGCGGAGATATCTTCGGAAGCCTACTAAATATTTGTCAAATACGTGCCACGTAGAATCTTTGCTGTATTGGGTTTCACACATAGTCACAATGCCTTGGTTTATCAGTGTATGGTATTGTGAATGTAATCACCACTCACGGATTAAGCCTAAGACCTATCGTGACTGCCCGGCTACTGCCTGGAAAACAGTATGAGGAGCGATCTATGTTGGTGGGGCATGTGATCTTTTGTGATCAGCATGTCACCAGTCGCTCAGGTAGTTACTGACAGTAGATGAATTACGATGAAGTCGCTGCTTCTTTAGTCAAGCAGCTCCTCATTTGGCATCAGAAAAAAATCTGGGGTGGTACTGGGAATCTAACCAGGCTCCTTCCACACCAAAGATAGTGGTGCCAACGTTTTTTTCTGTTTCTGTTTCTTTTCTTAGGATATCCGCAATACAATTAGTAAAATCGAATGCAACATAGGATCACTTTGTTGTCCGTCTGTGTGACTGTCCTAGTGTTTAGGACCTTTTTTTGCGGAACGAGCAGTCGTATCATGTTCAGATTTATGTCACATGTTAAGGTCTTCCTTGGTGGTGTGTAAAGGTGTAGCTTCTAAGTCAATGCATTCGAAAGATACTGCCATTTATGTCTCATATTTTGATACTCGAAAACTCAGTCATCAAAGCCTAAAGGGCACTTCCCATCAACCTAGAATCATAAATGTTGCCAAAAAGCACAAAAAAGCAAAAAATCCGAAAGTTGTTAATTTGCAGTTGTATCACACGAAGAATAGTTTTTTGTCATTTGTTATCAGATTGACTGACTGTACGTCTGTCCGTTAAGACCCTTTCTTTCTGAGGAACGTAAACTCATTCATTAAAATCTATATCGTACTTCCGTTGAAGTAGAATCATGAAATTTTGCAGGAAGAAAGGTTGCACACACAAGTAGAGGAAAACATAGGATAACTGATAATTTGTAATTTTATCATAAAAAATAATTCTTTTGCCATTTGTTATGCGACCTCAGACGTGGTGTTATAGTCCGCACACAAGCCATGGGACACGCATTTCCGAGGAAGCGATGAAGTGGGGCTTTCTCCTTACGACCATTTCACGAGTGTACCGTGAATATCAGGAATCCGATATCGCTGCGGCCAGAAAAACATCCTGCAAGAACGGGACCAATGACGACTGGAGAGAATCATTCAACGTGACAGAAGTGCAACCCTTTCGCAGAGTACAGAGTGCGAACCATTCAACGGAACATGACCGATATGGGCTTTCGGAGCCGGACCCACTCGTGTTCCCATCGTGACTTCACGACACAAACTTTTACGCCTGGCCTGGACCCGTTAACACCGACATTGGACTGTTGATGACTGGAAACATTTAGCTGGCCGGACGAGTCTCGTTTCAAATTGTGTCGGGCGGATGGACGTGTACGGGTATGGAGACAACCTCATGAACCCATGGACTCTGTTTATCAGCAGGGGACTGTTCAAGCTGGTGGAGGCTCTGTAATGGTCTGGGTTGTCTGCAGTTGGAGTGATATGGGACCCCTGATAAGTCTAGAGACGACTATGAAAGGTGACACGTACGTAAGCATCCTGTCTGATCATCTACATCCATTCAATTCCATTGTGCATTCCGACGGACTTGGGCAATTCTAGCAGGACAATGCGACACTCCACACGTCCTGAATTGCTAAGAGTGGCTTCAGGAACACTCTTCTGGGTTTAAACACTTACACTGGCCGCCAAACTCTCAAGACATGAACATTATTTATATGATATACTGCTCAGAAGATATCTCCAGCACCGTCGTACTCTTACGGATTTATGGATAGGCCTGTCAATTCCCTTGAGCACTACGTCAGACATTAGTCCATGCCACATCCTTCTGCGGCACTTCTGCGTGTTCGCGGGGCCCTACACGGTATTATGCAGGTGTACTATTTTCTTTGACTCTTTAGTATATATACATGATTAAGTTTGTACAGAACTCTCGCAAGTCTTACTCGCACCTGCTCATTATTTTTCGTTCTGTGTACCTGTTCCTTTGTCATATATCGTCAGCAGTTCGGTGCGGATGTTGACTTCTCTAGCACGAGCGTAGATTCTGAGGGAGATGTCAGGGAGTCGCTAAGAGCAGCGAGGAGAGACCGAGCTAGTAACCTTGTACCGGCACGTTATCAGTTAACCTCCGCCCTCGGCTGTCGTGACTGGCAACGTTTGCGGGACCCACCGAGCACTGTGAAGGCGCACTTTGCACAGAGTGAGGAAGAGACGCGCGTCACCACGAAGGTCCCATTCAGCGCCTTATCTTGTCACAGCTTTACGTGCTGACAGCAAGACACGCTTATTTCGGTGGCTTTTTACGGCAGTCGCTGCAACAAGTATATCTCACATCATGAATTTAGAGAATCAGCGTTTAAAGATCACTGACGAACGATTCTACTGCCGCCAACACACATTGCACGTGAGGACCACGAAGATAAGATACGAGACTGATACAGAAGCATATAGGCAGTCGTTTTTTCCTCGCTCTATTTGCGAGTGCAATAGGAAAGGAAATGATAAGTAGTTTTACACAGTACCCTCCACCACGCACCGTACGGTGGCTTGCGGAGTATCTATGTAGATGTAGATGTGATTTGAACTGTTAGTTTTTTGAAATAGTGACCAACAGGCCAGTTATCTAGTGAAGTCTGTACCCACGTTGCACAAAGTGATATCCAAAATTTCACGTAATGTATTAATTAAAAATTTACGTCTTACCGGGATGTAATTCTGCAGCATAGCCTCCAGAGTTGTTTCCCCGCAAATCGAATACACCGATCGAGCGTTTCTGCCACTTTCGGGATTTTACAGCGTTCTTTCTTTCTTTATTCGTGTCAGAGGTACACCAAAATGAACACACGTTCAATATACACTCCTGGAAATGGAAAAAAGAACACATTGACACCGGTGTGTCAGACCTACCATACTTGCTCCGGACACTGCGAGAGGGCTGTACAAGCAATGATCACACGCACGGCACAGCGGACACACCAGGAACCGCGGTGTTGGCCGTCGAATGGCGCTAGCTGCGCAGCATTTGTGCACCGCCGCCGTCAGTGTCAGCCAGTTTGCCGTGGCATACGGAGCTCCATCGCAGTCTTTAACACTGGTAGCATGCCGCGACAGCGTGCACGTGAACCGTATGTGCAGTTGACGGACTTTGAGCGAGGGCGTATAGTGGACATGCGGGAGGCCGGGTGGACGTACCGCCGAATTGCTCAACACGTGGGGCGTAACGTCTCCACAGTGCATTGATGTTGTCGCCAGTGGTCGGCGGAAGGTGTACGTGCCCGTCGACCTGGGACCGGACTGCAGCTACGCACGGATGCACGCCAAGACCGTAGGATCCTACGTAGTGCCGTAGGGGACCGCACCGCCACTTCCCAGCAAATTAGGGACACTGTTGCTCCTGGGGTATCGGCGAGGACCATTCGCAACCGTCTCCATGAAGCTGGGTTACGGTCCCGCACACCGTTAGGCCGTCTTCCGCTCACGCCCCAACATCGTTCAGCCCGCCTCCAGTGGTGTTGCGACAGGCGTGAATGGAGGGACGAATGGAGACGTGTCGTCTTCAGCGATGAGAGTCGCTTCTGCCTTGGTGCCAATGATGGTCGTATGCGTGTTTGGCGCCGTGCAGGTGAGCGCCACAATCAGGACTGCATACGATCGAGGCACACAGGGCCAACACCCGGCATCATGGTGTGGGGAGCGATCTCCTACACTGGCCGTACACCTCTGGTGATCGTCTAGGGGACCCTGAATAGTGCACGGTACATCCAAACCGTCATCGAACCCATCGTTCTACCATTCCTAGACCGGCAAGGGAACTTGGTGTTCCAACAGGACAATGCACGTCCGCATGTATCCCGTGCCACCCAACGTGCTCTAGAAGGTGTAAGTCAGCTACCCTGGCCAGCAAGATCTCCGGATCTGTCCCCCATTGAGCATGTTTGGGACTGGATGAAGCGTCGTCTCACGCGGTCTGCACGTCCAGCACGAACGCTGGTCCAACTGAGGCGCCAGGTGGAAATGGCATGGCAAGCCGTTCCACAGGACTACATCCAGCATCTCTACGATCGTCTCCATGGGAGAATAGCAGCCTGCATTGTTGCGAAAGGTGGATATACACTGTACTAGTGTCGACATTGTGCATGCTCTGTTGCCTGTGTCTATGTGCCTGTGGTTCTGTCAGTGTGATCATGTGATGTATCTGACCCCAGGAATGTGTCAATAAAGTTTCCCCTTCCTGGGACAATGAATTCACTGTGTTCTTATTTCAATTTCCAGGAGTGTATACAAAGAAAACTATACAGTATTCGCCCAGAATTGGGCAACTTTGATAGCATTGGGTGCTGCAGACGTTAAGTCCTTCATGCTACAGCTGGTTGGGCATTTGAAGAGGTGCTGGATTGTCTGCAATTCACCGCATTCGCATAGTGTTGTGTTGGCATTTGGGAATTGGATGTTCCATTTACGGAGATTGTCCCTCGATCTTGCGACTTCGGTCCGTAGATTCTTGTGGTGGCATCCAGTTTGACAGGTGTTGGCATCTTTCTTTCCTCTTGGTGACTCGGGTAGCCGCAGCTGATCCTTCTAAGGGCTATGACGTTATTAGGAAACTTTTCCTGGACTTCAGTCTTGGCTTGGCAGGTTGATGTGCAAGCGTTGATCCCATACAAGTGACCGGCACATATACACCACCGCACTGCCATGACTCACGGCAGCATTGGAGGGTCACAAGACCACCTGGTCGTAGTTCTACGCCATATCTCCCGCCGCCCCTTTCCATCTCTCTCTTGTCTTCCTGTGTCACCAGACTTTTGACATGCTTGATTCGTCTCGTCACAAATTCCTCACCTGCCCAAATCTTTTCGTCTAAGAGTAATATTTGCACCCAACGTCATCAACTTGCTCAATATATTCCGAATTCTGTCTTCCCGATCAACTTTTGTGTTGTACAACTCCCTCCAGTACTGGGTGGCTATAATTAAAGTGCAGCTATTCACAGAGATCCAGTGTGCGCTGTAACTATCGTGCGACAGCGGAATTTGGTAGATATTATAATGCGTTAATGCGGAATATATTTACGCCAGAGGACAACTTAGTTCCAGTTCTGTGCAAATCTGCCGTTGTGAAAGCAGAAAAGACGTATAGAAATGTTTCCCTATGTAATGGATTAGGAACGGGATATGGGAAGACAATGGCAAGCAAGTGAGAAAAGAAAAATATTGATTTTATGATTTATCGTCTCTTACAAAATTTCTTCAATATGAAGCGGCGACGAGATGCTGCATTCATAAAACGTTGTGATCAACAGTTGCTCGCAGCAGTTCCAACGCAGTCTGAGCAATGCCTCTCTATATATTGGTCTTCAGATGATAGGTATCCCTAATAAACGCGTTCTTTTAGTTATCCTCAGAGCCAGACGTCATATGGATTAAGATCGCCGGCCGCTGTGGCCGAGTCGTGCTAGGCTCTTCAGTCTGGAACCTGCTGCTACGGTCGCAGGTTCGAATCCTGCCTCGGGCATGCATGTGTGTGATGTCCTTAGGTTCGCTAGGTTTAAGTAGTGCTACGTCTAGGGGACTGATGACCTCAGATGTTACGTCCCATGATGCTCAGAGCCATTTGAACCATTTATGAATCAGATCAGGTGATCTTCCAGGCCATGCATCTACAAATCCTCTGGAGGTAAAAATGGTTCAAATGGCTCTGGGCACTATGGGACTTAACTTCTGAGGTCATCACTCCCATGGAACTTAGAACTACTTAAACCTAACTAACCTAAGGACATCACACACATCCATTCCCGAGGCAGGATTCGAACCTGCGACCGGAGCAGTCGGGCGGTTCCAGACTGTAGCGCCTAGAACCGCACGGCCACTCCGGCCGGCCTCTGGAGGTAACACGTTGGTGGAAGGTAGTAGCTGGGCGAAAGACATGAGGTGTTGCCCCATATTCTATGAAAACAGTGGTCTATACATAGTTGAGCTCTTCCAGAGCGCCGGCCGCGGTGGTCTCGCGGTTCTAGGCGCGCAGTCCGGAACCGTGCGACTGCTACGGTCGCAGGTTAGAATCCTGCCTCGTGCATGGATGTGTGTGATGTCCTTAGGTTAGTTAGGTTTAAGTAGTTCTAAGTTCTAGGGGACTAATGATCACAGCAGTTGAGTCCCATAGTGCTCAGAGCCATTTGAACCATTTTTTCTTCCAGAGCAGGCATCATATGCTGCACAAGGAGGTCTCGATCAAGAGCAGACGAGTGTTGTAGCCTCTTCAAAGAAGAACGGGCCAAGAATAAAGATGTTTCTGAATCCACACCAGTCACATACGGTGAGTGCAATGACTCTTCATGTACAACACACGGTTTAACAGTACCCCAAATTTGGCAGCTCTATGTACTCATTGAATCCTGTAGTATAAACTGTGCCTCGTCTCTCCTTATAACATTGCCTGGCCACGTGTCATCAACTTCCCTCAGAGCCAGAAACCGAAGAGCAAATTCTGAAAGTTGCTGCTGTTCATGAGGTTTCAGTTGCTGCACCGTCTGTATCTTGTACGGATACGTGTAAAACTGTCCGTACTTTTGACCATGGAATGGACAATTCTTGTGACACTGCAAGAGCACAGCACTACCCGGGGCACGTGCTGCATGCTCAGTTTCAGCAACAGCAGCCTCGTCAATAACTACCACCGACATAGGACAATTTCATCTTTCAGATGCATGTTTCGAATTTCATTATCATCTAATTTAAAATGTTTATTGACATCGGTCCTCTGTTCAGAACTTTCAGTCAGCGACATTCTCTCAATGTGGCACTGTAATTGCTGCCGTTCACATAAAACAGTTCCGCTAACAGCGCACTTTTTCTGTTCTCGATAGCCGTACTGTACACTCACATTACGGCTTGTCAGATGACAGTGAGACTGTCCTACTGTCATACAGTGTGCAGCGCCAGATTTGCACCTGGCAGCCAAAATTGGAACTAATTTGTTTTCCAGTATAAATCGATTTCGCGTTAACGCATTACCATATCTATCATGTTTCGCTGCCATATGATAATTACAGCCTACACTGGGTATCCGGGAGTAGTGCACTTTAATTATAAGCACCCAGTACCATGGAGGTTACTTTTGGTGTCTTCACGCATGTTTAATCATCCAGTCCCTTCCTTTTTGTCAGTATTCACCATATATTTTTTCCCCGCCAATACTGCAGAGAACCTCCTCATACCTTATGAGCCCACCTGATTTTCAACACTCATCTGTAACCCTACACCCCTAGTTGATTCGATTTTGTGTACCAGTTTTCCCAAAGTCCATGTTTCGTTTCCATACAATTCTGTGCTCTAAAAGTGCATTCACAGAAATTTCTTCAACAAATTTTGACCGATGTTTGATACTAGCAGACTTTTGAACAGGAATCCCGTCTTCAAGTGGGCCAGTCTGCTTTTTATGTCCTCCATGCTACGTCCTCCATGTGTTATTTTGCATTCCAAAGTAGAAAAATTTCTTCACCTCGTCTACTTTGCGATTCCTGATATTGATGTTCACAATTTTGAAGTTTATCGCTAGTCTCATTTCTGCTACTTCCCATTACCTTCGTCATTCTTCGGTTTACTCTCTATCTGTAGTGTGCTTATTAGACTGGTCATTCTGTTCAACATCTTCTGCAAATATTCTTCACTTTCACTGAGGATAGCAATGGCATCAACAATTTTAGTCATCTACGTCCTTTCACCCTGAATTTTACATTCCCAAATCTTTCTTTATTCCCATAATAGTATGTTGAACATAGAGGCGAAAGACTCCGCTCCAATCTTCAGTCCTCTTTAATCTGAGCACTTCGTTCTTGATCTTCCACATTTATCGTTCTCTCTTGGTTCTTGAATATAATGTATATTACTCGTCTTTGACTATAGATTACAGCTACTATCATGAGAATTTAAAATAATTTCCACCAATTTACATCATGGAATGCTTTTGCTAAGCTGACAAATCCTACGAAGGTGTCTTGAATTTTCTGAAGTTTTGCTTCCATTATGAAGCGCAGCGTCACTACTGCCCCTCTGCTACCTTTCCATAAGCCAGACCGATCGTCGTCTAACAGATCTTCAGTTTACATTTACTTTCTTCTATATACCATTACTGTCAGTAACTTCAGCGTTTGATAGTTTTCGCACTGATCTGCCCTTGCTACCTTCTGGACTGTGTGGATGACGTTTGTACGTGGAATAGTCGCTTACATACCCCGATCTACGCCATTCATGTCGCTTCAAAGCGACGATTGAGCTCCTTTAAGGGGTTGCCATGTGTTGTTATATAGCCGGGTGATACACACATCTTCGCACTATGTCAGTGACGGTACGCAGCTGGCTAGCAGTAGATTGGCCGGGAAAAGCGAGTGGCAGAGTAGCGTAAACAGCAGGAGGCCAGACTCTCTTTTCGGTCACGCTTTGTTATGCGTATCAGCACCGCTTTCACACCCGCGCTGCCGAGTGCGAGACTTTATGAGAAGCATTGTCACATGGACCGCTACAGTCTACCGACAGGTCCTCTTGTTCGTGGACTATGCTTTCTTCCCGCTTCCCAGCTCCCTTTCTTGTGCTGGCCCGTATTCTGCTGCCGCAGCATCCTGCGGGGGACATGCGCATTCAATGTTACGTTGTGGTGTACCTCGGAGGCCCTCTAAGCTGACTTCACCAGGAACATTTCCTAAAGTGCTCTGCAAAACTTAAGGACAGGACAGATAAACTAGCATACACTCATGTTCAGGAAAAAACACAATACCTCGAATGACTAGAGATTCATATTCACAGGACACGGACATTAGTATGTTCTGCAAAAATAATTAGCATTTCAGTCCCCTCGGTTCAGCACTTGTCCTGTTGCCCAGTAGACACAGGCTCCGCCATGGGTCCTGGTAACTTGCTATATGCCTGACGGTATCGACGCTTATAATGGCGCCCTGTGGTATAGCTATCCATGCTGCATTCACTTGGTTACAAAGTTCATCCGTGGCAATTGGCGCTGGGTCACAATGCTGCACCTGTCGTTTCACCATTTCCAACACATTTTTGACTGGCGACAAATCTGGTGATCTGACGGGCCACGGCAAAAGGCTGACATAGTGTGACTAAAAGAAGCCACGTAATCGTGCCGCAACATGAGGTCGTGCATTGTCTTGCTGAAAAATGGCGTCCTGGGTGTCGTGCAGAAAGAGTATGGCTTCGGGTCGCAGGATGTCATTCACATAGGTCACACTTGTCACAGTGCCCTGGACACGCACCAGTTGTGATTTGTGATTGTATGGAACAGCATCCCACACCATAAGGGCTTGAGTTAGAGCTGTATGGTTTGTGCGAATGCAGCTATTGTGATGATGCTCCCCCTGTCTGGGGCAAACCAAAATGAGGCCATAATTTTGAATCAAACAGAAGCCGGATTCGTCCGAAACACTATCTGATGCAACTCCTGCCCCAGTGACGTCGTTGTACACACCATTGCCTTCTAGCATGTTCTGCACATACGTCAAACGTAGATAGAGAAGTGGACAACACGCACTTAATCCGTGCCGTAATAAACGGCGACGGACTGTCAACCCTGATATTGTACGATGTGTTCAGTGTTCCACTGTTGCTCCAGAGCCTAGGAGGTTCAAAATGGGTCAAATGGCTCTGCGCACTATGGGACTTAACATCTGAGGTCATCGGTCCCCTAGAACTTAGAACTACTTAAACCTATCTAACATAAGGACGCCACACACATCCATGCCCGAGGTAGGATTCGAAACTGCGACCGTAGCAACAGCGCGGTTCCGGACTGAAGCGCCTAGGAACGCTCGGTCACAGCGGCCGGCGCCGAGGAGGACACAGGTCTGTCAGATAAGGTGTCGAACTTCTCGCGGGTTGGTCTGGGTGGTGCGACCTCACATATCTCGTCGTGTTCTATAGCCTTCGGTGAACCATTCTACAAACACGCAGTGCACTGCCATATTCATATATGAAGTCTTCACGGGTTGTCAGCCGAGTAGCATCGTCGTCTCTGCTCTGGCGGAACATAGTATTGACGAAAAGCACACTTTCGTTTTCGAGGACACAAAGAAAATATGCAGTACAAACGGATTTCGGGACTCAGTAATCAAAGAGTCCGTAGAAATACGGTTACACGACAACCTAATCAACCGCGACAGTGGCTACCATCTCAGCACAGCCTGGGAGCCTGCAATCAGGAAAATCAGAGAAGAAAGTTCCGTTCCACCAAGGGTCGCGGACGGAGCAGACAGAGACGGACGCCGGGACTCGAACCCCGCGCACATGTCCCCCTCCCCCCCCCCCCCCCCCCCCCCCCCACCACCACCACCGGCCGATTCAGGCGCATCGGGCGATTCCACGGGTGCGTCATTGACCGGCCGCGGGAAGCGGAGAGCGGTCCAGCAGAGATATAAGCCCGCGACCGACGATATCCTGAAGATGATGGAGACGCATTCCATCGAAACGTTGCTACGAGACGACGATGCTGCTCGGCTGACAACCCGTGAAGACTTCATATATGAAATTCGCCGAGAAAGCCTGCACTCGCATATAACACTGACAAAAGACTTCATCCCATACGAGCAGGAATTTCCCGGATGGATGCATCACATTAATTCCAATATTCGCCCTCTTTCAAACTCACTGATTTTGACGGTACGGTTCGCGCATGTCTGCTCAAGTCACGCTAATCCATTACGTTCGGTTTATAGCGACAATGAGAGCTGCAAGCATATTTTACCCGAAGGTGGTGTTGCGCCACGATATCGATGTTGACCTTGACCTCCAGGCCGACATCGTTCAAATGCTAATCATTTCTGCAGAACATATTTAGGTACATATCCTGTGAATATGAACGTCCTATCTCTAGTCGCTCAAAGTTTCTATTTTTTCTGAACATGAGTATACTAAGGGCTCCATGGAAATGAGTGGTTGTGCGGGGGAATGTTCCCAGAGGTTTCCCAGTCGTGCACAGAAAGCCGTACGTCACATGGAGCGAGGTCGCGTGACTGTAGCGCAAAATGTGTCTAGTTCCGCAACACGAGGCAGTTGAAGGAACGGGAGAAGACCGTGTGAGCCAATTGGCGATCAGTTGCTCTTTACTGTGGTGGTGTTCTTCATTACAGCGCGACCCGGAGACAACATTTAGAAGAATTTACACGGGGAACAACCATCTGGAAACGGGAAGAACGACGAAGTGTGACAAGGGTAGCCCAGGAGTTTAGTATAGCTCACAGTATTCTTTCACGTGCATGGGGTTGCGTTCCGAACGACAGGCGGTGCTGCCCGAAGGAGACAGGTGATCCACTATGGTCATTTACAGCAACACATGACCGCTGTATTGTGCCACAGACTAGAAAGGACCCACGTCAAATACTAAGCAACAGCGGCAAATCACCGCTAAATTGTGCAACACATAAGAAAGGGCAAACAGCATATGAAATTGCAATCACATTTAACAGGAAGGCAAGGTACTTAACCTCAGTGGCACGGTGACAGTTTGGGGGTGTTCTCGTTGTCCGACGAACTGTACGTTCTGTTTCGTTGACACCCACTCATCGGCGACACCGTTTGATGTGGTGCCAACATGGAGGTAGAAAGAGTAGGGGGTTGGTAGCGTAAACGTACGCTGTACGTTGTTTTGAAGCCAGAGTGGGAGCCATTTTAAGTAGCCCAAAACATTAGTAGACTACTGTTTACGAGTGTTTCTTGTTCATTATTTGTCGTGTGCGGACAGCAACTGTTTTAAATACTAAAAATTATAGACTTCCGTGAATAACGTATTGTTAGGAAGGCAATTTCGAACACTTTTATGTTCTTGAATGCGTATTTGCTCTAGTTATACGACACAGTCAGGGTGACGCACGGGGAAGAACTACGGGGGTATGAATAAGGTGAACCAAACGTTTTGGGCAAGTTAAGACGGCGTCCATCGGCTTCAACTTTGTGACGTAATGCCACCTCCATTCTTTCCTTACCTCCGTGAGTGCCAAGAACGTAGGGACGAGACGAACGGGGACTGGGGTTGCGTGCTCTTCTCACAGGGGGGCAGCTTCTATCTGAGGAGTGATTCTGGAAGTACACTCATATGGCGAGGGGCGGAAACAAGTAACACATCCACGAACATTGTCGAACGTGATCGTTTTGTTGTCCAAGTATTACTGTCGGGGGAGGCATAGCGTTCCAATTGTTCGAACACGGTGTAAGATGGACACATCATTTTCAGTTCGCAAGTTATCGATGTGCAGGTCAGAGAGAGATAGAGCAAGTTACGTTACTGTTAAACAATCTTTGGTCTTTCTATAGCGCAATCTTTGCCCCTCCGCAGTCTGATACTTTCTTAGCTGAAGTGTGATAGGTGATGGACATGCACTGAAGAGCCAAAGAAATTGGTACACCTGCCGAATATCGTGTAGGGCCCCCGCGAGCACGCAGAAGTGCCGCAACTCGACATAGCGCGGACTTGACTTATCTCTGAAGTAGTGCTGGAGGGAACTGACACCATGAATCCTGCAGGGTTGTCCATAAATCCGTAAAAGTTCGAGGGGGTCGACATCTCTTCTGAACAGCACGTTGCAAGGTATCCAAGATATGCTCAACAATATTCTTCTAGGTTTGTGACTGCACTGACAACTATGAAATTCAGCACTTAGCAATACACCCTGAAGAAGGCGTCTTGCAATAGTCGCCGAAACGTCGGAATTTTATCGTTGACAATGCCGTCACAAATCCAGAAGAATTTTATTGACTGTGACAACGGCCGCGGAAGCCTACGTTTACATGCTCATGTCTGGGACGCTCGGTGACCAGTGAACGTGTCTAAACTCAGAAGAGTCTTCCTGGAATCACTCTGTAGCGATACTGGACGTGTGGGATGCCACAATGTCCTGTTAGAATAACCGAAGTCCATCAGAATGCACAATGGACGTGAATGGATGCAGGTGATCAGACAGGATGCTTACGTACGTGTCACCTGTCACATTCGTGTCTAGACGTATCAGGGATCCCATATCACTCCAACTGCATTACAGAGCCTCCACGAGCTTGAACAGTCCCCTGCTGACACGCAAGGTCCATAGATTCATGAGTACTCGTACACGTCCATCCGCTCGATATAATTTCAAATCGGGTAACATGTTTCCAGTCATCAACAGCCCAATGTCGGTGTTGACGGGCCCAGGCGAAGCGCAAAGTTTTGTGTCGTGCAGTCATCCAGGGTATAGGAGTGGGGCTTCGCCTCCGAAAGACCATATCGATGATGTTTTGTTGAATGGTTCGCATGCTGACTTGTTGACGGCCCAGCATTAAAATCTGTAGCAATTTGCGGAAGGATTGCAATTATGTCACGTTGAACGATTCTCTTCAGTCATCGTTGGTCCCGTTCTTGCACGATTTTTTTCTGGCCGCAGGGATGATGGAGATTTGCTGTTTTACCAGATTGCTGATTTCACGGTACACTCGTGAAATGTTAGTACGGGAAAATACCCGCTTCGTCGCTACCTCGGAGATGATGTGTTCCATCGCTCGTGCGCCGACTATAGCAGCACGTTCAAACTCACTTAAATCTTGATAGCCTGCCATTGTAGCAGCAGAAACCAATCTAACAAGTGCCCCAGAGATTTGTTGTCTTATATGGGCGTTGTAAACCGTAACGCCGTATTCTGCCTGTTCACTTATTCCCGTATTTGAATATGCATGCCTATACCAGTTTCTTTTGCGCTTCTGTGTGTTTAGTAATGCAGTGTTGACTTGTGATGGTATATGTCAGATTAAGAAAGATGTGCTATAAAGGACAGCAAGAATAAATATGGTGTGCATATCGAAAGACGAAAGGACTATATTGAATAATGTTATTATTTCTGAAGAGAAGAAGTTTGACGTAAGAGTGCAGCACTGCGCACCTAATCTGTAGAAATGATTATTGGTAGCTAGTTAACCTTGTCCACTTCCCTAGAGCAGAGTCATACATTAACGCAACAACTGATTAAACTGTATGGATTTTTATAGAAATTCTGTTAATATTGTACTATTTTCAAATCAGTAACCCCTCCTCCGCCCCCCTCCCCTCCCCACACACAACCAGTCCCGAGAGGAGAAAATCCCCGATCCAGTAGGGAAGCGAACCTGGGACACCGCTATCAAGAGTGAGGGACGATAACCAGAAAACCATAACAAGCTGCTCACAAATTTTTTTATGTGCCCTACCTGTCTGTTTGTACCTAGCAGGCAAAGTGCGAAACCTCTCTGTAGTTATTACCGATGTTTGAATCATTCGCGCAATCTATTGGCTCTATCTACGTTTCACCAATAGATGACGAAGTCAGGATTTAATAAGCTGTTTGAATCGTATCAATGTTCTCATATATAGTCTTATCGCAATAGTTTTTAATCTAGGCTATAAATCCCTTGTTTCAAAATTTAAACACAACCCTCGTCCTAACTTACATGGTGACCAGTAGTGGGTTCTCATTACGTAAAGGAAAAAAGATATTATTTTTAGGTTTATGCAAAAGGTCTACTTACTGTTTTGAATTTATTCCTTTATTTATGTCGCCCATTTCGAGAATATACTCATCACAGGAATACTTTAAGAAAATCACAGTCATTCGTACATCTTCCCTGTCATGACAAACAAGTTGGGTGCTAGTTAACAACGCCAAGGTTTAGGGAATCGAGTTGTAGAATCATAGAATCATTACGGAAATAAACTGAATAATGACCACGTAGGATCTCAAATGGAAAATTACAGCTAACTAAAAGTATATTGGAATACGTCAAGCAAATACTTGAGGACGTAGGTTGCAAGTGCTACTCTGAGATGAAGAGGTTAGCACAGGAAAGGAATTCGTGGCGGGCCGCATCAAACCAGTCAGTAGACTGATGACCAAAAAAAATCACCCATTGGCCTTGACCCGTGACCTAAGGCTGTTGTGTGTGACGTCACGCTAGCTTGGAGTTTAGTTTGTGAGGGTGGCATGTTTGTAGGTGTCATTTTGATGTGATCGGTGATGTTCTCTGGTGGTGTGTTTATGTGTTAGGGAATGTTTTTGGTTTAGTTTGCGTGTGTGGCGTGTTTCTAGGTGGCGTATTGTTGTGGTCGGTAGTTCTCTCTGGTAGTGTGTTTATGGGTAGTGTGTTATGTGGCGTGTGGGGTTCATTCGCACGTGTGTGGTATCGGTGGTGACTGTGCTTTCAGCAGAATATTTTTCAGCGTCACTGCGAAAACTGTTAAAAAAAAAAAGCGCACAAAGTTAATGTAGAGCAAAGTGAGTGAGGCATAACTATAACTGCCTTGTGTCACTACTAACTGTGGTTAGGGATCCTTTGTTCAGTGGACATGTGGTATCGTAGTTCTTCAAATCCTCGTTATAACGCGAAACATTCAAGAAACCAACTCTCGTATCCGCGACGTAGTATAGCAACTGAAATACACGGTAAATGGAAACGAAACCAGCAGTTAGCGAAGTAATGTAGCATTGTTACCTAACCTTTAAATGACGATTTCCGATGTACACGTCTATTCATCCCGCCGCGGCGGCATCAAGAAGAGTGTGTTTGAAAGCTATCGTTCGAAAAAAGAGCTGTTTACTCTCATTCTTCCTACCGGGGCCCTATAATGGCCCCAGTGAATATCAAGCTACGAAAATTTCAGTCAGAAAGCTAGCTTGCTGTAGGTGATGACGAAAGAATCGGTTATACCGCCGGCCGCAGTTCACCAATGTTGAAACTCCTTAAACTTCGCGAAACATTTCAAGGTTTAGTACGTTATTGCATAACTGAATAGTCAGAGCAATGAAATCTCGGGGAATTTCAGTAGAAAAATGAGACGTTCTCCATAGGTGTGTCTAGCGTACACTAAAAGTAATAATTGTTTTTCAGGAAACACTACATCCGCATCTGTTGTAAGGGCTTTTATATTTTGGCTGTCATTTAATTATTGTACTATTCAAAATAAGGCCTGGTGGAAGGACGTCTTTCTTCAGAATTGCATAAGAAGCTTTAGAAAACTAATTATGGAAATTAAGAGTTTAGCGTGAGGTCCAGTAGTTGAACTGGAAGGCACGTTCGTCGAGTTATTAAGAAGTATCAAGGATGAACCGTTGTCTTCTGTAGAGTAACAAGGTACAGTAGCGTCGTAAGAGCGAGTTGTTTGGGATTCTTAAGACTTTTAATGCCTTAGGGAGACCCTTCTGCTTGCGAAACTATGCGACGTGCGCAGTTAACTGTGTCCAGAGCTGGGAGGCCGAGGAAGGCGTCCCATTACACTACACTGCATTACATTGTATTACGTTAGTCGTATATTATAAATCCCGTGGATAGTGGTGCCTGGGATGTGGAAAGAAGTCCTAGACGTATATTTAATTTAAACGCAAAGCAGTTCAAGACAGTACACTACCGTGTTTCAAAGCCAATTCGAACTATAAATTAACGTGAAACATCAAATTTGAGAGTTTCTCTGAAGATACTGTTCTTTGGAGGAGTAGAAATTGCCCAACAGATAATCCTTGAATTCCGTCTTAAACTGCACAACATTATCTAAATGACATTTAATGTGATCTGGTAGGTTGTCGAAAACACGTGTACCCATGTCTCTCTCTTTTCTGTTCTGATGTCAACCTCTTGGAGAGTTTGTAGAGGTTGTTTTGATCCTAATGTTATGTTCATGCTTTTCGTACATCGATAATGACAAAGATCATTAATAATTTATACGTATTGTCAAGTAGTTGTCAAAACAGCCAGATTTCTGATAACTTCTCTGCAGGATGTTCTAGAATTAACGGCAGATATAATTCCTGTAATAAGCTACCGTATTCTGGAAATTCCTCAGAAATTGATTCCATAACTCATTAGTGAATGGAAATATGTGGGATAAACTACTTTTTCCTATTTTAAATTGCCCACAGCGGTAAAAATCCGTACTACAAACATAGCTGATCCAAGGCCCTTCTTTGATTCCAGGCAGGGGGCTTTCCAATAGAGATATGGTCTGCCTGTAGTTCCTAAAACTTAATTCTGTCTACTTCGTTGTGTGAGATACCTACTTTTAAGAGTTGTAGAGTTCTGTGTGACGTACTGAACTGTATATACTGCTATTCACCTTTTGGATTTGCAGCTCTTGTATTTCTTCCGTGTTCGCAATTAAAATTATTGGATATAAGCGGAATCTATATTCAATAACATATTTACTGAGTATTACCATAATTCAGTGATAATCCATCTATCTTGGGACATCTATCGGTATTTCCCTATCTTTTCGGTAGTTGGACAGGTACTATTTTTATTCCTACACTTACATCGTCAGTAAAAAGTCAATATTTGCATTTTCTGAAACTGCGAGTGGAAGATCATTTATGTGTATCAGGAGTAACAGAGGAGCCAAAATCGAGGTCTGTGGTACACCGTATCCTACTGCTTCAGATTCTGAGTCTTTATCGTTATATGATTGACGAGGAACTGACACACATTTCTTTCTGTCATTTACGTAAGATATCGCCATGTAAACTCAAATCGCTCTATTGTATAGAAACCTATGAACGTTGCGCTGCCTTATCTTACGCCTCGATGTACATCTGGCCTTAAGCTGTGCGTCTGGCACTGAAAAGCGCTACATTAGACGTGCCAGTTGTGTGAGGAAATGCGGCGACCCGCATGTCGGCTGATAACGATTCTCGCAAACCTGCTAGTGGGTCACACTCCGCGTGAATAACCGGGCCCGTCAGCTTCCGTTGAGGAAATCCCCGGCGGTATACTAGGCAGCAATATTTGCGAAGCGATGGGGACACCGTTGTGTATACTAGTGACCTGTGCTTCCCCCCGACATATCGGCTGAAACGTAACCTCCCTCCTCTGCTGGCCTACTTTCCGTCTACAAGATCTTAAGTCAATCTCCCTAAACGGATGTGCCACAGACTGTATTGCAGGCAGCTACTTTCAGCCGAAAATTTCGCAAAGCCTAGTTTTTGCGAACGAAATCGCTTGAGGTACCCTAAAAGACTATCGCTCCAAAAGGTGCTTCACCAGATGAACAAGGAATATGAGTCGCTGTCAAGGAAAATTTAGGCTTCTGCCAGACATCACAGCGGAGATGGCAACCATCTTACAGGGTATCCTATGTGATTACGTTTGACCCTACTTTATGACTTTACATTCTGGGTCCCTACGCACATTCTGAAGGTTAACTTGTGAAGAAAAATCCAATATAATGTGTAAATCTGTGTGCTTTTTTTCAGATGCAAATTGTGTTTCTCGAGTCTGCACAGCTGTTAACGGAAGACGTAAGCTACATTTTAGAGTTGTTTTATTTTAGTCAAATGGTTCAAATGGCTCTGAGCACTATGGGACTTAACTTCTGGGGTCATCAGTCCCCTAGAACTTAGAACTAGTTAAACTTAACTAACCTAAGGACATCACACACACCCACGGCCAAGGCAGGATTCGAACCTGCCACCGTAGCGGTCGCCCGGTTCCAGACTGTAGCGCCTAGAACCGCTCGGCCTCTCCGGCCGGTTATTTTAGTCACGTTTGATTTGAAATCATATTAAAAAGCAATCACTTGATAGGAACATTGAGAACTGTCGTATGTGAATATCGACGAGGTAAGATGTGAAGTATCAGGATGTGCCTTGAGGGCTTTAAAGGCATCGTGCTGTAAATGAAAGTCGCGCTAATGACTGAAATCTGATGTTCTTCGCGTTATAAATATTATATATATTTCGTCATTCTACTACACATTGTTAGCGGTATTGTCTGACGTATAATGTCGTTTCTGATGGGTTAGGAGCCACTGCCGTCGAGTGAACAACTAGGTATAGAAAGCATGTTGTGACGTAAATTAACCAATGAATACGCAGTTTTGAGTAACAGTACAGAAAGATGTAAGAAATGGCGGAATATGAGTGACTTACTGTAATAAGTTACAAACCAAATTTATCAATTTAATGTTACACTAAATTAATTGGAGGTATAACACTAAAATCACAATTCATGCAATATTCTTAGTTCTGTGCCGAGTAAAACTTTTTCTGAAATTTTTCAGGTAAATTTTGTTTCGTGTTCTCCAAGAATCAAAACAGTTTTTGAGATGTGCCTATGCATCCAAAGAACCAATAAATACACTCCTGGAAATTGAAATAAGAATACCGTGAATTCATTGTCCCAGGAAGGGGAAGCTTTATTGACACATTCCTGGGGTCAGATACATCACATGATCACACTGACAGAACCACAGGCACATAGACACAGGCAACAGAGCATGCACAATGTCGGCACTAGTACAGTGTATATCCACCTTTCGCAGCAAAGCAGGCTGCTATTCTCCCATGGAGACGATCGTAGAGATGCTGGATGTAGTCCTGTGGAACGGCTTGCCATGCCATTTCCACCTGGCGCCTCAGTTGGACCAGCGTTCGTGCTGGACGTGCAGACCGCGTGAGACGACGCTTCATCCAGTCCCAAACATGCTCAATGCGGGACAGATCCGGAGATCGTGCTGGCCAGGGTAGTTGACTTACACCTTCTAGAGCACGTTGGGTGGCACGGGATACATGCGGACGTGCATTGTCCTGTTGGAACAGCAAGTTCCCTTGCCGGTCTAGGAATGGTAGAACGATGGGTTCGATGACGGTTTGGATGTACCGTGCACTATTCAGTGTCCCCTCGACGATCACCAGAGGTGTACGACCAGTGTAGGAGATCGCTCCCCACACCATGATGCCGGGTGTTGGCCCTGTGTGCCTCGATCGTATGCAGTCCTGATTGTGGCGCTCACCTGCACGGCGCCAAACACGCATACGACCAACATTGGCACCAAGGCAGAAGCGACTCTCATCGCTAAAGACGACACGTCTCCATTCGTCCCTCCATTCACGCTTGTCGCGACACCACTGGAGGCGGGCTGCACGATGTTGTGGCGTGAGCGGAAGACGGCCTAACGGTGTGCGGGACCGTAGCCCAGCTTCACGGAGACGGTTGCGAATGGTCCTCGCCGATACCCAAGGAGCAACCGTGTCCCTAATTTGCTGGGAAGTAGCTGTGCGGTCCCCTACGGCACTGCGTAGGATCCTACGGTCTTGGCGTGCATCCGTGCGTCGCTGCGGTCCGGTCCCAGGTCGACGGGCACGTGCACCTTCCGCCGACCACTGGCGACAACATCGATGTACTGTGGAGACCTAACGCCCCACGTGTTGAGCAATTCGGCGGTACGTCCACCCGGCCTCCCGCATGCCCACTATACGCCCTCGCTCAAAGTCCGTCAACTGCACATACGGTTCACGTCCACGCTGTCGCGGCATGCTATGTGTGTGTTAAAGACTGTGATGGAGCTCCGTATGCCACGGCAAACTGGCTGACACTGACGGCGGCGGTGCACAAATGCTGCGCAGCTAGCGCCATTCGACGGCCAACACCGCGGTTCCTGGTGTGTCCGCTGTGCCGTGCGTGTGATCATTGCTTGTACAGCCCCTTCGCAGTGTCCGGAGCAAGTATGGTGGGTCTGACACACCGGTGTCAATGTGTTCTTTTTTCCATTTCCAGGAGTGTAGAAACAATAATAAAGATTAAGACTGCTGTTTGTATCCAGTCATCTTTCTGGGTTGAATAGAAACACTAAGTTCTTGTCATTTTATATTATAAAATCATGATCTAGGTCCCAGACTCGTTATAAGTGTAAAGTTAGGCAAAATACCCATACTCCCACATAATTTTGATTTTAATTTTTCTTTTTTAAATAGTAATTTTTCTTTTAATGTCGAAAACTGTTCTTATTAATCTCATTTTATGGTACTTCGCCTTGATACTAGGGACTTCGCCATCTATTTATTGCATTCGGCCATAGAGCGGGGAAAAGTATCTGTACGGCTCGGTATGCTCCCCTCTTTCTCTTATCTACGCAACGCGAGATTTACGACGGAGACAGTAAAAATATCGCCTAGTCTCCCACAAAATAACAGTTCTCAGTACTTTACGTATGCTTTTCAAGAACCTCGTTTTTATACCAAAGAACCCTATGTATGTTCCCATAGCAATTTCGTCGCACTCTCCTATTTGCTATACTAATATGACACGATTGCAAATATGTCTCTGAAGTCGTTCGAAAGGAACAAGAAAGAAAAATCAGCGTTTATCGTCTTGACGATAGCAGGAAAGGCTAGTAGTCATACATGTTATAAATGCTGAAAAAACTGCCGTTTTCCTCTCAAGGGAACCAACCATCCCAAGTAGAGAGACTACACTAGACTCAAATCTGATTGGTTGGATAGGGATTAAAGCACAACGCTCTAATCACTGTGCCACCTACTTCCTTCAGTGACTGGTGTGATATGTATTTGATAAGTCAAAACAACCTTCGGAGAAATTAAAAACAACGCTGGTGATATTGAGAGTGCACTTGGAAACGCTGAAGAGTGAGTGGATAGGTAAAAGGAGTACATTTTAGACCTCTATGACTTGTCTGGTGACGTGATAAAAGAAGAAATTGAAGACGACATGGAAGACAGTTGAAATACTTCAATTAATCAACGAACGAAGAGAGGATAAAATGTTAAAAGATAAAACAGGAGTATAGAAATATAAATGACTTACGAATGAAATAAATCCGAAGTGAATGGCAGCCAAGGCAAAATGACTCCAGAGAAAATATGAAGGCCGGCCCTGAGTGACCGAGCGGTTCTAGGCGCTACAGTCTGGAACCACAGGACCGCTACGGTCACAGGTTCGAATCCTGCCTCGGGCATGGATGTGTGTGATGTCCTTAGGTTAGGTTAGGTTTAAGTAGTTCTAAGTTCTAGGGGACTGATGACCTCAGATGTTAAGTCCCATAGTGCTCAGAACCATTTGAACCATTTGAAAATATGAAGAACTCGAAACAGAAATGATCGTCGGAAGGATTAACTCATCATATAGAGAAGTTAAAACAACCTTAGCTGAAATTAAAAACAATGGTGGCAACATTAAGAGTGCAATGGGAATTCCACTGTTGAACGCAGAGGAGAGAGCGGGTAGTTGGATAGAGTATACTGGAGAACTGTTATCAGCGGAGGGGAATTGGCTGATGACGTGACAGAAGAAGAAATTTATGTCAATACAGAAGGGAAAGTGATCCAGTATTAGAACTTATAAGAGCTCTTTAAGTCTTGAGACTAAATAAGGCAGAAAGGGTAGATAACATTCAACCAAAGAATGAAGAGAGTGAGACTGAAAGACCAAGAACCAAGTGCTCGAATTAAAAAGGTTGTAAGGCAGGGATACAGTCTTTCGTCCCTGCTGTTTAATCTATACATAGAAGGAACAGTGGCCAAAATAAAAGAAACGTTCAAGAGTCGGATTAAAATTCAGATTGAAGAATATCAACGATAAGATCTAAAATGCGATATAAAAACTGCTACCAACCACTGTTAGTGACTGTAAGCCGTTTTTGTAACGTATTTTATAATACAACCGCGAAATAATCACACTGTCAACAAAATAGCTGTATGAAAAGACCTGGTGATGACGTAGCCAACCTCAGTAAAAGTGAAGCAGAATTGTAGGATCTGTTGAAAGGAATGAACAGTCTAATGAGAACAGAATGTGGATTAAGAATAAACCAGAAAAAGAGAAACGTAATGAGACGTATCGGAAACGCGAATACGACAAACGTAACACAAAAAATTGGTGATCACAAGGTAGACGAAATTATGGAATTTTGCTACTTTGGAAGCAAAATAACCCGTTACGGACGGAGCAAGAAGGATATAAAAAGGAGACTAGCACAGGGGAAGCGGGCATTCCTGGGTAGGAGAAATGTGTTGGTATCGATCTTATGTCTTGAGGAAGGAATTTCTGAGAATATACGTTTCCTACACAGCACTGTATGGCAGTGAATCATGGGCAGTGGGAAAACCGGAAGTGAATTGAAGCGTTTGAGGCGCGCCGCTACAGAAAAATATTGAAAATTGTGTGGACTGATAAGATAAGGAATGAGGAGGTTCCTCGCAGGATTCTCGAAGAAGGGAACATATGGAAAACACTGACAAGAAGAAAGGGACAGTATCTCCATGATACTAGGGGGAGTTGCACAGGGTAAAAACTGTGGAGAAAGACACAGTGTGGGATGCATCCGACAAATAAGTGAGGACGTAGGCTGCACAAGTGCTACCGTGAGATGTAACGTTTGGTACTGGAGATGATGAAGAAAAAAGAGAAGAAAGGATTAATCTAGAAAAGATCGCATTAGAACCTTTCAATCTGACTCCGAAAGCGATGCAGTGTACTTACTTAGAACCTCCCTATAAACCTGAGTCTTCCATTCACCTTAACTGCTACTTAATTCATGTCTTCGTCCTATTTGAGATTACTTTGTGATATTATCTCCGGACATTTACACATGTCAGGGCCAAGAAATTTTTAAAATCAGGTATTACCGTGTTCTTTATGTTGATCAAGGCACAATCCAGGTGGTATTCGGTGTCCAGCGTTGAGCCACAGTCTAACAAGTGGACCGCACATACTTGTCATCACTGATTTATGATACGTAAGGAGCTTGACCAGATATGACAATGACGGAAATGGGCGCTCCAGTTAGCCAAGTGTTTCGAAAGGAATAGCGTTTCTCTCACGGGTCGAGGATGCATGAGCCATTTGTATAGCACAGCACCTACGTAGAGGTTGACACAGAGGAAAGGTTACATAAAGGTAATCTGAGGGTCGCTAGATCGAGTCCCTAAGCGGAAACTTCTTTAATTTTTACGTTACTTACACTGAAAATAAAGTAATGCTCAAAATATTGTATATATTAATATTTTCATAGAATGCATGGAAGGGAAAGATCAACAAAAATTGTGGATAAATAAATTTCAGAAAGTGATCGCGTAAGGCGTACACGAGAACTTGGTATATAAATAAAGCACTCCGTCTTCAGGCCACAAGTAGCCCATCGGGACCATCCGACCGCCGTGTCATCCTCAACTGAGGATGTGGAAAGGAGGGGCGTTGGGTTAGCACACCGCTCTCCCGGTCGTTATGATGGCTTTCTTTGACCGGAGCCGCTACTATTCGGTCGAGTAGCTCCTCAATTGGCATCACGAGGCTGAGTGCACCCCGAAAAATGGCAACAGCTCATGGCGGCTGGATGGTCACCCTTCCAAGTGCCGGCCACGCCCGACAGCGCTTAACTTCGGTGATCTCACGGGAACCGGTGTATCCACTGTGGCAAGGCCGTTGCCGGTATATAAATAACATGCAGTTAAAAAATGGTTCAAATGGCTCTGAGCACTATGGGACTTAACTTCTGAGGTCATCAGTCCCCTAGAACTTAGAACTACTTAAACCTAACTAACCTAAAGACATCACAGACATCCATGCCCGAGGCAGCGGTCGCGCGGTTCCAGACTGAAGCGCCTAGAACCGCTCGCCCACTCCGGCCGGCTAGATGCAGTTGATGATTTACACGTGCTGGGGTGATATTCGTGAAAACAGGGGAAGCAGTAGCAGTAATTTTCTTGGGATCTTACACATGTTGTAAACGCCCCATTTTTACAATTACATGACGATTTTAAAGGAAACACAAAGTGTCTACAAACCACCCATACCGCATCATTTCACCAAGTATACTCAATAGAATATGTTCTGATGCAGGCTTATCAATATGTGATTCCTTTTTCTCTATCGGTGAGGTAAGAGCAGTTTCGAAGCTTTTTGATCAAATTTTATCTGACTATAAAAGTAGACATCACAGTGTTGCACTGGAGAGTTCATTTGAAGGAGAATCTGTTTAACATTGCATGATGGCAATCTTTCTTCATCTTGAAAAAGTCTACGTATAATTGCGGATATTTTCGTCCTCCTCAAATCTCAGGTAACAAATGGTTCAAATGGTGCTGAGCACTATGGTACTTAACAATTATGGTTATAAGTCCCCTAGAACTTAGGACTACTTAAACCTAACTAACCTAAGGACATCACACAACACCCAGCCTCACGAGGCAGAGAAAATCCCTGACCCAGCCAGGAATCGAACCTGGGAACCCGGGAGTGGGAAGCGTGAACGCTACCGCACGACCACGAGATGCGGGCTCTCAGGTAACAGGAGAAAACTTTGTTCCCCTACATGTAAATCTCCATGAGATCAGTCACAAAATCTGTGTATAAGGTTTTTGTATTTCTCCAAATTTTGCTGAAGTAATGACGCATTCCTATACTTGGCCACCAAATTTTCTTTTGTCTTCCTTCTCGCTCCTGTTATGCAAATATTAATGAACGTAATATACTGGGCTTTATTTCGGTTTATTTACAGCGTTAGTACCTTAAAAACTGAAAATAAAGAAAAAAGTTTCTGCAGAGGCGCTCGAACTGACGACTGTCGGATTACGGCTCTGCACTCCTTCAGCTATGCCAACCGCTGCCTGGAAATTACGCTCACACAAAAGATTCATGTCTCACCCGACTCGCGCACAATAAAAGGTTTTCAAACTGTTGGCCGTCTAGAGATACCACCTCTGCCACTTTTACCAACAGTCAACCCTGCACGTACCAAAAATTTGGGCGAAATTGGTGATGTCGAGTATGTGCGGTCACATTGTAAGTGATTCGACATTTCCTTAATAGCTTGAGAGTTTCGATACTTCCCAGTACACAGCAGCATCGACAGCCAATAATTTGTGTGTGTTTCTGACCCTGTTTGAGAAGTTTCGAGTATTCGATATGAGGGGAAAATTTGAAGATTCGTCTAATTCGTGTACTTTAATGGGTCAGGGATTTTCTCTGCCTCGTGATGGCTGGGTGTTGTGTGTTGTCCTTAGGTTAGTTAGGCTTAAGTAGTTCTGAGTTCTAGGGGACTGATGACCATAGATGTTAAGTCCCATAGTGCTCAGTGCCATTTGAACCATTTTTTTGTACTTTAATGACAATGTAACTTAACTAGTCAGTGTTTCTGTCACTCTCCCTCTCTATCTCTCACTCTCTCTTATCGCTTATCGTAGAACACGATAGTGACATCAGATTTATGAGATGATCCGACGGCAATGATTTATCATATAGCAACCAAAATTATTTTTATGTTTTTTCATAGATAGAACTTTTATATAAAAATTACACAACATTTATTACCACATTAATATGAAACTGTAATTGTAATTTGAAACTATTGCCATTTTCGTATTTGTACGGTTTATTCTGAAAACATTCGTCATTAACTATGTAACTGTGAAATAAACAATTTTGATGTAGAAAATCGAAGTATTCAAATATGTCCGAACTGTGCGTTCTTTGCTGTTGATTTTTGTGTATCAGCTAGTTAATGCTGTATCAGTGAAAGGTAGAAGTATGATAGTTCAGATGGTTCAAATAGCTCTGGGCACTATGGGACTTCACATCTGAGCTCATCAGTCCCCTAGAACTTAGAACTACTTAAACCTATCTAACCTAAGGACATCACACACATCGAAGCCCCAGGCAGGATTCGAACCTGCGAAGGTAGCGGTCGCGCGGTTCGTCCACAGCGGCCGCCTTCAGCCAGGAGAGCTCAGTGACTTCGGACGTGGACTAGTCACTGGATGTCAGCTGAGAAGCAAATCTACGAGACACGTTTAAACCTTTCTATAGCTGTCTATGTCGACTGTTGGCCACAGCGGCCGGCTAAGTATGATGGAAGCAGTTGTTGAGATGACTTAATTTGCGAAAAGAGGTTGAGAGAGTAAAAGTTTATGTATTCGAAGAGCAAACACCAGTAACTGGCCATTTTATAGTGTGTATCCTAAGAATGAGAATGTTACCTCCAGCATGGGTGGAATCAACCTTAATAGAAGCCGATCAACAACGAAGAAGACATCGAAATTAATAAGGAACAAGAAGAAATTAACATTTTTATCGCAGAATTCATATTAGATTCATCCTGTCCCCGATACCAACTGATGGTGAAAGAGTTAATTATGTAAACAGGAGTAGAGATACAGTCTACTACGTCTGCAGTAATTGAACTTTTACGTGGAATAGTAAGTTTTTTGCGAGGAGGTTTGAGCAGGGACAGCTGAGTACAGCCGGGATACACTTAAAGTGAAAAGAGAGCGTTTAGGTTCTGTACACCGCCGGCGGGAAATACGAGAGGAAAGTGCAGGGGCACTCACGGTACAGAGTCTTCTCCCGCGGCGCCGTGCATGCTGCTGGGTGCTGACTGTTGGCTGTCTGCGCGCTCACTGCCGTCTCTGCCTCCGCCTCCGCGGCTTCCGCCCCCGCTACCGCCTCCGCGGCGGCCTGCCTAATCCCTGCCGACGTGCGGCACCGTACGGTACGGTACGGCAGGCTACGTCTGTCTGCCTACCTGCACGGGCGGTGTGCGCGGCCGGGTTGGGCACCCGCTAGCCCCTAGCCGCCAGCCGCTGCCCAGCGACACTTTCGCTGGGCGCCGCTTTCGCGCCTGTGCGAGACTCGCTAAAAAGCGTCCAGTGCACGCTACGCTGGGCATTCCTCTCCGCTCGCCTATCCTCTCCTCTCCTCTGCTCTGCCACCCACACAGCCGGACGGGCTCGCCTTAACCGGACACAGCTGTGCCCATCCTCGGCAGCACCGCTTCGGTGCCGCACCAGCGCGTTTGGCCGTGACTCGACGGAGCAGGAGTGTGGTCCAGTGCGTCCTCATACACGGTCCAGTGCAATGATGCTTCTCCTGCTCTCGGCTAATACGAGGGGCGTTCAGTAAGTTCACTACTGGCCGTTAAAATTGCTACACCAAGAAGAAATGCAGATGATAAACGGGTATTCATTGGACAAAATATTTGATTCTAGAACTGACATATGATTACATTTTCACGCAATTTGGGTGCGTAGATCCTGAGAAATCAGTACCCAGAACAACCACCTCTGGCCGTAATAACGGCCTTGTTTCGCCTGGGCACTGAATCAAACAGAGCTTGGATGGCGTGTACTGGTAAAGCTGCCCATGCAGCTTCAAAACGATACCACAGTTCATCAAGACTAGTGACTGGCGTGTTGTGACGAGCCAGTTGCTCGGCTACCATTGGCCAGACGTTTTCAGTTGGTGAGAGATCTGGAGGATGTGCTGGCCAGGGCAACAGTCGAACATTTTCTGTATCCAGAAAGGCCCGTACAGGACCTGCAACATGCGGTCGTGCATTATCCTGCTGAAATGTAGGTTTTCGCAGGGATCGAATGAAGCGTAGAGCCACGGGTCGTAACCCATCTGAAATGTAACGTCCACTGTTCAAAGTGCCGTCAATGCGAACAAGAGGTGACCGAGACGTGTAACCAATGACACCCCATACCATCACGCCGGGTGATACACCAGTATGGCGATGACGAATACACGCTTCCAATGTGCGTTCACCGCGATGTCGCCAAACACGGATGCGACCACCATGATGCTGTAAACAGAACCTGGATTCATCCGAAAAAAATGACGTTTTGCCATTCGTGCATCCAGCTTCGTCGTTGAGAACACCATCGCAGGCTCTTCTGTCTGTGATGCAGCGTCAAGGGTAACCGCAGCCATAGTCTCCGAACTGATAGTCCATGCTGCTACAAACGTCGTCGAACTGTTCGTGCAGATGGTTGTTGTCTTGCAAACGTCCCCATGTGTTGACTAAGGGATCGACATGTGGCTGCCCGATCCGTTATAGCCATGCGGATAAGATGCCTGTCATCTCGACTGCTAATGATACGAGGCCAATGGGATCCAGCACGGCGTACCGTATTACCCTCCTGAACCCACCGATTCCATATTCTACTAACAGTCATTGAATCTCGACCGACCAACGCGAGCAGCAATGTTGCGATACGATAAACCTCAATCGTGATGGGCTACAATCGGACCACTATCAAAGTCGGAAACGTGATGTTGCGCATTTCTCCTCCTTACACGAGGCATCACAACAACGTTTCACCAGGCAACGCCGGTCAACTGCTGTTTGTGTATGAGGAATCGGTTGGAAACTTTCCTCATGCCAGAACGTTGTAGGTGTCGCCACCGGCGCGAACCTTGTATGAATGCTCTGAAACGCTAATCATTTGCAGATCATAGCATCTTCTTCTTGTCGGTTAAATTTCGCGTCTGTAGCACGTCGTCTTCGCGGTGTAGCTATTTTAGTATATTATATTAAACTTACAGCTATAAATGATATGCCAAATGAAAGAGCAACTCATCAGTTTTACCAGGAACCTTATAAATGTTCAATGTGAGCACCATTTGTCGCCCAAGCGCTGTATAGGCCGCAAGGGGCCCAATGACAGGGCTTGCTTTGCATGGCCACCACGTTCACCCGACATAACGCCATGCGATTTTTTCCTTTGCGGCTTCAACAGGGATCGTGTGTACGTGCCTCTGCTACCAGCAGATCTCCCTGAATTAAGAAATCAGATTGAAGCAGCTGTTGCTACTGTCACTGAAGACACACTTATCAACGTTTGGGAAGAACTCGGTTATAGACTTGATGTGTGCCGTGTGGCCGGCCGGAGTGGCCGAGCGGTTCTAGGCGCTTCAGTCTGGAACCACGCGACCGCTACGGTCGCAGGTTCGAATCCTGCCTCGGGCATGGATGTGTGTGATGCCCTTTGGTTGGTTAGATTTAAGTAGTTCTAAGTTCTAGGGACTGATGACCTCAGAAGTTAAGTCCCATAGTGCTCAGAGCCATTTGAACCTTTTTTTTGTGCCGTGTGACAAATGGTGCTCACACTGAAAATTTATAAGGTTCTTGGTAAAACTGTTTGAGTTGCTCTTTCATTTGATATATCATTTATAACTGTAAGTTTAATATAATAAATATTATAAAGCGTTAAAACTACGATATTCATATATAAGCACACTGCACACTGCCTGACAAAAAAGCCAAGTGCCCAGAAGGGGAGAAGCAAACGATACGAAACTTCACGCATTGGGAAGGGATGTGATGATATTTAAAAAGACCTTAGCAGTATGAGTCTGCTTATGAGAATGACGTGGCACCCGCTTTCTCCTGGATGCAGACACTCGTGCTGTTGGGAGGATGTGATGGTGGTGTGTTCCTCTGGGACCAAACTGCTGTGGTCATCGGTCCTTAGGCTTAGACACTACTTAATCTAACTTACACTAAGGACAACACACACACACACACACCCATGCCCGAGCGAGGGAGGACTCGAACGTCCGACGCGGCCGAGATTGTGGGGGGGGGGGGGGGGGGGGGGGGAGCCGCGCGAACCGTGGCAAGGCGCCTGGGAGGGTGTCATGAAGCCGTTGTATCTTCTTCTGAGTCAACCTGCCTGCTGTTGTAACTGACCCTTAATATTATGGCTAATGGCACTCAGGCAGAATTGACATCAGTGTTGCCTCCACATCTGTCGGGGACAGATACGGGGGTCTTGTTGGCCAAGGGAGTGCCTCAGCATTACTCAGATACTAGAAAGACGCGTGCTGTGTGTTGACGAGTATTGTCCTGCTGAGAAATGGTATCACGATACTGTTGTGTGGCAGGGCACGCTTGGGTATGTAGGATGGCCGGGACGTATCGTTGTGCCGTCAAAGTTCCCTCAGTCAGAATCAGGCGTACCTGAAGTCTTAGCCGGTCACACTTGGAACCATGATGCCACGAGTAACACCGCTATTCTGCTCGAGAACATGGGATGATTTGGACCTCTCCCACCGTCGCCACCATCCTCGCCGATGTTGGTTACCCAGGTACAAACCGACGACTTAGCTCTGAATATAATGTGACGCCATTCATCAGAAGTCCATGCTTCCTGGTCGTAGCATACTCCAAACGCAGCCGTCTGTGTTGTAGTGTTAACGGTAGCTACGCATGGGACGGTAATTCCCCAGCTAGTCTCCGACCAATGGTATGGGATGACGCAGAATGTTGCAGGAAACTCCGAAGGCTCAACCATACGTCATGGACGTTTTGTGTCCTCTTTTCTTACCTCTCATGTGACAGTAGTGTGGTGCCATTTTGTAAAAGGACAGTACTTGTCCACATTTGGCACGCGCCTCTCCGAACTGTCTGCGTGATGTGTAAATACTCCAGCGATCAGCAAGACCTCTCTGCCTCCAATACAACATGTGCGGGACCAGCTCGGTGGTCAACTACGTCTCTGTGCCAGTACCAAGGTTATCAAGGAACAGTTACAACGGTTGTGGGCCAGTCTGTCTCAGGAGAGGATGCAACGGCTTGATGACACGCCTCCCAACCCAGTCAGTGCATGCAGGCGGGTCAGAGGATAAGCAACGTCATACAGATAACTGCAAAGTTCTTTGTAAATTTGATCCGATACTGTAATCAAGGAAACAGCATCACTTGCCCTCTCAAGCCGTGAACTTTCGTTTCGTTTCCTCTTCCCCTTCTCACACTGGACTCGCATTCGGGAGGACGACTGTTCAATCCCGTCTCCAGCCATTCTGATTTAGGTATTCCGTGTTTCCCTAAATCGTTTCAGGCAAATGCCGGAATGGTTTCTTTGACAGGGCACGGCCGATTTCCTTTCCAATCCTTCCCTAACCAGAGCTTGCGCTCCGTCTCTAATGACCTTGTTGTCGACGGGACGTTAAACACTAACCACCACCACCTCTTCCCCTCCTGTGCACCTCACTGTTTTTTAATGATGTACTGCCTGTAAAAAAAGCTTCTCAAATATCCAGAATGAGATTTTCACTCTGTTGCGGAGTGTGCGCTGATATGAAACTTCCTGGCAGATTAAATATGTGTGCCGGACCGAGACTCGAACTTGGGACCTTTGCCTTTCGTAAGTGCTCTACCAACTGAGCTACCCAAGCACGACTCACGCCCCATCCTCACAGCTTTACTTCTGCCAGTACCTCGTCTCCTACCTTCCAAACATTACAGAAGCTCTTCTGCGAACCTTGCAGAACTAGCACTCCTGAAAGAAAGGATATTTCTGAGACATGGCTTAGCCACAGCCGGGGGGTTTTTCCAGCGAACCTTGCAGGCAAAGGTCCCGAGTTCGAGTCTCGGTCGGGCACACAGTTTTAATCTGCCAGGAACCTTCTCAAATGTGCCATCAGATCTTGATAAGATTTAAATATGGTGTAAAGATTGGTAACTAGCTTCAGAATGTAAAATGGTGCACTACACAAACGCGGTAATATGGTATCCTACAAAAAATGGTTCAAATGGCTCTGAGCACTATGGGACTTAACATCTGAGGTCATCAGTCCCCTAGAACGTAGAGCTACTTAAACCTAACTAACCTAACAACATCACACATATGCATGCCCGTGGTAGGATTGGAGCCTGCGTCCGTAGAGGTTGCGCTGTTCCAGAAGAGCCTCGAATCGCTATCAGTACAATGTCAATGATGTACAATTAGAATCAGTCGACTATCACAAATATCTAGGTGTAAAAACGTGTAGGGATATCAAATGAAATGATGACATAGGTTCAGATGTAGGAAGGGCAGGTGTCATACCTCGATTAATTAGCAAAATACTGGGGAAACACTGGCAATCTACAAAGGAGACTGCTTACATATCGCTTGTGCGTGCCATCTTAGGAAATGACTCAAGAGGTAGGACCCATATCAGATAGGAGGAAGAAGGGATACAGAACCTATACAAATGAAGATAACATGAATTTTCACACTTTCGTTTGATTCACGGAAGACAGTTACGAAAACGGCGACAAGCCTGAGCTGACAGATCCTTGAAAAAGATGGGCAACACAAACACCCGATAGCTTTTTTATGAAGTTTGAAAACATAGTATTTAGCGAAGATACTGGAAACTCTTCAGCCCGTGCAAATCGCTCCAGTAGCGCTCGCGATAAATCAGACTAACTACAGACCAGCCGGCTGGTGTAGCCGAGCGGTTCTAGGCGATTCAGTCCGGAACGGCGCTGCTGTTACGGTCGCAGGTTTGAATCCTGCTTCGGGCATGGATGTGTGTGATGTCCTTAGATTAGTTAGGTTTAAGTAGTTCTAAGTCTAGGGGACTGATGACCTCAGATATTAAGTCTCGTATTGCTTAGAGCCATTTGATTTTTGACTACACACCGCAGACACATTTAAGCAGTCATTCTTCACGCGCTCCATACGTTGTTAGAAAACTTTGTCAACCGACGTAAGTGAAAACCTAACAGGTTTTAGACGTGTATAAAATCAGTAAGTGAGTCAAACTCGTCTTTTCAAAAAAAAAAAAAAAAAAAAAAAAAAAAAAAAAAAAAAAAAAAAAAAAAAAAAGGTTCAAATGGCTCTGTGCACTATGGGACTTAACATCTATGGTCATCAGTCCCGTAGAACGTAGAACTACTTCAACCTAACTAACCTAAGGACAGCACACAACACCCAGTCATCACGAGGCAGAGAAAATCCCTGACCCCGCCGGTATTTTTATTCACTCAGGAGCAACAACTGCACCGAAAAGGAAGATAACAAGAGAAGTTCGAAATACTGAATTCGATCTTCCGAAACTATTTCACCCCGGAAGATCGTAACACAATCCCTCCCTTAAATAGTCGTACGAACGTCGAAATGGCAGATATTGAGGTAACCGATTGCGGAATTCAGAAGCAACTACAATCGCTTAGTAGTGGAAAGGCGTCAGGACTATATGAGATATCTATAAGATTCTATGAAGACTGTGCGAAAGAACTTGCTCTCTTTCTAGTAGTAATTTCTCTTAGATCGCTTGAGCAACCAAGGGAACCTTGTGACTGGAAGAAAGCGTAGGTCATTCCCGTTTTTAGAAGACCCGTAAGACATATGTAAACAATAGACCTATATCTTTGTAGAATTGTGGAGCATGTTTTATGCTCATGAATTATGACGTTTTTGGAGAGTAAAGTCTCCTCTACAAAAATCAACATGCATTCCGCAAACAGAGATCCTGCGAAAGTCAGCTCGCTCTGGTCCTCCATGAGATCCACAGCGCCGCAGAAAACGGCGCTGATGTTGATGCCGAGTTCATTGACTTCAGGAAGGCATTTCACACCGTCCCGCACTGCTGTTTAGTGAAAAACATACGAGCTTATCGAGTTTTGCGACTGGATTCAAGACTTCCTTGCAGATAAAACTCAACACGTCGCTCTTAATGGAACACAATCGACAGATGTAAAGGAAGTGTGATAGGACCGTTACTGTTTCCAGTGCATATAAATGATTTAGTAGGAAGCGTCGGATGCTCTCTAAGGCGGATCGCAGATGATGCGGTTGTCTATAACAAAGTAGCAAAGTCAGAAGATAGTAAGAATTTGCAGAATGTCCTCTAGGCAACTGATTGCTGCAGGTTCTGGCACTTGACGCTGAACGTAAATAAATGTAACATATTGCGCATACATAGAAAAAGTAATCCACTAATGTACAGCTACACTATTACTGACAAACCGCTGGAAACAGTGTCTACCATAAAATATCTAGGAGTAACTATCCAAAGCAACCGTATGTGGAATGACCACATAAAACAAGTCGTTGGAAAAGCAGATAAAAATGGTTCAAATGGCTCTGAGCACTATGGGACTTAACTTCTAAGGTCATCAGTCCCCTAGAACTTAGAACTAATTAAACCTAACTAACCTAAGGACATCACACACATTCATGCCCAAGGCAGGATTCGAACTTGCGACCTTAGCGGTCGCGCGGTTCCAGACCGTAGCGCCTTGAACTGCTCGGCCACCTTGGCCGGCGGAAAAGCAGATGCCAGACTCGGAACCACAGGAAGAATCATCCACGATGGAGGTGGTGTATAAGGCGCTTGTTCAACAGATTCTTGAGTATTGTTCATCTATCTGTGATTCCAAGCAGGGGTCGTTTACTCCGAGCGAGAGTGTTACGGAGATGTCAACAAATACCATTGACAGACGTTACAAGAGAGGCGTTGTACGTCACGGAGACATTCACTATTGAAATTTCGAGACAGCACTTTCCGGGGAGACTCGGGCAACAATTTACTTTCCCCCACGTATTTAATGAACACGAGGAGAAAATTCGAGAAATTTGAACTAATACAGAGAACTACCGACAGTCATTCTTTCCACGCGGTATTCGCGAGTGGAACATTGTTGGAGTTAGTGGTTCAAAAAGTGCCCCCCCCCTCCCCCGCCAAACACCATTAGGTGGCCTGCGGAGCATGATGTAGATGTAGAGGAACTGGAAGAAACCGAAACATGTGGTAAAATGTTTACAACCCTTTGCCACACACTTCACACTGCTTTGGAGAGCCTATACTTTAGATGTAGACTGATCGCAGATTAATCAAACAACAGTCGATATTTCCGCTTATTTTACGAGCACTACTTTATGTTCACATTCAGCTACTAATTTTTGCGCCAGGCAGCAACCCGTATGAGATTACAGCGACGCTTGCTGGAAGCTGTCTTTGCTTCCGATTATACCTGTCCAGCAGTAACAACATGATGGGTCCTGTTTGTTAGGATTTCTTGAAGTCAGTCTTATTTCTGTTCGGGCGTGAAATATGGGGGCCTTTTGTTTACAAGTGACAACGCGGAACTGTACCGAAGACTTTCTGTAAATCAAGAAATGCGGTGTTAACCTTAGCTCCGCAATCAACTGCGTTATGGATATCATGGACGGACGGAGGAAGCTGACTTTCAAACAATCGGCGCTTGCGACCGCTGTGTTTACCTATATCACTAAAGGGCTAAGGCTGTCACACGGCCCCATTTGCAGACTGATTATCTGATTAACGGCAATCAAGACGACAAAAAACTTATTCTCAGTGTTTCATATAATTACCGACCGAATTCAAAACGCTGCCATAATCTACTCATTAAGAGGTAAAATCTTAAGTCAAAGGTTTAACAGAATTAGTCAACTATTAGAATTAGAAAGTGTATATGTATTGAGACATCATAAATCACGGCGCGCAAATTACACCGATTATATTCACCTAGTATTTGAGGATGAGAGCACTTAGCGATTTACAACAAACTTTAACGTAACTGAACCCCCTTTTTGAAACTTTTCCTTGCTGACAGCTCCCAAAAGATAATAAAAGAAAAAAAGTTCATCGCTTACGGTACTACATGTTCACTGTTGATGTGTGCAGTAAAACTTCAGCATCAAGCATCAAGTTTTACTTTATTACTTCTTCACATGCGCAACACATTTTGCAGACGTTACCGACATATATTACTACATATACCTGCAAAATTATGTCTTGCACGACATATAGTTCAGGAGGTACGACGCCATAAACATTGAGATGCTTGATAGGGTTGTTTCGTAAATGGAAGTTCGATTTTTTTAAAGACTGAGGTACGGAGGTTGCTGGTTCTTACATAATACTTTTTACTGCTCCACAAGAGTCACCTTGGCAACCGCCATGAACGTTCCTTAATTAAACAAGAAATCGACGTCAGTAAAGTAATTTTGCAGTTCTGTGAGTCTTTCTTGCGATTTTTCTTACATACTGCGACGACCGATGCCTTTTTACAGTCACATGGATCATTCAGTTGTTTAATCGATCTACTGGAAACGGCTGATAGAATCCCATTTGCTTCGCATGTTCAGTATAGAATCTAACTGACACCTTATCAGGACTTGTGGGATTTCTGAGACCATTACGAGGCGCGACTAATCGAAGACATGAATAAGATTCAATGAAGAGCGGTGTGTTTTGTCACGTTCTTTTATGTTTCTGTTAGGGTATTTCAGTTTTTCTGATGTAAACAGTAAATATGTATTAATTTTGATTATTGTACCATCTTTGGAAATAAGTAGTCATGATGCTTTACCAGGATATAAACTGAAAGAGAGAAATAAATTACATAGAAAATAAGAAACAAGGATCACTAAATATCATCAATTTTTTTCATATAGAAGTGGTATCACTATTGTCATCAACGGTGTTGTTTTTACACATTTCCCAATGTGTTGGATGCATGTTTGCACAATTAACAAACATTCGTCATATAACCTAAATCAAAGACTATTTTGCCTTGTTTTATAAAACTTCATTTTCATACAACCTATGTTATGGGTTTTGGGCCCACTTTCCAGGTCATGATTGATACCAAAGGGAAGGTAAACACACATCAGCTTTAATCTGTTACTTCTTGACTTAAATTATAAAAGTTATTTCTGTTGAATATTTTAAGGATGTAACAGTTTTATGCGACTACAAGCTATCTTGGTGTACCCAGGGACAAAATCTTCTTAGGTTACCAGCCAAGTGATGGTGCCATCTTGTCACAACATTTTGTTTGTGCTGACTACTTGTTGCCTTCAGACAAAGTGATACTTCATCTGTAGTTGATGGGTATGAAACTCATCAAAAATGTTATAACAAAAACGCCACACTTGGCTGATCACCTGAGAAGATTTCATCACGTGAATTAATTATATCTGCATTGTACAACCCCATAACATTTATTTTAGCTATTATTAAACTTGCAGTAAAATGAAGCTAATTGCTCAGGAACCAAAATTTTGGTTGTGTAAATGGGTATTTGTATAATTACCTATCTATAAATGATGGCCCCTAGGTTTCAAAAATTATAACCTTCACACCTATGTAGAAGTTACAATGTTCTCTAAAAGGTGTGAATGATTGAGCTGAGGCTGCTCGTTCAGTAGTAAATGTGTGGGTAAACAATCTGTTTTCTAATTTCTGTTATTTCTAATACAATCAAATTTGCCCACTGTGGATAAGACTTTTACATTGATTACATACTTAAACTTCTGACCTAAGTAATGTTCAACAAATGATGAATATGGCTTCTTTAATCTCCAGATTCTGTGGTGTTCTCTGATACTGACAATCTGTCCTATATGTCAGGACTGACACTCTTGGGATATGGTCTTACAAACTTTACTTTTTGTGATGAACTGAAAAAACCTCTACATAATGTCTGTGGACCATAAAAGAAGAAAGAGGAATCTTGAAAGCAGAGAACAGTTTTGGGAGCTTAGACTGTCATTCATAAATATAAAATTACACAAATACTCATTTACATAACCAAAATTCTGATTCCTTTATGCACAGATCTATTCCAGTGTATGTTTAGTAATAGACTAAATGTTATGAGATCCTAAAAAACTCATGCAACTATTATATACTGATAGTTAAAAGAGTCAATAGAGGTAAATTTTATAGAGTAAGTTTATAAATGATAGATTAAAGAAGTTGACATGTTCAAATTTGGTTTGGTTGGTATCTTTGGAATGAGATGTGTACTGGAAAATGGGCTTACAAAGCAAAGCCAAGAGTGCATAAAAATAAAATTTTGTGAAATAAGGCATAAAAGGTACAGGTTGATTCTAAATGATGGACCCATTTCCAAAACTTTGTAAATATGCAAGTACAAATCCAAAATGAACAAGCTTTATACCAATGAAAAGAGAAAGTTTCAATTTTTTCATGATGTTTGATATCAATTTAATAAGTTTAACAATTTGTTATAATTTGTCGTTAAATAGTTTTTAATAATTATTTGATAATTAGGAATGCGATAAATGTTCTAAATGTTAAATGTGGCCACTGTTGGCTGCTTGGCAAACATCAATGCAATAGCCAAACTCGTCCCACACATGCGAAAGCATGGCAGCAGTGATCCACTTCAGCAGATCGTTCAGAGTGGTTGGTAGAGGCAGGACATAAACAGCTTCCTTCATAACACCCCATAAGACAAAGTTGCAGCGTGTGGGATCAGGAGATCTTAGTGGCTAGAAGAGCAGAGCCAGCTCATTAGGTCCCCTACGACAGATCCAGCACTGAGGAAGGGAGTTATTGAAAAAGCATCGTACATCACGCTGCCAATGGAGCGGAGCTCCATCGTGTTAGAGAATGATATCCTGGGTATCTTCGATAACTTGAGGGAACAGACATTATTTCAACATGTCCAGGCACCATTACAGTTCTTTCTGCAAAGAAAAATGGTCCATAAACCTTTGTATGAGATATGGCACAGAACACATTGATCTCCAGTGAGTCTCTCTTGTGTTGCAATGGTGAATGTGGATTTTTCAAAGCCCATATGCAAACATTGTGTCTGTTGACTTTTGCACTAAGGTAGAAAATTGCTTCATCGCTAAAAATTATGCGCTGTAGAAATGCGTCAAACTCCATCTTTGCTAGCACATAATCACAAAATCTGAGGTGCTTGACTTTGTCTTTGGTGTTGAGAGCCTGCACAAGTTGTAACCACTAGGGTTTGTACAGCAAATGTCAACTCAGAACTTTCCATACTGTTGGTTGGGGTATTCCATGTTCTCAACTGGCTCTATTGGTAGACTTACTGGAACTATGCACAAAACATTCTTGAATCCGTTAGACATCATCCTCTGACAAACACAGTCAGCCTGTGCTGTTTCCTTTGCACACACTCCCAGTCTGTTTAAATTGCTTGAACCAACAACTAATGCTTTTACGTGTTGGTAGTTGAATACCGAATTTGGCACAAAATGTCTGCTGCACACCAATTTGTGACTCACTTTTCATGAACTCAAGAATATAAAAAACCTTGTGCCCTGCAGTTGCCATCTCACTCACAACTGACAATGAAATGGAAGGACATCCTTATTGCATTGCAAACTCTATCAGTTGCTTCTGAAACCATCACCGCCTCCTCACCACCACCCACTAAAAACTTTGAAACTCCCTCTTTTCATTGGTATAATGCTTGATCATTTTGGCATCGTACTTGAATACATACAAATTTTTGAAAATGGGTCCATTATTTAGAATAACCCTATATTTTGTTCAGTAATCTTGTTTGGTAAATACAATATAAAATGTTTAAGGCCAAGAATTTGCTGTTGAATCAGTTAAAAAATTACTATGGTGCAGAGAATGATCTCTGAAAACATTCCTGATAGAGCAAAATGGCGTATCAGATCTGACCTGTAAATAACTATTCTACATCTACATCTACATCTATATGACTACTCTGCAATTCCCATTTAAGTGCTTGGCAGAGGGTTCATCGAACCACAATCATACTACCTCTCTACTATTCCACTCCCGAACAGCGAGCGGGAAAAACGAATACCCAAACCTTTCTGTTCGAGCTCTGATTTCTCTTATTTTATTTTTATGATCATTCCTACCTATTTAGGTTGGGCTCAACAAAATATTTTCCCATTCGGAAGAGAAAGTTGGTGACTGAAATTTCGTAAAAAGGTCTCTCCGCGACGAAAAACGTCTATGCTGTAATGACTTCCATCCCAACTCTTGTATCATATCTGCCACTCTCTCTCCCCTATAACGTGTTAATACAAAACGAGCTGCCCTTTTTTGCACCCTTTGGATGTCCTCCGTCAATCCCACCTGGTAAGGATCCCACACCGCGCAGCAATATTCTAACAGAGGACGAACGAGTGTAGTGTAAGCTGTCTCTTTAGTGGACTTGTTGCATCTTCTAAGTGTCCTGCCAATGAAACGCAACCTTTGGCTCGCCTTCCCGACAATATTATCTATGTGGTCCTTCCAACTGAAGTTGTTCGTAATTTTAACACCCAGGTACTTAGTTGAATTGACAGCCTTGAGAATTGTACTATTTATCGAATTCCAACGGATTTCTTTTGGAACTCATGTGGATCATCTCACACTTTTCGTTATTTAGCGTCAACTGCCACCTGACACACCATACAGCAATCTTTTCTAAATCGCTTTGCAACTGATACTGGTCTTCGAATGACCTTACTAGATGGTAAATTACAGCATCATCTGCGACCAATCTAAGAGAACTGCTCAGATTGTCACTCAGGTCATTTATATAGATCAGGAACAGCAGAGGTCCCAGGACGCTTCCCTGGGGAACACCTGATATCACTTCAGTTTTACTCGATGATTTGCCGTCTATTACTACGAACTGCGACCTTCCTGACAGGAAATCACGAATCCAGTCGCACAACTGAGACGATACCCCATAGGTCCGCAGCTTGATTAGAAGTCGCTTGTGAGGAACGGTGTCAAAAGCTTTCCGGAAATCTAGAAATACGGAATCAACTTGAGATCCCCTGTCGATAGCGGCCATTACTTCGTGCGAATAAAGAGCTAGCTGCGTTGCACAAGAGCGATGTTTTCTGAAGCCATGCTGATTACGTGTCAATAGATCGTTCCCTTCGAGGTGATCCATAATGTTTGAATTCAGTATATGCTCCAAAACCCTACTGCAAACCGACGTCAATGATATAGGTCTATAGTTAAATGGATTACTCCTACTACCCTTCTTGAACACTGGTGCGACCTGCGCAATTTTCCAATCTGTAGGTACAGATCTATCGGTGAGCGAGCGGTTGTATATGAGTGCTAAGTAGGGAGCTATAGTATCAGCGTAATCTGAAAGGAACCTAATCGGTATACAATCTGGACCTGAAGACTTGCCCGTATCAAGCGATTTTAGTTGCTTCGCAATCCCTAAGGTATCTACTTCTAAGAAACTCATTCTAGCAGATGTTCGTGTTTTAAATTCTGGAATATTCCATTCGTCTTCCCTGGTGAAGGAATTTCGGAAAACTGCGTTCAATAACTCCGCTTTAGCGGCACAGTCGTCGATAACAGTACCATCGGCACTGCGAAGCGAAGGTATTGACTGCGTCTTGCCGCTTGTGTACTTTACATACTTCCAGAATTTCTTCGGATTTTCTACCAAATTTCGAGACAATGTTTCGTTGTGGAACCTATTAAAGGCATCTCGCATCGAAGTACGTGCCAAATTTCGCGCGTCTGTAAATTTTAGCCCCATCTTCGAGATTTCGCGTTCTTCTGAACTTCGCATGCTTTTTCCGTTGCCTCTGCAACAGCGTTCGGACCTTTTTTGTGTACCACGGGGGATCCGTTCCATCTCTTACCAATTTACGACGTATGAATATCTCAATTGCTGTTGCTATTATATCTTTGAATTTGAGCCACATCTCGTCTACATTCGCATAGTCAGTTCGGAAGGAATGGAAATTGTCTTTTAGGAAGGCTTCTAGTGACACTTTATCCGCTTTTTTAAATAAAATTATTTTGCGTTTGTTTCTGATGGATTTGGAAGAAATGGTATTGAGCCTAGCTACAACGACCTTGTGATCACTAATCCCTGTGTCAGTAATGATGCTCTCTATCAGCTCTGGATTGTTTGTGGCTAAGAGGTCAAGTGTGTTTTCGCAACCATTTACAATTCACGTGGGTTCGTGGACTAACTGCTCGAAATAATTTTCGGAGAAAGCATTTAGGACAATCTCGGAAGACGTTTTATGCCTACCACCGGTTTTGAACAAGTATTTTTGTCAACATACCGAGGGTAGGTTGAAGTCCCCACCAACTATAACCGTATGAGTGGGGTATTTATTTGTTACGAGACTCAAACTTTCTCTGAACTGTTCCGCAACTGTATCATCGGAGTCTGGGGGTCGGTAGAAGGAGCCAATTATTAACTTAATTCGGCTGTTAAGTATAACCTCCACCCATACCAATTCGCACGGAGTATCTACTTCGACTTCACTACAAGATAAACCACTACTGACAGACACAAATACTCCACCACCAATTTTTCCTAATCTATCTTTCCTGAACACCGTCTGAGACTTCGTAAAAATATCTGCAGAACTTATTTCAGGCTTTAGCCAGCTTTCTGTACCTATAACGATGCCAGCTTCTGTGCCTTCTATTAGCGCTTGAAGCTCAGGGACTTTTCCAGCGCAACTACAACAATTTACAACTATAATTCCGACTGTTCCTTGATCCAAGCACGTCCTGTAATTGCCAAGCACCCTTTGACATTGCAGCCCATCCCGCACTTTCCCGAGGCCTTCTAACCTAAAAAAAAAGCCCAGTCCACGCCACACAGCCTCCGCTACCCGTGTAGCCGCCAGCTGAGTGTAGTGAACTCCTGACCTATTCAGCGGAACCCGAAACCCCACCACCCTATGGCGCAAGTCAAGGAATCTGCAGCCAATACGGTCGCAAAACCGTCTGAGCCTCTGATTCAGACCCTCCATCCGGCTCTGCACCAAAGGTCCGCAGTCGGTTCTGTCAACGATGCTGCAGATGGTGAGCTCTGCCTTCATCTTGTAAGCAAGACCGGCAGCCTTCACCAAATCAGATAGCCGCTGGAACCCAGAGAGAATTTCCTCAGATCCAAAGCGACACACGTCATTAGTGCCGACATGTGCCATCACCTGCAGCTGGCTGCACCCTGTGCTCTTCATGGCATCCGGAAGGACCCTTTCCACATCAGGAATGACTCCTCTCGGAATGCACACGGAGTGCACACTGGATTTCTTCCCCTCCTTAGCCGCCGTATCCCTAAGGGGCCCCATTACGCGCCTAACATTGGAGCTCCCAACTACCAGTAAGCCCACCCTCTGCGGTTGCCCGGACCTTGAAGGCTGAGAATGATCCTCTGAAACAGGGCAGGTAGCTGCATCTGGCTCAGCCAGAGACAGTGCCTGAAACCGGTTTGTCAGACGCACCGGGAAGGCTTTCTGATCAGCCTCCGGGGATGCCTTTCGCTGCCTGCCACGCCTTGGGACGACCTCCCAATCAACCACAGGCGAGGGCACAGCGCCACTGCGGGCAGCAACCGGGGCAACCACAGCGGCAGACCGATCTGGAGACAGACGGGACTAGGTTGACATCCCTGTGATACCCAAGTCCGGCTCCCCACAGTGGTGCCCATTGGCAACAGCCTCAAGCTGCGCGACCGAAGTCAGCGCCGATTGCAGCTGTGAGCGAAGGGATGCCAAGTCAGCCCTCATCCGAACACAGCAATCGCAGTCCCTGTCCATTCTAATCGATGTTGAACAACAGTTACTGAAACACGAGTCCGTGCCTAGATAACGCAAGCGAAACGCGCAAAGAATGTATCAACTAACCTGTACAAATGTCTAACGACTGCGCTACAATCTGCTGAATTTACGATTACAGTAACTAAAACTCGAAATTGCACCTCCTATACGAAACTCACACGCAATTTAAATAAGAATCTACCAAGCAAACACTAAAGCGCGATGCTGCAACTGTCAAATACTATACTACGCCCGAAATATATGAATTAAACAATGCAAGTACCCAAAAACACGCAAAGAAATTAATTAAACTATCTAACAAATAAGTAAGCTAGGGTTATACGACTTGCTGCTGTAGCTGCTTATCCAACGGCGGCAGGGAGCACAATCTATACACTCTGAGTCATCCCAGCACATTTTCATGACCAACATCTACGACATAGCTAGGCCATTCTCCAATGTATTTTGTCTCCTAGGTACTAGTGTAATAAAGTACACAGACGAGTCCTCGTTGTGAGATGCTATGATAAACTGATGTTCTATATCATGCCATCATGTGTTCTAGGATGGTCTGCTTGATAAGTGATGCTGCTAAATGCAGATATTAAACTTTGAATTCCAATCTGGAACACAGCATTAATCTGTTACAAAAGTAAATCACAGCGCACAGTCCACTATGAATTGGCAGTTTTATTCTGTAGAGAAAATGATGTGTTTTGGCTGTGTCATTCACCATCATATCTTCTACAGTGTGTATGTAACAGTGATGTTTATAAGAGAGCTTCCATGGGTTTGAGAAAATAGAGATGTACCAATATTGGAAAACTGCAGCTCTGAGTTCGGCTATTTGGCTCTTTCAGACAGTCCAGGCAGCTGAATGTTGCACATGCTTGTTTTATTTTTCTAGCAGTTTAGAAAAGGTTATGTTCAGTATCCATGGTGATGCCCTGGAATAAATCAAAACCCATTTTGCAGTGCTGTATTGAGTGAGGTTACAATACATTATTGATAGTGATTTATCCACAAAAATGAGGTGTTGAAACAGTATCTCTTTGTGTGCTTCTTAACTGGAGTGGGACATGTTCTGACAGTTTCAATCTCAGTTCTTATACAAAACAACCATGCATTGCTGGACAGTTTGGATGAAATCACATCACCAGTATACTGTTATATAACACAGAACTTGTACTTTTGAAGTAGAGCTCTAGTATAGCTCTAGTATACATTGGTACAAGTATGGTACTGTATATGGAAAGTACCTTGTGTCCATAGACAAGAGGCTTGCACTTGCCACCAGATCCCCCTCCCCTTCTTTCTTTTGACTGTCCCTTTTTTTTCAATATTAACCCATCAAACAAATTAAGTGCAGTTTGTACATTGGTTGTTGTTTAAGTTCCTTTTCTGTTACTGCAGAGTGCATTAAATACGCCATAACTTAATTCTAGTCTATTGTTTTTATGCCAGTCAAAACTTGGGTGTTATGAACACTATGTGTTGATGCAATTAGCTTCTCACTTGTCATGGCTACAATATAGCATTTGGAGTCTATTGTAGGTGTCACTGAAAATTAACTCCATTTTCTTAATGTTTGTCACCAGAAGTGCTAAACACTACACCTCCTGAACTGCTCACTTCAAAAGTTTTACTTTGTATGTTTAATTTGCCACACATGTAAATCACCCAAAAAATTACCTGTGTGCTTCACTGTTAGTTGACTTATTGACTTCCATTGTTCTATCAATCCCAATGAAAAAGCCACTCTCGTTTGATTCTGTCATGACATTCCTGACATGTTAATTTTTTGTGAAGTATAGTGTATGTATCTCCTCTATACATAAAGGGATATTTTTCTACTCTACAGTGTAGTACACTATGCAAAGAAGTATTATGATAAAATTACTACCAATTATCATCACATTTTGATAGTGATGTGAAGCCATTACCACGGTGGTTTTCCATTCGTTTTCCTTTCTCCCTTTCCATGCTCATTCAGACAGGCACTAAAGTTCTCAATACAATTCATAATTTAGATGGAAATGTATACAAATGGCAGACTATAAATCCAGTGATATGGAATTCAGTCCCCAGTTTTTCTAAGATTTTTTGTGGCATATAATATGACATATCTATACCGATGCTTTACATTTCTCATGTGTCAGAAAAAAGAATGGTATTATGGTTTCCGATATGTGGTTGGTGAAGCTGTTTTCAGGTCAGTGATAGGCAAGGGCACCTAAAATATGTTAGAAAGTTTATGGTGCACTATACTAGCAGTGATGAGGTCATCACAGATAGGGCACAAAGTCAGATAGGACTAGGGTGAGAAAGGAAATCAGCTAAATCCATTTCATAAGATTTGTTCTGGCATTTTGCCTTAGTTTAGGGGGGCAAAACCATATTTATGTCAAGATGGCTGCTCAGTGGCACCTCCCAGAATCCAGTGACTTGTCCACTCTGCCATCTGTTGAGTTGGGACACTGTCTGGTAAATCACTGCACTGTTAAAGAATGCCTTTTGTGTTGATGGGAACTTAGCTTACAATCATTTTCAGAAGATTAATTTGCTGTTGGTTTCAGAATTTATTTATGTGACATTCCCTGAGATAGTTGCACTATTCAAAATGTATTTCAGTTTAAAAGTATAGCTTATTTCAGTGTTTCATATTTTACAGTTGTTTGCCTGCATCCACAGTAAAATATAGCAAAGAGAACCCACATTTTTTTGTTATCATTAAATTGATGATGATAGTTGGTCGTCATAATGAAATTTGCCTCCTATTGAAAACAAAGTAACGTTGGCTTACACTCATAATCTCTTGTGCCACACATCATAGATCCAGTTTCAAATCTGGAGATGCTCTGAACGAAACAAACACATTAGCAAACTGGAAGCTGTAACCCACAAAAGTGGTAACTAACATGCACCTGAAAACAAGCAACTGTCATAGTTAACAACAAAATTCTTCTATGTTCATATGAGTTGGGTTGGGTTGTTTGGGGGAGGAGACCAAACAGCGAGGCCATCGGTCTCATTGGATTAGGGAAAGAAGTTGGCCATGCCCTTTCAAAGGAACCATCCTAGCATTTGCCTGGAGCGATTTAGGGAAATCATGGAAAACCCAAATCAGGATGGCCGGACATGGGATTGAACGATTGTCCTCCTGAATGCGAGCCCAGTGTAGTAACCACTGCGCCACTCGCTTAGTATGTTCATATGACATACTGATACCACAAATATATGTTTGTGGCTATGTGGAAACAGAGATTTCAGTATCCATTTTAAAATATTTTACCTCTGTGTAAAAAAGAAATATGGGTGACTGCATGCAGTGCAGTTTATCTCAGGGCTATGTAGTCATTGCTTACAGTGTGTGTCTACACATTTTCTAACATTAATTAAGTAATATATCCCCAAAATACATTAAATGTCAATAACTGACAGTATGTTTCAATTATTTGTTTATTTCATTAAAGTTAAAAAGCTGCCATTTTATTTAAGGTGCAGTATATGTTTTCAGTATTTAACTGTACTCAGGTATTAAAATGTTCTTCACTTGTCTAATATTGTTAGTATTTAATTACAGTATGTGTGTGAATTTATTTGTGTTGCTACACCTAGAAATAAGTTTTTCTGAATAAACTATAGCAAAAAAGCAGCTACTACTTGAAAGAATTTTACTCACAACAGTTAGTTACAACAGCAACAGAATTATAATGAGCAATGTTAATTGTTTTTAAGTTCACTGCCCAAAGCAGTTGAGAAAGTGTCATACATATAGAATATGCATTCGGGTAATCTAGAAGCTATACTAGAGGAAGATCTCAGTGCTTAACGAATAATTACTGGCCATCATGCTTTCTTTCACTGAAATGAACGACTTTATCTGTAATCTAATGGCATTGCTTCAAGTGTCATAAACATCAATTAGAACTCAAATCTCTACTACTTAAGGTAGATTTTTTCACAGAAACCTTGATTTGCAAAAAAATTGAGACATCGAGTTTGTGAGCAGTCAGCAAGAAAAATATATGTAGGTTTAATCTTCCATGTTACAGTAACACATACATCAGAATAGGAACAATGGGAATTAGAAATGAGGACAAGCCACCACTCAGCACCAAATAATTGGTAGTGGTTAACACCTAAAATAAAATAAAAATCAATTTTTTAACTTACACATGAACATAGAATGCAAAGTGCTCATTTTCCATCTACTTGAACCGTCAGCACACAAGAAACATGACAGCGTAACAACAGAAAATGTCTATTAAGCACAGATTAACATTCCTGGGGGGAAAGTTTCAGTGATGAATGGCTTAGTCAGGCTTTAAGCATTAGTTATGAAAGCCTATTTGGATGCCTTGGTTCAAAGATCATTCTGCTGATAGTGAAAGACTGTGTTTTGAGGCCTGGTCTGCTAAACAGTGTCACTCAGTCAGGAATGTTCATACTGCTCAGTCTATGTTTAAAAAATAATCTTTCATAAAAACTGTAAGAATTTGTATGACACACTGGAAAACAGCAGAAAAAAATGTTCTTAGCATGGGATAATCATGTTTGAATACTGCTGGTGAAAAAGATTTTCATCATCAGTACGTGACTGATGAAGGGAGAAGAGGCAAGGGTATACGATTTATGGCCATCTGACTTTACACCAGTTGCCTGGATTGGACTGCAAACCTCTCTGCTGGGTCTCCAGGAGCAGGTGTACTGGCTACTATTAATTATGATTCATCCCCTATATGGGGATGTTAGGATCAACTGCCCCCTTTATGTTATTCTATGAGAAAAAATTTTGCTTTTTACCCTCAAATGTCTATGATCATCATAATCACACAACTGTTAAATGCAATGAAAAATTTGGTGTAATCTCCAAAAATAGTTCATATAAAATATGGGTAAATGCTTTCATTGCTTTCTAGTAATACTGAAAGTAAAATGTCAGATATACTATGTTAATTATAATGTAAATGGCATATATTTGAAATTGAACATTTAATAATGTTACTAAGATTTTAGAAAAAAGCCTTTTATAAAAACTGCTATTTTTGTTGTAAACAAATTGATCAATTTCAAGACATGCAATACCACAAGAACTAAATTTTATGAGATAAAAAACTTATATCACTGAGAACTGACGGTTTTTCACTCACTTCTGGAAGTGCCCCCTCTTTCCCTTCTTCCTCGCTGTTGCCTACACATGTAGCTATGAAATAGGTGATACTTTTTTGGGTTTCTGAGAGAGAGAGAGAGAGAGAGAGAGAGAGAGAGAGAGAGAGAGAGAGAGAGAGAGCAATTCAGTATTGAGTAGAGATAATTTTGAATCACAAGAGGGTGATATACATACACGTCATCAGTCAATTACATCACATATAATGTAGGCTGTTAAACACTGTATTTAGGTGATATGTTGTATAGATGATTGTTAAAACTTCTTTTTGTGAGTGGACTCATACTGTCTATTTAGTGTTCATCATTCATAAAGTTTAGGATGACGATGCAAAATTGTGATGTGTGTGTTAACCAAAGTGACTATCAGTACCAAAGCCTCACAGTTCGAAGGTACATTATCACAGTGTATTCTGATTAGTTAGGCATACCAAGTGTTCCTCCATTGTACTATGTGACACACAGCATGTTTGAGGTAAAAACACCAAATATATTTACACAATAGTCAGCCTGGGTCATTCATTTTAGACATTCAGCTATACAGAAACTACTAATTTATGGCATACTTCATTATTTTCATTCACATCATTCTACCAAAATTGATCATTGTAGGAAAATGAGTGTTATGGGACAACTTAGAATTACATAAAGGGAGATACTAAAAATGATTTAAATGAGTACAGTTCTGTATCTAAATACATACTCTGCTTACCACTGCAGAGTGCATAGTAAAGGGTACTTAGTATTGTACCAAACATTAGGATTTCTTTCCCTTTCAATCGCGCATGTAGTTTGGGAAGAATAACTGCTTAAATACTTTTATGTGCACTGTAGTTAATCTAAGCTAGTTTGTGTGATCCCTAGTGGAGGTATACAAAATGGTTCAAATGGCTCTGAGCACTATGGGACGTAACATCTAAGGTCATCAGTCTCCTAGAACTTAGACCTACTTAAACCTAACTAACCTAAGGACATCACATACATCCATGCCTGACGCAGGATTCGAACCTGCGACCGTAGCGGTCGCGCGGTTCCAGACTGTAGCACCTAGAACCGCTCGGCCACTCCGGCCGACTTGGAGCTATACCTACGGGTCTGTAGAATATCTCTAAATTCTTCATTGATGCTGGTTCTTGTTTTTTTGTAAGTAGACTCTCATGTGACAGTTGGTGTCGATCTTCAAGTGTCCGTGAATTCAGATTTTTCATCATTTCAATGAGACTCTCCCATGAGTGAAACAAATCTATGAGCATTTGTGCCATTCTTCTTCAATTATATTAAATATACTGTGTTAATCCTATTTGATGTACATCACACACACTTTAGCAACATTCTGAAATGGGATGCACAAGTGATTTGTAACCTGTATTGTTGGTAGACTTACTGCATTTTCTCAGCATGACGCCAATTAACTGAAATCTGTCACCTGCCTTAGCTACAACAGAGCCTATGTGATCATTCGATTTCATATGCCAACAAATTGTTACATCAGAGTTTGATTTAATCTGAGTGATTCCAGCAGCTACTCATTGGTGTTTGTAGTCATACAATAGTACATTTCTCCATTTTCTGAAGTGTACAGTTTTATATTTCTGAACATTTGAAATAAGTTGCCAAAACAACATCTTCATTTATTGGAGGGAAGAGGTTTGGAAGAACTGAAGCACAATTACTTGTAGAATAAATTTGAGAACTTTTGAAACATGTATTTATAAATCACATGGCATACTAATTCTACTTTGTTATGCAAGGTTCGCAGGAGAGCTTCTGTGAAGTTCGGAAGGTAGGAGACGAGATACTGGCAGAAGTAAAGTTGTGAGGACGGGGCGTAAGTCATGCTTGGGTAGCTCAGATCGTAGAGCACTTGCCCACGAAAGGCAAAGGTCCCAAGTTCGAGTCTCGGTCCGGCACACAGGTTTAATCTGCCAGGAAGTGTTATATCAGTGCACACTCCCCTGTCCCTTCCTCTTGTCAATGTTTTCCTTTCGTCGGTGCTTCTCCAAAGAAATATCTCATTCCTTACCTTATCAGTCCATATAATTTCCAATATTCTTATGTAGCACCACATCCCAAATGCTTCGATTTTCTTCTATTCCCGTGTTCCCACAGTCCACGTGTAGCTACCACACAGTGCTGTGCTCTAAGTATACATTCTCAGAAATTTCTTGCTTGATACCAGCACCATTCTTTTGGGCAGGAATGCCATTTTTTCCAGTGCTGATCTGCTTTCTGTGTCGTCCTTGCTCCGATCATCATGCGTTATTTTACTGCCTACGTAGCAGAACTTCTTAACTTTGTCTACTTCGTGATCACCAATTCTGATGTTAGGTTTCCAGCTGTTTTCATTTCTCTTAATTCTCATTACTTAACCTTTTTCCTTCGATTTACTCTCAATCCATATTTCTGTATTAACTTTCTAACTCATGATAGCAATGTCATCAGCGCATCTTATCATCAATAACCTTTCACATTGAATTTTAATCGTACTCTTGAACCTTTCTTTTATTTCCGTCATTACTTTTCCGATGTATAGGTTCAACAGTGTGGGTGAAGCGATACATCCTTGTCTTCCAGTCTTATTCTTTCTTCTCGCTTCTTGTAGATATTGTATATTATCCATGCTTCCCTAGAGTTTTATTTTTCTCAAAATTTCGAACGTCTTGCACTATTTTACATTGTCCAATGCCTTTCTAGGCCAACAAATCTCATGAACGTGTATTGATTTTTCTTCAGTCTAGCCTCCATTATCAACCGCAACCTCAGAACTGCCGCTCAAGTGCATTACCTTTCCTAAATCCAAACTGATATTCACCTAGCAGATCCTCAATCTTCTTTTCCATTCTCGCGTATATTATTCTTATCAGCAACTTGGAGGTATGAGCTGTCAAGCTGACTGTGCGATAATTCTTGCACAGGTCGCCTCTTGCTATCTTCGAAATTGCGTGGATGATGTTGTTCCGAAAGTCAAATGGTATTCCACACACCAGAGTGAATAGTCGTTTGGTGGCTATCACTGCCATCAAAGATTTTAGAAATTCCGGAGAGATGTTATCTATCCCTTCTGCCTATTTTTGGGAGTAAGTCTTCCGAAGCTCTTGTAAATTCTACTTTAATGCTGGATCCCATACCTCCTCTCTATCGATCCTGGTTTCTTATTTTATCTCTTGATCAGACTAGTGCTTGCCCCAAAGAGGCCTTACAGTGCACACTTTCCCCCGATTCACACTCTGCATTTAACGGTAGAATTCTCTGTGCATTCTTAATAGTACCGTCCTTGCTTTTAAAACCGAAGGTTGTTTATTCCTTTTCTATGTGCTGAGACAGTCCTTCCGAAAATATTTCTTCTTCGGTTTTTTTACATTTTTCATGCAGCCATTTCGCCTTAGCTTTGCCAACGGAGAGATCGTCATGAGACGTTTTTCAGTTACAAGCCACATGTCCCACGGATACACATTATGTGTCTTTAATGCAGTGGTATCCTTTGCCTTCTGTATCCTCATGCCACTGATCGTTGCTGATTCTTCCGCATATTAAGAGCAGTTTCCCGCCCCAAGAGCAAGAGAGTGCCCTCCTGAAACTCTGTCTGCTCCTCCATCTTTGACACGGCCGTTGGCAGAACGAGGGTAACTTGTTCGGCCACCATTACTGCCGATTTTTTTAAACTAATGATCACAGCAGCGACACGTAGGATTGTAGTGAATACACTCTATCTGTCCAGCTCTTATTCTTCTGTGTTCTGATTACACTCCTACTTGATGTAATCATTAGGTAACATGTTCACTTTATCGGCACATTTAATAAATCCACTCCTTATTTTATAGGTCTATTGATATATTTTTATTTACATTTTCTCATTCCTTATGATGGCTGCAAAGCTGTCACCGATACTCAGTTTCAATCAATTAGCATATCACCGACTTTTATAATCCGATACAATTGGCATATGTCCCTTTCACAAGTCAAAACGGTTTCATTTCGCGGATATTAAAGATGACGCCTGACTGCCTTATTGTGGTACATTGAATTTCATATCTCTGTTACGCAGGGTGTTTCGGTAAGAGTGTGCAAAAATTTAACAGGACATAAAGGGATGCTCCACTGAACAATTTGAGGCAGGGAACCTGGGGTCGAAGAAGCCAGCTTAACGGTATAATAGGAATAAAATCACATTACTGTGATTTTTTTTTATTTACGTTAGTTACAGTTAACCGTAAGTGTCATCATTGACACAATGAACATACCATTTGTACTGTATCTTACAAGATCGCATCACAGGCAGCTACAATTCTAGTAACTAATTCCATCTCCATATCATAATCAATTCAGGTGATGTGACCTCGCATGGAACAGGACATTTCCTTCCAACCTAGAGACCGGGAATCAGAGCATTGAGACGGTTGTGAACATTCACACTGAAGTGAGGCGGTGCGTGTCATGTTGTATACAGTCAAGAGTACATTCTCCAACAAGCAGAACTCAAGTACAGGACGCCATTCAGACTTCCTAGGAATCAGGCTCGTCTTTATTGATTCCTTGCAGGAAATAAAGAATGTACACGTAAATAAACAGCTCAGAACGTGTAAAGTTGTATGTATGTTAGTTGTTATAAGCTGGAAAACAGTAATGCTAGACAAAGCGAGCCGGCCGGAGTGGCCGTGCGGTTCTAGGCGCTACAGTTTGGAACCGCGAGACCGCTACGGTCGCAGGTTCGAATCCTGCCTGGGGCATGGATGTGTGTGACGTCCTTAGGTTAGTTAGATTTAAGTAGTTCTAAGTTCTAGGGGACTGATGACCTCAGAAGCAGAGTTTCATAGTGCTCAGAGCCATTTGAACCTAGACAAAGCGATGGACACGTTTTTCCATATCTCCTTAAGCTGGCTTCTCCGACCCCAGGCTCCCTATCTCAAATTGTTCAGTGGACTATTTTCTATCCCCCATTACATTTTTGAACGCTCTTACGGAAACACCCTGTACATTACTACGACACTGTTCGTCCTGTCTATTTCTACCAAACTCAACATGACTATGAAAAAGAAATTAACTCATAGGGATGCCTTCTGCTCTAACAAAACTGAAGTTTTAAAACAGGAATTCTTTATTCCATCTTTTAGTCACTGTTGTTTTGTTCGATTTTCTCTTAGTTATCAGCTTGTTTCTTTTGGCTATCATTTCTTCTGTTTGTTAAATAGCTATGTCAATTAACAGTAGACATCATCTGACGGCTGCTCGGCATCGGATTTTCCGCCGGACACAGGGATTGTGGAATTTCTTCAGACTGATGCATTCTCGTAGCAGCCAGCTGTTTTCCGGAAGTGTTTTCGAAGTCAAGGAACGGCCGCCATTTGGTTCGCTATCCCCGACGGGAAATGGCGCGCTACGTGTTGCGAAAGCTTCATCGCTCTATTTCGGATCCTTTGTAGGTCTTCGATGTAGGTCGCAGCTGCATTACCGCACACTACCGTAGGATACTCGAGTACAGGGTGGAGCGGCGCTTAGAGCAGCGTAATACCGTGATGTGCTAGTGGGCGTGAATGTGATCCACCACTGAATACAGTTCGATGATTCGTCGTTCGGCCATGCTACACAAGTCTCCAACGTGATGGTGCCATGGCAGACGCTTCTTCAACATGCAGCTGAGATGCCTTGCAGTCTTACGCCTAAACACGGCGCTTTGTAAACACGTCACACATTTGGAGCAAAGGCGTACATTAATGTGGATGTTTAACGTATCTGTCATTTGAGACCTAGTGGGATGGATGCTGCCGCCGGGTGTACAGGCGTTGTCGGCTGTCACTGTATTGCCATTTCCGCTGCGCCCCTGCCACGTGTCAGTAAACCGCTGCTGTAGGAGACGGCTCGCTTCTTGTGCCTTCCGAAGTCCAATGAAAGACGTTTTAGGATTGCGAATATGCTTCTGTTTAAAAGATTCTGGTTCAAAAATGAGATTCCAGCTTCCTCATTCTACTTTCCCCACCACCATTAAAAAGTTTCACAGATGTGTTGGAACGCGAACACCTTCGCGCACTTTTTAACATGCAACTCACACATCGCTCCCTTTGTTCAATGGTCCATCGCTGTAAGTAAGTTATATCCATCCACTCCAGCGTGCCCATTCTCACTTATTCATTCAGCCAAACGCATTGTCTATACCTCTCTCTCTCTCTGTCACTGTCTCCTGCCTCACAGACACAGTCTCCTTCGTTCTGTCCTACTGATACTCTCTCCTCTTACTGTCACCGACACCCTCTTGCTCTCTCTTTACCAACTCATTCATTCCCACTGCTGCTGTATCTTATCACTGTCGCCATATCCCTCTTCCTCGTTGTCATTGTCTAGGCTTCGTCCCTCATTATCACTGATTCTTACCCACTTCCACTTTCTGCTCTTTACTCCTCTCCCACTGGCACTGCCTCTTTTTCTCTTTTCCTAGCACTATTCTGCCACGGTCAAGTATGTTCCACTGCCACATCTTTCTCTCATACTGCCATTGTCTCCTTTGCTCTTTTTATACCACAACAGTCTACCATCTTCCAGTATTTATTACTTTTTTGTCTCTTTGCCACTGCCACTGTCTCCTCCTTTCTCGGCATAAAAATGCGCGATTATGTTCGCATGCCAAAATTTTTGGGAAAATTTTCAAAGGTGTGAGTGTGTGTGTGTGTGTGTGTGTGTGTGTGTGTGTGTGTGTGTGTGTGCGCGTGTGCATTCCTAAGGACATCGGTCCCTAGACTTACACGCTACGTAAACTAACTTATGCCATGTACAACACACACACACACACACACACACACACACACACCACACATGCCTGAGGGAGGACAAACCTCTGGCGGGAGGGGCCGGGCAGTCCGCGACATGGCGCCTCAAACCGCGCGGCCACTACGCGCGGCGAAAACTTTTAAAGGTCTGAGAAAAGTAAAATGGGGCAGCTGGTACCCCCGTTTTCAGTTAGTCTATTAGGACATTCGCCTTTTTTGTGCTCCGATAGAACAATTTTCCTTTGATTCCCTTCTTTTCGCTGTTCTAGCAGGGAGTTTCACTCATACGAAAAGAACTTTATGTGTAAATGAATTTTTGATAGTTAACTTACGTCAATATGAGGATAACTGTCCTCGAAGGAACAGATACCATTGCTGACCGTGCAGGTTCTCTAGAATAAATGATAATTGATTGAAACCCTCAGCTGCCGACAGGTGCTGTTGATACACCTCGATGGGGACAGCGGAAAATGTGTGTCCCAACTGGGACTCGAACCCAGGATCTCCTGCTTACGTGACAGACGCTCTATCCATCTTCTTTTTCCCTTTTTCTCATTTTGTTGGGTATCGTTCGTGGCGTTTGGTCTGGGCGGACGTCACAGGAAGTCTGTTCAAGTTGATCATTGTTTCCTTTACTCAGTTTTTTATTTTTTATTACAGACTGCAGGGATTTACCCTTGCACGCCTCTCGTGAGACCCACATTCCCAACCGTCCACTATCTACTGTACATACGTAATGTTCCTAATATATATGTGCTGATCCACTCATTACTCGCGCCAACAGTCCGCAGCTCGTGGTCGTGCGGGTTTGATTCCCGGCGGGGTCAGGGATATTCTCTGCCTTGTGATGATTGCGTGTTGTGTGATGTCCTTAGGTTAGTTAGGTTTAAGTAGTTCTAAGTTCTAGTGGACTGATGACCTCAGAAGTTAAGCCACAAAGTGCTCAGAGCCATTTTTGTGACGTCCGCGATGGACCAGAAACTTATTAGAGCATACAACTGGAATGCAGCGTTGCGAAATGAAACACGCCGATAGAAAAACTGTTGTCCGGCAGTACTGTTTGACTGCTTTAGATGGCAGTACGTGGAGATTTAACATTGGCGGCTGTAAATTTTCTGTATTGAATCGATGCATACTAGTGAGCAGAGATGACAAGATTGTGTGTGCAGCACGTGGAATGTATCCAGTACTTCTAAAAACTACAAAGGAGATCAGATTACCAAAGAGTAGTATCAAATGTGTGCTTAACAACTGACGAACATATTGTCTCTATACTCCGACATTTTGACAACTGGACACACACATACACACACACACACACACACACACACACACACACACACACACACACACACACACACACTCGCTCACTCACTCACTCACTCCAAAGAAGAAATGTTTGATTTACATCCAATGAGAGTATTCCATTTCGTAACCCTAAGAACTGTTACTTTCAGGTGTATGTATAAGTTGCCCTATTCCAATTGTGACTCGTTCATATAGCAGTCGTAGCATTCTACGTATTTTCGTTTCGTGACGTGTACGGAATATTTATGTAGCGTTTTTCAGACGGTAGTTTACCATAGCTTACTGAATTATCTGCGAAAGGTCTGAGGTTACTGTTAATGTTGTCTACAGGGTCATTAGTATACAGCATGAACAACGAAGGTCCGAAAATACTTTCCTTGATCACACCTGACGTTACTTCTACATATATCGATGACTCTCCCAGTAAAGATAACTAGCTGCTTCCTCCTTACCAAGAAAAAGTCAATTTCTTCACAAATTTCGCTTGGTATTGTATACGATCGTACTTTTGAAAATAGGCGTAGATGTGTTACGGAGGCTAATGCTTTTCGGAAATCGGAAAATACAGTATCTACCTGACTGCTTTGATACATGGCTTTCAATACATCACGTAAAAGAATGTGAGTTAGGTTTCACATGAACGATGTTTCCGGAACACACGCTTGCTGGCATGGTGAAGGTCCTTTTCTTCGACATACCTCATTACAATTGAGCTCAATTGGTTGAAATGTCTCTGAGCACTATGGGACTTAACTGCTGAGGTCATCAGTCCACTAGAACCTGGAACTACTTAAACCTAACTAACCTAAGGACATCACACACATCCATGCCACAACCTGCGACTGTAGCGGTCGCGCGGTTCCAGACTGTAGCGCCTAGAACCGCTCGGCCACTCCGGCCGGGTACAATTGAGCTCAAAATATTTTCTAATATTCTACAGCAAATGGATGTCAAGAATATTCGACGGTAGTTTTCTGGATCACTACTGCTACTCTGCTTGTAGAGTGCTGTGACATGTAATTTTCCCATCTATTGGCAAGGTTTTTCGTTCCAAGTATTTGTGGTGGATTATCGTTTAAAGATCGGTTACATAAACCATAAATTAGGTATAGAACTTGATAAGGATTCCTTACAGCTCTGGATCTTTGTTCAGTTATAGAGATTTCAGCTGTTTCCCGACGCCAATACACTAGTATCTACACGGTGATCAGAAAAGTATGTGTTGTATGTTGCGGATTGGGTTGTGCTGAGAAATAACTATTAAGGAAATATTCGCCATTCCTGAGTTAATTAGCATTGAAGTTAGCCCATCAGGCAGTTGTGCGAGCAAATACAAGCGACCTGGCAGCCGCGGTGTCGCCAAACGTGCTCTTCGTTGGTTTTCTAAAACCAAACAAGACAGAGATACAAAAACTGGACATGGGACGGTATTAAGCATCGAACCCGAACCAAAGGGTGAGCGGTCTAGTGCTCTGTCATCTATGCAATGACAACAACTGTCACCAGTTGTATCTTGAGTTTGCGTGAGCACGGCCTGGTTGGCAAACTTCAATGCTAAGTAAGTCGGAAACAGCGCAACGTATAGATTTTTTTTTTCTTCAGCATTTATTTGTCAGCACAACATACATGCAGCATCATTACAAAATTTTCATGCCGTTTCCGACCATCCTGTATTTTACTCACCATAGCAATGCTGTGATAATTAAATAGGGGCAACATCCACAGATATTCCTTTGTAAAGGAACACTTGAAAACTGTGCACAGCATTCATGCATATGACCAAGAATTTTGTTTGGCTTTTCTGAGAAGTCCTTCGAGGATATGCTAAATATATAATCCCTGAAGTCCTCACGCATTGCCCTCTTGAAAACCAACTGCGTTTCAATCAGCGTCTCTCGATCTGTAACCCTATGATTTGTTTCATGCCTATTACGCAACAGTTTGTTTCTTTAGAAGTTTATTTACAGTAACTGCTGTTGTTGTTGTGGTCTTCAGTCCAGAGACTTGTTTGATGCAGCTCTCCATGCTACTCTATCCTGTACAAGCTTCTTCATCTCCCAGTATTTACTGCAACGTAGATCCTTCTGAATCTGTTTAGTGTAATTCATCTCTTGGTCTCCCTCTACGGTTTTTTCCCTCCGCGTTGCCCTCCAATACTAAACTGGTGATCCCTTGATGCCTCAGAATATGTCCTAACAATCGATGCCTTCATCCGGTCAAGTGGTCCCACAAATTCCTCTTCTCCCCACTTCTATTCAGCACCTCCTCATTAGTTATGTGATATACCCATCTAATCTTCAGCATTCTTCTGTAGCACAGCATTTCGAAAGCTTCTGTTTTCTTTTTGTCTAAACCATTTATCGTTCACGTTCCACTTCCATACGTGGCTACACTCAATCCAAATACTTTCAGAAACGACTTCCTGACACTTAACTCTATACTCATTGTTAACAAATTTTTCTTCTTCAGAAACTCTTTCCTTGCCATTGCCAGTCTACATTTTACATCCTCTCTACTTCGACCATTATCAGTTATGTTGCTCCCAAAACAGTGAAACTCATTTACTACTTTTAGCGTCTCATTTCCTAATCTAATACCCTCAGCATCACCCGATTTAATTAGACTACATTCCATAATCCTCGCTTTGCTTATATTGATCTTATATCCTCCTTTCAAGACTGTCCATTCCGTTCAGCTGCTCTTCCAAGTCCTTTGCTGTCTCTGACAGAATTACAATGTCATCGGCGAACCTCAAAGTTTTTTTTCTTCTCGGTGGATTTTAAAACCTACTCCGACTTTCTCTTTTGTTTCCTTTACTGCTTGCCCAGTATACAGATTGAATAACATCGGGGAGAGGCTACAACTCACTCCCTTCCCAACCACTGCTTCCCTTTCATGTCCCTCGACTCTTATAACTGCCATCTGGTTTCTGTACAAATTGTAAATAGCCTTTCGCTCCCTGTATTTTACCCCTGCCACCTTCAGAATTTGAAAGAGAGTATTCCAGTCAACATTGTCAAAAGCTTTCTCTAAGTTTACAAATGCTAGAAAAGTAGGTTTGCCTTTCCTTAATCTATTGTCTAAGATATGTTGTAGGGCCAGTATTGCCTCACTTGTTCCAACATTTCTACGGAATCCAAACTGATCTTCTCCGAGGTCGGCTTCTACCAGTTTTTCCATTCGTCTGTACGAATTCGTGTTAGTATTTTGCAGCCATGGTTTATTAAACTGATAGTTCGGTAATTTTTACATCTGTAAACACCTGCTTTCTTTGGGATGGGAACTGTTATATTCTTCTTGAAGTCTGAGGGTATTTCTCCTGTCTCATATATCTTTCTCACCAGATGGTAGAGTTTTGTCAGGACTGACTCTCCCAAAGCTGTCAGTAGTTCTAATGGTATTTTGTCTGTTCCCGGGGCCTTGTTTCGATTTAGGTCTTTCAGTGCTCTGTCAAACTCTTCACGCAGTATCATATCTCCTGTTTCATCTTCATCTACATCCTATTCCATTTCCATAATATTGTCCTCAAGTACATCGTCCTTGTATAGACTCTCTATACACTCCTTCCACCTTTCTGCTTTCCCTTCTTTGCTTAGAACTGGGTTTCCATCTGAGTTCTTGATATTCATGCAAGTGGTTCTTTTGTCTCCAAAGGTCTCTTTGATTTTCCTGTAGGCAGTACCTTTCTTACCCCTAGTGATATACACCTCTAAATCCTCACAATTGTCCTCTAGCCATGCCTGCTTGGCCATTTTGCATTTCCTGTCGATCTCATTTGTGAGACATTTGTATTCCTTTTTGCCTGCTTCATTTACTGCATTTTTGTATTTTCTCCTTTCAAAAACTAAATTCAGTATCTCTTCTGTTACCCAAGGATTTCTATTAGCCCTCGTCTTTTTACTTACTTGATCCTGTGCTGCCTTCACTATTTCATCTCTCAAAGCTACCCATTCTTCTTCTACTGTATTTCTTTCCCCCATTCTTGTCAATCGTTCCCTAATGCTCTCCCCGAATCTCTCTACAACCTCTGGCTCTGTCAGTTTATCTAGGTCCCATCTCCTTAAATTCCCACCTTTTTGCAGTAGCTGTATACCACCGTAAGCTGCTGAGTTACCAGTATTCTGACTGGTTTGATGTGGCTCTCCACGAATTGCTCTCCTGAGCCAATCTTCCATCTCAGAGTAGCACTTGCTAACTAAGTCCTCAATTATTTGTTGGAAGTATTCCAATATCTGTCTTCCTTACAGATTTTACCCTTTACAGCTCCATCTAGCAATATGGAGGTTATCCCTTGAAGCCTTAACAGATGTCCAATCATCCTGTCCCTTCTTTTTGTCAGTGCTTTCCATATATTCCTCTCCATGGCGATTCTGGGGAGAACGTCCTCATTCCTTATCTTAGCAGTCCTCCAAATTTTCAGAATTCTTCTGTAGCACCACATTTAAAATGCTTCGATTCTCTTCTGTGCCGTTTTTTCCACAGTCCATGTTTCACTATCATACAATGCTCCAAACGTACATTCTCAGAAAATTTTGACTTAAATTGAGACCTTTGTTTGACACTAATAAATTTATCTTGGTCAGGAATGCCACTTTTGCCAGTGCTAGTCTGCTTTTCTTGTGTCTCCCTTGCTCCGTCCATTGTGGATTATTTTCATGCCTAAGTAGCAGAATTTCCTCACTTCATCTACTTTGTGATCCACAATTCTGACTGTAAGTTTCTCGGTATTCTGATTTTTGCAACTTCTTATTATTTCATTTATTCTAAATCCATATTCTTCAGTCATTCTACCATTCATTCAATTCGACAGATCCTGTAATTCTTCTACACTTCCACTGAGTTTAGCAATGTCATCAGCGAAACTTTCACCTTGAATGTTAATCCCACTCTTGTACCTTTAATTTTATTTCCATCAATGATTCTTCGATGTATACACTGAACAGGAGGGGCGAAAGACTACATGGCTCTCTTTCAGCGTTTTTAATCCGATCGTTCCTCATCTTCCACTCTTATTGTTCTCTTTTGCTTCTTGTACATATATTATATCACGTGTCTTTCCTTATAGCTTACCCCATTTTTCTCAGAATTTCGACATCCTACACCATTTTACACCTTTTCACAGGTCAATAAATCCTACGACCGTATTTTGATTTTTCTTCAGTTGTGATACCAATATCAACTGCAGCGGCAGAACTGACTATCTGGCGCCTTTAATTGTCCTAAAGCCAAACTTACTGTCATCTAACAGAGTCTCAATTTTCTGTCCCATTCTTCTGTATATTATTCTTCGCAGCAATTTGGATGCGTAAGCTATTAAGCTGGTTATGCAATAATTCTCGCACTTGTCGGCGCTTACAGTTTTCGGAACTGTGTGAATAATGTTTTTCCGAAATTGTGATGGTATTTTTTAAATGTATATAGACTGAAACGACGACTGTAAACATGTGCCAATACCGGGAATCGAACCCGGGTCTCCTGTTCACTAGGCAGGTGCGTTAGCCACTTAGCCACCTTACACAGCGATTCACACAACTGCAAGGATTAGCCTCCCACGCCTCTCTCCTCCATCCAAATTCTCACTGCCGTCCCAGCCTACTTTAAATTCCCCCTTACACACAAACGCACACGAACTGAATTATCGAGGCTCTCCATCTTCTGGAATAGCATCTCAACATCGAGCGTAAATGAGGGACCCAGCGTGGAATACAGGAGAAGGTACTTCTACAAAGGAAATGGCACAACTTGAGAGACGTCACTGCTCTCATACAGTATAAGACCAGTAAAGTCTCTAAAGTTGTGTCAGTTAACTTGTATAAGTACCTTTGCCTGGGTTTCAGGCTGGATCTCCCATTTACATTTGATGCTGAGCTGCTATTCCAGAACCCTAATTTACGTTCGATGCTGACAAACTATTCCAGAACATGGAGAGCCTCGGCAATTCTGTTCGTATGTAAGGCGGAATTTAAAGTTGGCTGAGGCGGCAGTGAAAATTTGGATCGAGGAGAGAGGCATGCCACGTTAATCCGTGCTGTTGTATAAATTGCTATGCCAAGGTGGCTTAGTGTCTAACGTACCAGCCTAGTAAGCAGGAGACCTCGATTCAATTCCTGGCCTTGCTACAAATTTTCACTCGTCGCTTCTGTTTATACACATAAAATCATATCTGTATGAGACCAGTATAGTCTCTGAAGTTATGTCTTTTCATTTGTAGTCTGTTAGTATACCGCCTGTCTCATACATCCTTCATACGAAAGAGAATAACCATTTTGTTGCCACTTCTCCCAATGATTTTAGACATTCCGATGGAATGTTATATATCCCGTCTGCCTTATTTGATCTTAAGTCTTCCAAAGCTTTTTTAAATTCTGATTCTAGTACTGGATCCCCTACCTCTTCGCTATCGACTCCTGTTTCTTCGTCTGTCACATCATCACACAAGACCCACCTCTTTCAGTGTACTCTTTCCACCTACCTATTGTCTCTTCTGCATTTGACAGTAAAATTCCCATTGCACTCTTAATGTTACCGCTCTTGCTTTTAATCTCACTCAAGGTTGTTTTGAATTTCTGTATGCTGAGTCAGTCCGTCTGACAATCATTTCTTTTTCGATTTCTTTACAATTTTCATGCAACCAGTTTGCCTTAGCTTCCCCGCATTTCCTAGTTACTTCATTTCTATGTGGTTTGCATTTCTATATTCGTGGATTTCCCTGAACGTTTTGTACTTCCTCAGTCGAAGTATTTCTTCTGTTGCCCATAGTTCCCTCGGATTACCATCCTTTTCCATGTGTTTATGTTTCCACCTTCTCTGAATGCCCTTTTTAGAGATGTCCATTCCTCTCAACTGAACTCTCTACTGAGCTATTCACTATTGCACTATCTACAGCCTCAGAGAACATGAAGCGTATCTCCTTATTACTTAGAATTTTCGTGTCTCACTTCTTTTCGCATTAATTCTTCCTGACTGGTCTCTTGAACTTCAGCCTACTCTTCATCATTATTAAATTGTGAGCTGAGTCTATATCTGCTCCAGGGTGCGTCTTACAATCCGGTATCGGATTTTGGAATGTCTGCGTGATCATGACGCGACCTAACTGAAATCTTTCCGTGCCTTCCGGCCTTTTCGTAGTATACCTTCTGTTGCGATTCTCGAACGAGTATTCGCTATTACTAGCTGAAATTTACTGCCAAACCCAATTCGTCTTTATCCTTCTCATTCCTACTACCACGCACATACTATCCCGTAACACCCTCTTTTATATTTCTTTCCCTGCAACCATGTGCCAATCCCCCATGACTATAAGATTTTCATCTCCCTCTACGAACTGAATTACCCGTTCAGTATCCGCATATGTTTTATATATGTCTTCATCTTCTCTTTGAGTCGTCGGCATGTATACCTCTTGTGTTGGGTTGTTGTCGATCTGATGAGGAAAACCCTATCACTGAACTGTTCAACTCTGCCCTATCTTCCTTTTCATAACTAATCCAACTCCTGTTATAAGGTATTCTGTTACTGTTGATATTACCCCGTACTCACTGACCAGAAATCCCTGTCTCCTTTGCAGTTCACTTACTTTTTGTTCCATTTCACATATTTACCCTTCTCCATCATCCCAGAAAGTTGGTAACATCATCACGAAGTCAACCCAAGAATGTTTTACGACATTAACTACATCCTTACTATGAGTCTATGGAACCAAAAGTATGTCTAATCCAATCTGAAGGCCGCGCAGGGTATCCGAGCGGTCTAGGGAGCCTTGTCACGGTCCGCGCGGCGCGCCCTTCGGAGGTTCGAGTCCTCCCTCGGGCCTGGGTATGTGTGTGTCTTGTCTTTAGGGTATGTTAGATGAAGTAGTGTATAAGCTTAGGTCCCATAAGACCTGACCACAGAATAAAAAAAATCCGTAGGAAAAAGAGGGATCAATAGTTTTGGAAGGCATTTGTGAAAGGAAGGGACAGACACAGGACTATGGGAAAGAGGTAACCATACTATAGAATCAATACAGAGATCAATGGAAAGGGCGATAGTGCTTGATTTTCATGCGGTGTCATTTGAGGAGACGTGACGGTAATTGTCTGTGCTGGTCAAACTGAAGCATCATTAGTATTTATGAACTTCAGTATTTTCCTAAAGTAAAAACATTTTTTAACGTGGAATATCGATATACAAAGGTGAAAGGATATCAATGATACGATTCGCTGATGACATTGCTATCCTGAGTGAAAGTGAAGAAGAATTAAATGAGCTGCTGAACGGAATGAACAGTCTAATGCGTACACAGTATGGTTTGAGAGTAAATCGGAGAAAGACGAAGGTAATGAGAAGTAGTAGAAATGAGAACAGCGAGAAACTTAACATCAGGATTGATGGTAACGAAGTCAATGAAGTTAAGGAATTCTGCTACCTAGGCAGTAAAATAACCAATGACGGACGGAGCAAGGAGGACATCAAAAGCAGACTCGCTATGGCAAAAAAGGCATTTCTGGCCGAGAGAAGTCTACTAATATCAAATACCGGCCTTAATTTGAGGAAGAAATTTCTGAGGATGTACGTCTTGAGTACAGCATTGTATGGTAGTGAAACATGGACTGTGGGAAAACCGGAACAGAAGAGAATCGAAGCATTTGAGGTGTGGTGCTATCGACGAATGTTGAAAATTAGGTGGACTGATAAGGTAAGGAATGAGGAGGTTCTACGCAGAATCGGAGAGGAAAGGAATGTGTGGAAAACACTGATAAGGAGAAGGGGCAGGATGATAGGACATCTGCTAAGACATGAGGGAATGACTTCCATGGTACTAGAGGGAGCTGTAGAGGGCAAAAACTGTAGAGGAAGACAGAGATTGGAATACGTGAAGCAAATAATTGAGGACGTAGGTTGGAAGTGCTACTCTGAGATGAAGAGGTTAGCACAGGAAAGGAATTTGTGGCGGGCCGCATCAGACCAGTCAGTAGACCGATGAACAAAAAAAAGATGTTGAGGTTGTATTTCAACCATTGACAAGAGCAGACGATAATATTATTTTTCTTTAGAATATTTTAGTGGAAAATTTATTTAAGTAATAAGTTGTGTTGTATAACGTATAAGTTATGGTGGCAGTAAATCACAAAATATCCCTGAAAATCCTCAAAACGGTAAAGTAATAATCACAGACTTACAAAGCGTTCTGAAATCAAGTAGTTACAGAAGTTAGTACAAGATAACTGGTAAATACATCCCAGACGTAGTAGATCGCTGCCACCAGTCAAAGACAACTGGGCAAATTACAGAATTCATATAAACTCACTGTAGCATTAAACACATGGACAAAGAATATCGACTACCGTAGATGGAATTAGCAGCAGAAGACATGAAACTCCCATACACAGATTACATGCTGAAAATAAAGCGACAAGCAGTTCTCTCGTAACAGAAACAATGGAACGAAAGTCAAAGCCATTCATATCAAGACAGAGATGGTTTTTAAAGTTCTCAAACTCAAGGAATGAGAACACGTCTCAGTTATTGATTTTCCCGCATCCACTTACATAAAATCTTCGTGCTGGAGATACATTACTATCAATGCGATGACGAACCAGTTAGTGGTCTAAATCACATCCTGTTTCAGTGCAGGCGCTATGAGAAAAGCGTAGTCGAATTTATAAGGGAGCTTTCGAGATTCGGTCGCTACCTGCCACATTGCGATATCCCAGTTCCTTGAAGTAAAATCAGGAGTGGATATGACGCCATAACCAGGTTTATAGCACAATTTAACATAAAAAGGAATGATGGACGTTGAAATTAAATGATGCATACAATAAATGTTTTAATACAAAAAGAGGGTTAGCGGAAAACTTTTATCTAGTAGTGTAATTGAATGTACAGGGGATTCAGCTGCCTTTACCAATGGGTTTTATGTAACATGCAACACCTTCAAATTCCATACTCTTATTGTCTCTCTGTCTGCGCACGAACTTTTAGTCCTACAGAGAAAGTGCGCAGGACTTTTTTTTTTGCAGGAAACGTAATGTAGTTAAATTTTTTAGTGGGATACATTTTCCCTGGAGGCCACAGTTTTCGAGTTATTCAAGAAAAACTCATTTGAGGGTTACTTTTGTGCGTTTTTCTCGAGTAATTCGAAAGCTGCGGCTTCTAATGAAAACTCCTGTTCATTTTTTGCTGTTGGACTATTGGTCTGCATGTAGCGAGGGAGAGAACTTAAACATCTTACTTGTGGTATTCGAAGGCGTTATGGTTTGTAGAAACCCCATAGGTAGAGGCACCTGAATCACCCTCTAAATAACAATTTCAGTTTGAAGGAAAATGTAAGAATGCGTGTCCTGAATATTACTTCGATATTTTTGTAAATCCTTTTAAATTATGATGACTAAAAAGTATGCATACCAAAAGCCATAAGTAAGTTAGTAAAAAAGTTACATATTATCTCTGTATGATTGAAATATCCATGCAGTTTGGTTGGGGAATCATCTTTGAAAGCTGTTTTTGTTAAATATGTGGGAGCAAATTCACTGAGACGCATACAAAAGAAATCAACAGAATTCACAGTTGAACAGTTTCTGGCATATTGATTGGCAGTGAATATCCTCACATGACAACAGAAAGGCCTGATGAACCTGTGACTTCCATATGTACAATGACGTAGTGAAGACGCTATAAAGTAATCGGAATATGTTATGAAGTTTTCCATGTATTCCAGTACGCGTACCATGAAAGTACAGTTATTTGCCAACAATCGTGAATGGAATTTGTAATGTGGTAACACAGTTAAATTATTCGATTATTTCGAACAGTAGTTCTTTAATATCTGGACGTGTCACGTTTATATTTTAGCAGGAGAAAGGGAAACCAATAATTATGGAAAGAAAGACATAACAGAGCATATCACGATGCTGTTGTTGGCGAGACGAATAGACTGGCGCAGGAATCAATCGAAAGTACGATTATTTGCTTTATGCCTGCGATCTTAAGATACGCGAACGCAGTTCAGCGGGCCGGTGGAGTTGTCAAACAGAAAGGTAGTTAAATCGCAGTTCATACCTGAGTGGGCTGTATAGGCTGGCTGTCGCTTCGGTACAGGTTCCAGCTAGCTGCAGCGGACTGATGCCTCAACAGGCGGGGCCGGGGTTTATATGGTGGTGTCCGCAGCTGGCGGTACATGTGAGCCCTCCCCACCTCGAGTTCGCGGGACCGCGTCGCAGGCGGGGAAGTCCCCCGTCGGCTGGAGCCTGATCACGGTGCTGCGACGCATCGCTGGGAAGGCAGGGCGGTGACCTTGCAAGTACGGCCGCCCGGCTTTGCCCTCGCGCCGTACGAGGATACTCTGTAAGTCTGCACACGCAAACCGACGGTTGCGAGGGTGCCCTAGCACTGCGGGACCGCTGTTTCGGAATACACTGAGGCAGATATAGTGATCAGTGTGCTCTTAAGCTGCGGCTGCAGTGGCACCGACGTCAGAAAATACGGCCGAGGGAGGGCTTCTGTAAAGTTTGGAACGTAGGAGACGAGGTACTGGCGGAAGTAAAGCTGTGATGACGGGGCGTGAGTCCTGCTTTGGTAGCTCAGTTGATAGAGCACTTGCCCGCGAAAGGCAAAGGTCCCGAGTTCGAGTCTCGGTCCGGCATACAGTTTTAATCTGCCATGAAGTTTCGTATCAGCGCACACTCAGCTGTATAGTGAAAATCTCATTCTCGAAACAGCCCCCAGGCTGTGACTAAGCCATGTCTCCGCAATATCCTTTCTTCTAGGAGTGCTAGTTCTGCAAGGTTCGCAGCAGAGCTGTGAAGTTTGGAAAGTAGAAGACGAGGTACTGGCGGAAGTAAAGCTGTGAGGACGGGGCGTGAGACGTGCTTCGGTAGCTCAGTTGATAGAGCACTTGCCCGCGAAAGGCAAAGATCCCGAGTTCGAGTCTCGGTCCGGCATACAGTTTTAATTTGCCATGAAGTTTCATATCAGCGCACACTCCGCTGCAGACTGAAAATTAAGTAAATATCCTCGGAGTAGTGCAGCAATTCAAATCACTTAATAAAAGCAAGTCTTCTGGTCCAGACTGTATACCAGTTAGGTTCCTTTCGGAGTATGCTGGTGCATTAGGTCCATATTTAACAATCATATACAACCGCTCGCTCGAAGAAAGATCCGTACCCAGAGACTGGTAAGTTGCACAGGTCACACTAATATTCAAGAAAGGTATTCGGAGTAATCCACTAAATTGCAGGTCCATGTCGTTAACGTCGATATGCAGCAGGATTTTAGAACATATATTGTGTTCGAACATTATGAATTACGTCGAAGAAAACGGCCTATTGACACACAGTTAACATGGGTTTAGAAAACATCGTTCCTGTGAAACACAACTAACTCGTTATGCACAGGAAGTGTTGAGTCCTATTGACAAGGGATTTCAGATCGATTCCGTATTGCTGGATTTCCGAAAGGCTTTTGACACTGTACCACACAAGCGGCTCGTAGTAAAACAGCGGGCTTATGAAATATCATCTCAGTTATGTGACTGGATCTGTGATTTCCTGTCAGAGAGGTCGCAGTTCGTTGTAATCGACGGAAAGTCATCGAGTAAAACAGAAGTGATTTCAGGCGTTCCCCAAGGTAGTGTTATAGGCCCTTTGCTGTTCCTTATCTGTGTAAACGATTTGCGAGACAATCTGAGCAACCGTCTTCGGTTGTTTGCAGATGACGCTGTCGTTTATCGACTAATAAATTCATCAGAAGATCGAAACAAACTGCAAAACGATTTAGAAAAAATATCTGAAAAATGCGAAAAGTTTATTGATTGGCGACTCCATAGCGTGTTGTGTGCACCACGACCAAATAGTTTATAGAATTGGAAGGAAAATCAGCATTGGCCGTATTTTGTTGTTTTATTGTCAGAAAAATCGATTTTCTGTCACTTAGTGATCATCATCAGTGCTGTAATATACAATTAAAATTGGTAGGAACTGGTATCAAGCTATAACCACAAGTTTAGAGCGATCACCAATTTTAATTCCGGACAATGCTGATTGTCCTTCCAATGCGAAAAGTGGCAGTTGACCCTAAATAACGAAAAGTGTGAGGTCATCCACATCACTGCTAAAAGAAACTCGTTAAACTTCGATTACACGATAAATCTGTCTAATTTAAAAGCCATAAAGTCAACTAAATACCTAGGTATTACAATTACGAACAACTTAAATTGGAAAGAACACATAGAAAATGTTGTGGGGAAGGGTAACTAAAGTCTGCGTTTTATTGGCAGGACATTTAGAAAATGTAACAGACCTACTAAGCAGACTGCCTTCACTCCGCTTCTCCGTCCTCTTTTAGAATACTGCTGCGCGGTGTGGGAACCTTACCAGGTAGGACTGACGGAGTACATCGAAAAAGTTCAAAGAAAGGCAGCACGTTTTGTATTATCGCGAAATATGGGAGAGAGTCTCACAGAAATGATAGAGGATTTGGGCTGGAAATCACTAAAAGAAAGACGTTTCTCGTTGCGACGGAATCTTCCCACGAAATTCCAATCACCAACTTTGCCCTCCGAATGCGAAAATATTTTGTTGACACCGACCTACATATGGCGGAACGATCACCACAATGAAATAAGGGAAATCAGAGCTCGTACGGAAAGATTTAGGTGTTCATTCTTTCTGTGCACTATACGAGATTGGAATAATAGAGAATTGTGTAGGTGGTTCGATGAACCCTCTGCCAGGCACTTAAATGTGATCTGCAGAGTATCCATGTAGATGTAGACGTAGATGACAGGAAAAATATTAACTGCTAATGACTCACCATGCGCATCCGGAAGGTGACAAAAAACGAGTCAGATAGGTGCAGAGATCAATCTCCTGTAGTATATATGTATTACACTTCATGTTTAAAACAAACCATTAACTTTCACTATGAACATCGAATGAAACATGGCGCTTTCCAGTGATCACAAATGTACTCACCATCACGATCGAAGGCGAACACCTTGGGAGTTACTGTGCGGGACGTTGAGCTAGGTATCCACTCTTAAAGAATGCACATACTAGTGGAATTATATTGGTGTAACAGGATCATGAGATCCGATGGAATGTGATGACGGGAATGCGAAACAGACTGTTTTGGAGCATACCGTGAAACTGGTTACCCTTTAAGGCGCAGCTCAAGATAGTCAGATAATAGGTTTTATAGGCATGGGACAAACAAAGTTCCAGAGGCTGAATTTGCGCAGTAGCTCCAAGTGGAATGATTGCAATTTCACATAATTTTAGAGGGACATTTTCCTATAAGGAAGGATGATTTTTATACGCAGGGCAGGAATCAAGCAAAAGCAAGTTATTCTGACCAGCTACTGGCCAAAAGCATTGCTCGTACCATGTTTGTAGTTATTTTACTCTCATTTTCCCAATTTCTTGCTATGATGCAAATATTCCCTACTGCCTTTGCAAGGTCAAGCAAACGAGGAAGAGCGCCTCCAACTTCTCGCAGCACAATAAATAACTATGCAGCCAATGCACCATCCAGATTAACAGTCTGCATTATAATACGAATGCGTGAAGGCATCGATGTTGATTGATCTTGATGTAACTGTCTCGGTACCATTAATTTGCTGGGTTCCTTTCATGTGTGTTTCCTCTTCAAATTCCGATTGATCGAAGTTGAAAACAAATTCCTTACTGATCGATGAGATAAGTTTTTTTTATCTCATCTGCCAATTTTCTGGTCGATTCTGCAGTTTGCTGAGCAACGTCAAGTTGACGCTTTGTTTAAAATTTCGTTGTCTTACGTCTTCCAATTCTGTAGCACCGAAGTTATACAAACATTCACTGCTTCTCTTGAAATCTATGTCGCGTTCGGTTTGATGTGAATAACGTACTAGGTCACTATCATGAAACTGTGTAAATTGTATCGAGCATCCTTGAAACGCGCAAACATCTGAGGTCATAGGTCTCCTAGAACTTAGAACTACTTAAACCTAACTAACCTAAGAACATCACACATACCCATGCCCGAGGCAGGATTCGAACCTGCGACCGTAGCGGTCTCGCGGTTCCGGACTGAAGCGCCCAGAACCGCTCGGTCACAACTGCTGGGTTTTTGTAACAAGCTCGCGTTGTTCTCCCTTGAATATCCATAGTTTTTCTTATGCAGCACACGGTGAAACTGCTGCGGATTTATTCAAAATCTGTTCATTATTGTCTTTTTACTATCCTGCGGATGATGTTCCATCTACGTAATTATGTTTAGTGCCCGTTCCATGGACAACGTTTCTGCTTATCTGCGTTTCACTGGAGAAGGGATTTGTGGCTCCCTGTTCGACAAGTGTGATGAACTATATAGCTCGACATTTGTTTCAATATCACTTTGAATTATTAAGGACGTATCGTCATAATTTTATTCCTCAACTACATTGTCCGAACAGTTGAACATATACGACACCATTCATTCCATTGGTTCATCTTGCAAGAACGCTGATATTTCATCTGTCACATCTTTCTCACTCTGCAAAATTCCTCGGATCCTTTCAACTTCGGCAGCGTTGTTGTAGATATAATGCAATGTTTATCGTTGCATTGCTCTGCTTGTATCAACACCACTTGCACTGTAGCATTGTTGTAAGCTACTTGTCGACGAAGCAGTTCAGCTACGATGCTCTATTCTCACCACTGGATACGACTACTCGCGCCCCCTGGAGCCAATATTGTGGTTGCTTGGTAGGGGCGTGGGGCATCGAGTTCCGTTAACATTATTGACCATTCGCTATCCGCACTCAGTGGGTTCGTTGACAGTGCAACCGATCTCAGCGTCTGAAAATGCGCTCAGCGGAATTGAAATGAGTTTGTTGTCTTCGGTCGAATCAGTAGACGTTCTCATGCGCAACAAATAGATTGTGACATACTTCAAATTTAGTGCAAGAAAAAAGGAGTTTGTGGCATCCTGAGGATATCACTAGCAGAGAAACATAGCCCAATCTCTGATCTGCAGTTTGCGCTACAGCGATGTTTCTGACACTGCGTCCGGCAGAAATTCAGAAACCGTGCTTGCACTATATGAGACTGAAAATTCTGGTTCACACCGTTTAACACATTTCTTTGATTAGGCCGAATAAGCGATACCTTTTTTTACATTGTCCAGTTATCTGCAAAATTCAATTCGTTGCCTTTGTAAAGAAATTGTTTTCATTTAATTGTCATTTCAAATATACAATTTTTTTCAGTCCAGATACTGGTTTGACACAGCTCTCCATGCTACTCTCTCTTGTGCAAGCTTCTTCATCTCCCAGTACCTACTGCAACCTACATCCTTCTGAATCTGTTTAGTGTATTCATCTCTTGGTCTTCCTCTACGATTATTACCCTCCACGTTGCCCTCCAATACTACATTGGTGATCCCTTGATGCCTCAGAATATGCCCTACCAACCGATCCCTTCTTTTAGTCAAGTTGTACCACAAATTTCTCTTCTCTCCGATTCTACTCAATACCTCCTCATTAATTATGTGATCTACCCATCTAATCTTCAGCATATTTCTGTAGCACCACAATTCGAAAGCTTCTATCCTCTTCTTGTCTAAACTATTTATCGTCCACGTTTCAATTCCATACATGGCTACACTCCGTACAAACACTTTCAGAAACGACTTCCTGACACTTAAATCTATACTCGATGTTAACAAATTTCTTTTCTTCAGAAACGCTTTCCTTGCCATTGACAGTCTACATTTTATATCCTCTCTACTTCGACCATCACCAGTTATTTTGCTCCCCAAGTAGCAAAACTCATTTACTACTTTAAGCGTCTAATTTTCTAATCTAATTACCGCAGCATCACCCGATTTAATTCGATTATACCCGTTTTGCTATTGTTAATGTCCATCTTATATCCTCCTTTGAAGACTCTGTCTATTGCGTTCAGCTGCTCTTCCAGGTCCTTTGCTGTCTCTGACGGCATTACTATGTCATCGGCGAACCTAGAAGTTTTTATTTCTTCTCCATGGATTTTAATTCTTACTCCGAATTTTTCTTTTGTTTCCCTTACTGCTTTCTTAATATACAGATTGAATAACATAGGGGATAGTTTACAACACTGTCTCACTCCCTGCTCAACCACTGCCACCCTATCATGCCCCTCGAGTCTTACAACTGTCATCTGGTTGTTGTACAAATTGTAAATAGCCTTTCGCTCCCTGTATTTTACCCCTGCTACCTTCAGAATTTGAAAGATTGTATTTCAGTCAACATTGTCAAAACCTTTCTCTAAGTCTACAAATGCTAGAAACGTAGGTTTGCCTTTCCTTAATCTATTTTCTAAGATAGGTCGCAGTGTCAGTATTGCCTCACGTGTTCCAACACAACATTTCTACGGAATCCAAACAGATCTTTCCCGAGGTCAGCTTCTACCAGTTTTTCCATTCGTCTGTAAAGAATTCGTGTTAGTAGTTTGCAGCCGTAGCTTATTAAACTGACTGTTCGGTAATTTCCACATCTGTCAACACCTGATTTGTTTGGGAATGGAATTATTATATTCTTCTTGAAGTCTGAGGGTATTTCACCTGTCTCATACATTTTGCTCACTAGATGGTAGAGTTTTGTTAGGACTGGCTCTCCCAAGGCTGTCAGTAGTTCTAATGGAGTGTTGTCTACTCCCGGGGCCTTATTTAGGCAGGTCTTTCAGTGCTCTGTCAAACTCTTCACGCAGTATCATATCTCCTGTTGCATCTTCATCTACATCCTCTTCCATTTTCATAATATTATCCTCAAGAAAATTGCCCTTGTATAGACCCTCTATATGCACCTTCCACATTTCTGCTTTCCTTTCTTTACTTAGCACTGGGTTTCTATCTGAGTTCTTGATATTCATGCAAGTGGTTCTCTTTTGTCCAAAGGTCTCTTTAATTTACGTGTAGGCAGTATCTATCTTACCCCTAGTGATATGCGCCTCTACATCCTTACATTTGTCCTCTAGCCATCCCTGCTTAGCCATTTTGCATTTCCTGCATCTGGCGTTAGGAACTTGGTTATTAATAATATTGATGCTGTAAATGTTGGTTGGTAATATTTACTGACAAAATGCAACCTAAAGGCAGATTGCGTACTTACGGTTATCCTGTGTGTCCGTTGTTTAGTACGACTTTAAAGGAGAGAGAGATTATTAATTGATCACCGATGCGTCGGTTCTCGATTGTGGACAGGAGACGTACGGATTGATTGCGCGAATAATTGAACTTTTGACCCGGATTGCCTTCACGCAATCAAAATCTTCGGTGAAAACGCCTAAGGGACCTATATGAATATAAAAATGGAAATGAAAGCAAATTAGTGGAATTTCGTAAGAGAAAGATTAACATATCGGAAGTTGAACACATTAGTGGTCTCCCAAATACGATCGAGACACCGCGATAAAGAGCGAACCTGTAACAAAGTTCATATACAATTTGAACATCTTTTTGGGTTAGTGAAAGAAAGTAATAATAAGAAAATTACTGCATCGTAAAATATTAATATATTTTGAACAAATTGGCTTTAAACTTTTGCACATTGACAAATACACAATAAAACGCATGAGTTACATCTGATATTTCTTTCGTAAATGGCGCAGTCCAATAATCGCTGCTTTTTCAGTCCGTTCCTTCTTAAAATGAAATGTCCTTGCGTGGGCGCAAGTACATTGTATCCACTTCCGAGTTACCGAAATGTTTGTTATTCGCTCACATAGTTGTTACACAAAATAAAAATACAACTTGTAGCGATGCTATGTAGTACGTCTTAACATGTCGGCGATCAAAAGTACAAGGGATAATGAAGTCTCTAGAATATTCATTAACAAAAGATAGATTGTTCTTTCTTCTGTTTCGGAGATTCTTGCTATCAAGCGCAGCGGCAATGATTTTAAATATCTGCGCCCAGAGTGTAAAAGGGTTTATTTAGAGTATTTAAACGCTGGACGTGTGTCTTGCTATACGCGCACATTAAAAAAAAAAAATCATCTCATTACTCTCGCGCTGTGATGCTTAGCATCTTTACGAACTACAGCTCGCTGGCTGTCCTTTTGTGTAATGACAAATATCTCCCATGCAAAGTAGCTGCAATCCAATAATATTACATTGCTTCCCGCGTGAGGAGCGATGACTCCGCGAGGGTCATCGCGACTCACGCGAAGTCGCATTATTATTGTTTTCGTGAATTCAGTTAGTATTACTTGGTAAAATTCTTTACAATAGATTTAATATATGACATTAGACAAAGTGGTTGACAAGGAATAACAGGTAAATATATTCGTACGCCTGAAATCGATGGTAACTTGTTCATAGGATAATTACATGACAACTGAGCCGTACTTTTACTAATGCATCATACAAAGACAACAAAAGTTCACTTCTCGGTCAGAGACAATGAAATTAGGATAAAGATACACATACGTAGATACATTATACATGGCATAATAAATATTTAAAAAATAAAGAAGAAATAAATTATTTGTCTTCGCAGGAAGTCTGGGTGCTGTGGGCACTCTTGGAAAAATATATTACAAAGAATTGACACTCTTGTTTTACAAGGACATATTTCGGGAAAATTTTTTGACCGTGGTTTCGACGAAGATTTCTTGTAGTAAACGCGTAGCATTTTATCGATTTGTGGCTTTCATAACCTGCAAAAAAAAGTTTCACTACACTTGGATAGGTATGGCGTGTTCTGGGAGTGGTAGAACTTCGGGTATAAATGGAAGCACTGCACTTGAGTGAGGGAAATTGATTGCACTTTCACAGTGGAGGAGAAGTAGTGCGTCACTTTCACTGTGGAGGTTGAAGTGGTTGTCTGGATGCGATGGTGCGCTGGAAATGCGTTGTGGATCAGGAACTGGAAGACTGGTTCTGCAACGTGTTGAGCCGTTGGGTGGCGGTCTGTATTTCACTTGACACATGTTCGAGCTTCCATTCATATTCTTGTACATGAAAAATCTGTATTAGAATGTGTCTACTTAATAATAACTTAGTCTAAAAGAAAAGTGGATTAGGCAAGGATAACAATTGTTTATGTACATGAGGTCTCATTCTCTTAGGAGTGCTTAGTTCTCGTATTTATTTATTTTTATAGTTTTATTTGGATCGAGACGTTTTCGTCATTACTTGGCCTGGTCTATTAATTCGGTAGTAATTGTCAAAGTCGAGTTTAAGACTTCTCAGATTGTGTCTTGGTGATTTTATAAGGCATATGTAAGTACTTAACTCATGGTTTTATTAGATTTGATATTGGAAGTATTTCAAACATATTTGGCGCCCGCTCTCGTTGTGCAAAGGGATTTTGATTGTTGAGCGCGCAGCGTACTCTGTGTTACGTCCGTTTGTCATAGTCACATGATAGTAACTTGGCCGGCCGGCGTGGCCGTGCGGTTGTAGGCGCTTCAATCTGGAACCGCGTGGCCGCTACGGTCGCAGGTTCGAATCCTGTTAGGTTTAAGTAGTTGTAAGTTCTAGGGAACTGATGACGACAGATGTTGAGTCCCACAGTGCTCAGAGCCATTTGATAGTAACTTGACCGCTTCATCACACTAGCAGCAGTGTTCTGCGAGAGGCAGAACCTTTGCTGTCTACTAGCCGTGTTGTGAGTTTTTACAGTTTTTCATCGACTCGGAATTACGGAAGCAGCCAGACGGGCGACTCCCGCAACTGAGTCAAAGAATGTGTCCGTGGAAAGGCGTACAATACCGGTTGCGCTAAGTACAACACTTATTCACTTCCACAATTCGGCTTTTTACGTCGTGGTACAAGTACTTATAACATTACTTCACACGTGGAATTACACACGTGTCCATAGAGTTATCACCTTTTCAGTTCACACGTTATAATTATTTCGTGTCCACATGTATTTGGTCGTCATGTTATGCGTGTCCTTTAATTGCTTCTCTATAGTCGATTCACACGCAGCAGCATATGCGTATCCATAAATTGATGACTGCATTATTACTACAAAGTGCAGTTAACATTCAGTATACATATTATGTCCAAAAGTTATTCTCAAAGGAAAATAAGTTTCTGTGACTACAAGGCCTGACCAAAAAACGTGTCTCATATTCGTATTATTCATAGTTTGTGCTTCCAAGGCACTTTAGGTTTTCACCTTGTTCGAAATTTTGTTATTCTTTTCTTTTTACAATAATTACTCTTTTCTCAAATTCAGCTTTTTTATTCTCTCTCTGTTAATTATGTCGTTAGTTTGAAGACATAGTGAATGTGGCTTTATTGACATGATGAACAGTTCATGTGCAAGAATGATATTTTCACTCTGCAGCAGAGTGTGCGCTGATATGAAACTTCGTGGCAGATTAAATCTGTGTGCCGGACCGAGACTCGAACTTGGGATCTTTGCCTTTCGCAGGAGAGCTTCTGTAAAGTTTGAAAGGTAGGAGACGAGGTACTGGCAGAAGTAAAGCTGTGAGGACGGGGCGTGAGTCATACTTGGGTAGCTCAGTTGCTAGAGCACTTGCGCGTGAAAGGCAAACGTCCCGAGTTCGCGTCTCGGTCCGGCACACGGTTTTAATATGGCAGGAAGTTTCAGTTCATGTTCAAGTTTACACCAGGGAAATTGGGAAGCTTCCCTATCGTGCAATTGCACACAACAAATCTTAATTGAATTCGCAGTTCGCGGAAAATAAGCACAGCCTGTCAACAACCAATGTGTCACGACCATCCATACGTACAGTCTGTACGTATCAAGCATGCAATCAGTCCGTAAAATTCAGTTCTCTACTGGGTAGGGTAGGGAGGTAAGTATACTGATTAGAGGAAAACGCAATAAACTTTTTTGGAGTGAAGAGTTTTGAAGATACAATGGTAATGCCGTATGAAATGATGAGCCTAACATAAATTGTGCATTATCTCCCTAGTTTTTCATGACATGTAGTTAGCGTAATTAGATCGATATATTAGTCTCAGTATCGTCCCATCCAGCTCTCCAACATTTCTCGATACATATCTAAAACTGCTTACACCATGCATTATCAGTGATCAGATTCTGATCGCTATCTTCTGTTCTGAAAAAAAAGAAACAATCGTCGTATCTCGAGGACCTAAGATAGACGCTTCTGGTAGTAAATTAGTTTACTTATAAATGATCTTTGTAAGTATTTCAGCTGCACTGTGCCGTAACATTCGTATGAACGCATACGGTTTTCTCCGTACTGTAATAAAAATAATTGAGTTGCGCACTTTTCCGGCAACCTGGATCGTTATTGATTTACTTGATTCTTATATGCTAAGCTGCTGCCTTTGTCTGCTGCTTTTCACAGGTGGTCTCATGAAAGTTGTTGTCAAACACTCCTTATACATAACATAACGTTTACCTCATAAGAGTAAGCGACCTTAATCAACTTTTATTTACGAGCAATCATTCTGGTCCGAATGATAATTTTAATTTGTTTCATTCAAGAGGAGGGAGCTTTGCTATACTTAAAACTAGTGATAGCAGGTGGCACTTAGCACGTCCCTACTATATTATTTTTTGTCAGCTCTTTGGCTGTGGCCATTCGTGGTTCAATTAACTTAGAACTAACTTACATCTGCGACAAATCTTGCTCTTCTACAATAAATATATTTTATTTCAGGTGCTCACATAAATTATTTCTCTTGTGGAGGCAGGTCGACATATATAGCAGCTCAACTTAGCAGATATCTTCAGTGTTTGACTCGGTATTTCTTTAAGTTTGCGTGATGAAACAATCCTTCTATTCGTCCAGTATAGTGTCAGCTAATAGATAGCAACCAATGTGCGGTTTTCTTACTATAATAAATGATCCTTCATACAAGTGCTGCCACTTTCTTATGATGAATCAAAGATGGTTTGAAGTGGGTCGTTAATAGCACTCGTTCATTTATACGATACGATAAGACTTTGCTAACGTGTTTGCCGTGCGCCTTTTTTCTTGGTTGGCATGGGTGGTTAAAGATATGAGAGCTTGTCTTAATTTGTTGTCTAAGGTTACTTCAGGCTGTTATAATTTCGGAATGGGGTCTACCCATTAATTTCTTTCTAGTCGTTTAGAAACTAGTTCTGATGGTGTGTAACCAGTTGATGTGTGAGGTAAATTATTAACAACCTCTTCAAAGGGTATGACGAAATAAATCCACCGTGTCTGCTGGTCTGGAATATAACTTCGTATAAAACAATGGAACTCTTTGAATACTCTTTCTGTGGAATTACTCCGTGGTCAGTATCGGGATATCAAAATTTGATGTTGCTGGTTGCAAGAAAATTTCTCCACCGATTCCCTACAAAAGTTGATGCGTTATCAGATAACATGGCTTCAGGTTTGCCCTAGCGAGGAAAATCTTCTCAATTCACCTGATGAGTGTAATTATATTAGATGACTTCATTGCATAGAGTATTAGATGTTTCGTAAAAAGATCTAACAATACAACCAGATACTTCACTCCCCCTCTTCCTGAGGAAGTGCATAATGCAAACTCACGATTTGGTTTGGTCTTTCTGTACGTATCGGGTTTAATGGTAAGGCATTTGGTAGGTTGAAAGGTTTTGCCTTTTGAAAAATGGAACAATTTCTTAATAGTGGTGAACCTTCTTGTGGAGATTAGGTACATAGCAATATGCTGAAATCTTGCGTTTACATTTCCCCGGAGTCGTAGTGACCCCAGGAAAGGTGAGTGTACAATGTGAGATGTTCAACATAATCTTTCGGGATACAAACTCATCAACTCCCTGTCAAAAGAGAAGTTCGATGGAACAAAACTCCATTGTGTACTTTACAAAATTTTGACAACGAGTGATTAGGGTTGTTTTGAAGAAGCTGTTTGATTCCTAGCCAATTGCGATCTGTGTCTTGAAGAGTGTTCATGTGACGGCAAAGACAAAGAAAGTAACTTCGATGCAGAGGATCTTTCATAAGAAGTATTTTGTAATTAGAAATCTGTTCTATCTGTTCAATAGTTTCCGGTAACCCTTCCGGCATACGTGACAATGCATCAGCAACAATGTTATTCTTGCCCTTTACGCAAATAATTTCAAAATCGTATTCTTGTAAAAATAGACACCATCGGGTAAGCCGAGGATGATACAGTTTGCAAGAGAGAAAAAAGCTCAGCGCTTGATGACTGAGTATACTCTAATTTTGTGTCCATAAATATAGTAATTAAAGCGGCGAAAAGCCCACACAACGGCAAACCCTTCTAATTCGGTTACGGAATATGATCTCTCAGATTCGGTTAAGACCCAACTGGCAAAACTGATTATTTTCATTTCCTCCGGGCCACCAGTACTGTCTATTTGAAATAAACACGCACCTAATGCTTGAAACGATGCATTGCAAGAAATGCATAAATCTAGACTCGTGTTTGGATGACTTAAAATGTTACTCTTTAAAAAGAGTCTCTTCGATTTTGTCAAAGGCTTTTTGACATTCAGAAGTCCACATCCAGTGGACGTTATTATTGAGCAAATGTAACAACGCTGGATTGTTCATTAATTGATTCGGAATGAAGGGAAGGAAGAATGAAACTAATTCAATGAACTCTTTTAGTTGCCTTTTAGTGCAAGGTACAGGGAAATTTGCTATTGTTTTTAACTTGCTGGGATCAGGAGAGATTCCTTCCCGAGAAATTATGTGTCCTAAAAACTTTACTTCTTTCTTGGCGAATTTGGATTTTTGTAAATTTGCGGTAACGCCGAAATCAGAGAAGATTTTTTGTAGTAGAGTTAAATGTTCTTCCCAGGAAGTCGTTGCTATTAGTAAATCATCAACATAGACGGTGATTTGGTCAAGTAACTCTGGACCTAGCACATGATCAAGTGCTGCAATAGAAACGCCAGAACTAATGGCGAGACCAAAAGGTACTACACGAAAATGGTAGGATCTACCGGCAAAGATGAAGGCTGTGTACTTCATAGACGATGATAGTTTCACCTGCCAGTAGCTACTGCGGAGCTATATTGAGGATAAAAATTTCACACCATGGGATTTTTGTAGTTGTTCTTCCAGGGCTTCAGGTCTTGTGCATACGGGTATGATCATTTTATTAATATTTCTTGCGTCCAAGACAAGTCTGACGCTTCCATCGTGTTTAAATGTAGATAACAACGGGTTTACAAAAAGTACCACCGAGTTTCAGTTTCATGATAGTTAGATATGATACCTGGTTTTCTCAAAAAAAAAAAAAGTTCACAAATTTTGATAATACATCATGTAGTTCATATTTCTGTCTGTCATTGAGTCCGCCTGTTTCCATAATTTTTACACGTAACTCGTCGGCAGTTGGTAACAAGTCAGTGTCACTGTTGACGTCGCTTAACTCGTCAATCGCACCGTAGTAATGTTGCCTGTCAGAGAGTCTGCGTGTTCTCACTTTACGTTCTAGGTTCGTCATCCTGACTTTGGTTCTCATCAGATGTATGACGAGTGTTCTATCGTCTAGTCTTAACGTGCACTTATCTTCACCTAAATCAATGATGGAACGATTTTTTCTTAGAAAGTCCATTCCTATCAAGCATGGCACAGACTGGTTCTTTACTACTAAAAATGTGCACTCTATACAGTCGGATTCAAACTGTATCGCTGTACTAAGGATCCTACTGCTCCGGATACAGTGCATTCTTGTACAGGTAGTGAAGAAATTTTTGTAACAGAGCACATCTCTTTTGTATACATACGTGGACATAGCATTGATATCCGCACCTGTGTCGATAATGACAATAACTGCTATATCAGAGATGTGAATCAGAGTTGACACTTGATTGGTTCTCAAGTCATCGTCGTCGTATGTGTTCTTTTCATCCAATAGGTCGCCCGTAAGTCGCTGCCTTCGTAATTAATTACGTTGATTTGTCTTTTAATGAAGTTCCCCTCCCCCTCCATTTGTTCCGCAGCTTCCCTGTGGAGGCACAAAGAAGCTGCTAATGGTTTTCCGACTTGGATGGAGTTGAAATGTCAGTTATTTTTACTTGATTAGTATTTTGTATCATGCTAGGCTAAAAACTTGTGTTCGTATCCCATACGAACTGTGCATCACTTAATTGTGTGTCATTCGACATCGCGTTTGATGCTTGGTGTGTGTAAAAAATGATCGGGTTTCCTTGGCTATTATAACTGGCGGTATTAAGAAAAGCAGGCGACGGATTTTCCTGATTATTATTCCTGAACTGTTGATTGAGTTGCTGAGAAAATGTCGCGTTTTGAGGCTGCAAAGAATTCATTTGATGTGACGGAGTGAAGTGACTTGGCTGACTGTACTGTTTCTTTTCCTTGTGACGATTTCCACTATATTTCCTGTTGTTCGGATGCTTGTAATTACAGTTGTGATTTATTGGTGAGTTACCGTATTGTCGCTGCGAGTTTTGATAAAGCGAGTTGTATCTATTCTGGTTCGGATATTTACTATATGGTTTTCCATTGCGGAGGTTGAAATTATTATGATTGCTGTAAGGCTGACCGTTTGGTTGTCCCGTGTTTTGTTGGTACGACAGTTCGTTGACACAGTTTGCTACGTGCTGTTGCGAAGCGGGCGGTCCATTATTGTAATTATTCCGCGAACTCGCACGGACATCCTCATAGATCATATCCAAATTGTCAAGAACGGAAAGAAATGCTTCCTGGTCCTCTTCACTCACATTAACTAATTTTTCCCTTATTGACACAGGAAGTTTTGACTTTAAGATCATGATGACATCTTTGGTTGCAATGGACGTGTCCCAACACTGAATTTTACGTAGATATTTTTCGAAATAACGCCTCAAACTTCCTCCCTTGGTGTTGAAAGGTTCGGCGGTGTAGACCTCCTTTCGGAGTCTTTTTTGTATACCAGAACTCCAGAATTTATTCAAAAAATGCCTTTCGAAATCTGCGTAGATGTGACATTTGTCTATTATTTCAGTACCGCAAATTGATTCTTCGCCGTGTACATATCCTAATATGAACTGTATTCGCTGTCTGTCGTTCCATGATTCTAGAAAATCACCTGTGAATGATTTTAGAAATACCATGGGATGTATATTTCGTTTTTCAGGTATAAAATGCTGGAGAACTCTGTGTTTCAGCACACTCTCATCTCGCATTAGTTCAACGAGTGTCAGTTGATCGGTATGACTACGTGACGTTGAAGCTTTATCACACGTATTGTTTACTGTTGTTGAGAATTGTATCTGATACTCTGGATATTGACGAGTATCTTGTTCTGACGGTAGTGAATATCGCTTTGATTGTCACTTTGCAATTCTATAACTTGCCTTTTCAGCTGATCTATGTCATTGGTCAGCCGTTGCTTCCATTCCGGAAGATCGTGGTTCAAGGCTCGTCTGATTTCGCCTGATTCACTGGTTAAAATGTCACCAGAAGTACCGGGAGCGGTTAGGATTTCTCTTGTGGCGGATTTAACTACACCTTTTAGATCAGAGTGTACCTTACTTTCAATGTACTGTTCCTTGGATTGTATCCACTTTTCAAATTCCCTATTAAGTGTGGTGCTTATTCCTGCGGTGACATCTTCGATCCCTTTGCTAATATTGACATCGGATATTCGCTGAGCAAGGTTTTCTACTCGCTCGCCAATGTGGCTGACACCTTCTGTCAATTGGCCTACTCTTTTTGAAACATCATTGTAATGTTTCAAAGAGTCACATCGACTTGGGTCTGCAAGTCTGTAAACTTTCTACCAATGTTGGTATCGGCGGAATCCACCACGGAAAGAACACTGTCTATTTTTGCATGTACTCTTGCGTTTAGCTCGTTTGCGTAAGCAGTGGTAATGGCTTTAATTTTTCCTCCTTGGTGTCATTCGAACTTTTGATTTGTGTTTGGATGTCGTTAATAACAGAATTTATATTGGTCATTCGCACTTGAGTGTCCTCTATCCTCAATTCTAAACTGTTGAACCTGCTGTCTACAGCTCTGTTCTGTTCCTGTAATCTGGCATCAATTTCCGCTATTTGGCTTCTAAGATTACCCATGTGAACTTCAATATTGTCTCTTTTGTTTGTTAACTGACTGATCTGCATTTCAGTATTATCACCTTTTTCTGTTAACTGACTGATCTGCATTTCAATATTGTCACTTTTATTTGTTAACTGTCCCATGTGTGCTTCAAAACTGGTTTACATACCAGCAAACAATTTTAGTACATCTGACAACGAGCATTCACGCGATTGCAATGCGGACTGTGGCGCCGATACCTCCCGTGTCGCTTCCTCGTCTGTTGTTCCTTCACTAAGAGATTCTCGTTTGTTTACACCTCCGCGGGGTTTCAGTTGTCTGGGTTGCTCATCTTCCATCTTAAATTTAGCGTAGTTACACCACACGAGCCAGAAAAGATAATTTATAATTATGATTTTCACTTGTCAGGTTCAAATGGCTCTGAGCACTATGGGACTCAACTGCTGTGGTCATTAGTCCCCTAGAACTTAGAACTACTTAAACCTAACTAACCTAAGGACATCACACACATCCATGCCCGAGGCAGGATTCGAACCTGCGACCGTAGCAGTCCCACGGTTCCGGACTGCGCGCCTAGAACCGCGAGACCACCGCGGCCGGCTCACTTGTCAGGCGCGCCAACGATTTCGCGTCCTGATTTCGCGGATGTTGATAGCGCGTTATGAACAATTGAAACTCTAGCACACGAAGAGATAAAATAAATGAAAAACACTTACACATCACTGAAACTGGTATAGATAGCGGCCATTTTGATAAACTAAAATATACAACAATGGAAATTTTGATCTTTCTATTTTAAGCGCAATTATGTGAAAGAGACTGTTCTAACTGGAAAAAGGAAACGGAAATTTGTACTTTAGAGAGCTAAAGGAAAAGGAATAAAGCGTAGAGAACGAATTCTCAATAGCTGATGGAATACTTGGTACGCAAAGCTTCAAACGTAATGAAAAGTCTTACTCATTTTAGTTGTCTTGCGCCCTGCAATTTACGGCTGTTGTGGTTTCGTACAGCGATTTGTTTTCTTCTACTAATTTTTCTGCGACTCGCTTCCAACTCTCCCCCAGTTGGCTGCGTGATAAATAAAAAGAACAGATTTTAGTCAAGTCCCTGTTCGGGCGCCACATCTGGCGTTAGGAACTTGCTTACTAATAATAGTGATGCTGTAATGTTGGATGGTAATATTTACTGACAAAATGCAACATAACGCTACATTGCGTACTTACGACTATCTTGTGTGGTCGTTTTTTAGGACGACTTTAAAAGAGGGAGTGATTATTAATTGATCACCGATGCGTCGGTTCTCGATTGTGTTCAGGAGACGTGCGGATTGATTGCGAGAATAATTTAACTTTTGACCCGGATTGTCTTCATGCAATCAGAATCTTCGATGAAAATACCTAAGGGACCTATTTGAATATAAAAATGGAAATGAAAGGAAATTAGTGGAAGTTCGTAAGAGAAAGATTAACAGATTCGAAGTTTAACACATTAGTGGTCTCCCAAATACAATCGAGACACTGCGATAAAGGGCGAACCTGTAACAAAGCTCACATACAATTTGAACATCATTTTTGGTTAGTGAAAGAAAAGAATAAGAAGAAAATTACTGCATCGTAAAATATTAATATATTTTGAACAAATTGGCTTTAAACTTCTACACATTGACAAATACACAATAAATATATGACTTACATGTGATATTTCTTTTGTAAATGGCGCAGTCCCATAATCACTGCTTTGTCAGTCCATTCCTTCTTAAAATTAAATCTCCTTGCGTGTGCTTAAGTACACTGTATCCACACCCAAGTTACCGAAATATTTGTTCGTCGTTTCACATAATTTTTACACAAAATAAAAATACAACTTGTAGCGCTGCTATGTAGTACGTCTTAACCTGTCGGCGACCAAAAGCACAAGGGATAATGAAGTCTCTAGAATATTTTTTAACAAAAGATAGATTGTTCTTTCTTCTGTTTCGCAGCTTCTTGGCCATCAAGCGCTGCGGCAATGATTTTAAATATCTGCGTCCAGCGTGTCAAAGTGTTTATTTAGAGTATTTAAACGCTGGACGCGCGTCTTGGTATAGGCGCACATTAAAAAAAAATATTTCATCTCTTCACTCTCGCGCTGTGATGCTTAGCATCTTTACGAACTACAGCTCATTGGCTGTCCTTTTCTTTAATGACAAATATGTCATATGCAAAGTGGCTGAAATCCAATAATATTACATTGTTGATCTCATTTTTGAGATGTTTCCTTTTTACCTGCTTCATTTACTGCATTTTTGTATTTTCTCCTTTCATCAATTAAATTCAATATCTCTTCTGTTACCCAAGGATTTCTATTAGCCCCCGTCTTTTTACCTACTTGATCCTCTGCTACCTTCAAGTTTTCACGTCTCAAAGTTACCCATTCTTCTTTTACTGTATATCTTTCCCCCATTCTTGTCAATGTTCCCTAATGCTCTCCCTGAAACTTTCCACAACCTCTGGTACTTTCAGTCTATCCAGGTCCCATACCCTCAAATTCCCACATTTTTGCAGTTTCTTCAGTTTTAATCTACAGCTCATAACCAATAGATTGTGGTCAGAGTCCACACCTGCCCTTGGAAATGTCTTACAATTTAAAACCTGGTTCTGAAATCTCTGTCTTACCGTTGTAGAATGTATCTGAGACCTTCCAGTATCTCCAGGATTCTTCCATGTGTACAAACTTCTTTAATGATTCTTGAACCAAGTGTTAGTTACGATTAAGTTATGCTCTGTGCAAAATTCTATCAGGCCGCTTCCTCTTTCATTCCCTACTCCCATTCCATATTCACCTACTACGTTTCCTTCTCTTTCTTTTCCTACTATCGAGTTCCAGTCACCCATGACTATTAAATTTTCGCTGGCGGTGTTGGCCGAGCTGTTCTAGGCGCTACAGTCTGGAACCGCGCAACCGCTGCGGTCGCAGGTTCGAATCCTACCTCAGGCATGGATATGTGTGATGTCCTTAGGTTAGTTAGGTTTAAGTAGTTCTAAGTTCTAGGGGACTGATGACGGCCCATAGTGCTCAGAGCCATTTGAACCATTTTTTAAATTAAATTTTCGTCTCTTTTCATTATCTGAATAATTCCTTTTATCTCATCATACATTTCATCAATCTCTTCATCTGCATAGCTAGTTGGCATATAAACTTGTACTACTGTGGTAGGCGTGGGCTTCGTATCTGTCTTGGCCACAATAATGCGTTCACAATGCTGATTGTAGTAGTTTACCCGAATTCCTATTTTCCTATTCATTATTAAACCTATTCCTGCATTACTCCTATTGGATTTTGTATTTATAACCCTGTATTCACCTGACCAGAAGTCTTGTTCCTCCTGCAAGCGAACTTCGCTAATTCCCACTATAACTAACTTTAACCTATCCATCTTTTTTAAATTTTCCAGCCTACCTGCCCGATTTAGGGATCTGACTTTCCACGCTCCGATCCGTAGAACGCCAGTTTTCTTTCTCCTGATAACAACGTCCTCCTGAGTATTCCCCGTCTGGAGATCCGAATGGGGGACTATTTTACCTCTTGAACATTTTACCCAAGAGGACGCGATCATCATTTAACCATACAGTAAAGCTGCTTGCTCTCGGAAAAAATAACGGCTTTTTTTTATCAACTGTGAAATATACTGAAGAGCCAAAGAAACTGGTATAGGCATTGGTATTCGATTACAGAGATATGTCAACAGGCAAAATACGCGCTGCGGTCGGCAACGCCTACCGACAAATGTCTGGTGCAGTTGTTAGATCGGTTACTGCTGCTATAATGGCAGGTTATCAAGAATTAAGTGAATTTGAACGTTGTGTTATAGACGGCGCACGTGCGATGGAACATAGTATCCCGAGGTAGCGATGAAGTGGGAATTTTCCCATGCGACCGTTTCACAAGTCTATTGTGAATATAAGGAATCCGGTTAATCATCATATCTCCGACATCACTGCGGCGGGGAAAAGGTCCTACTAGAACGGGATCAACGACGACTGAAGAGAATCGTTCAAACTGATAGAATAGCAGCCTGCTGCAAATTGCTGCAGAATTCAGTGCTGAACCATCAACAAATGTCAGCGTGTGAATCATTCAGCGAAATAACATCGATTTCGGCTTTCGCACCCGAAGGTCCACTCGTGTAGCCTTGATGACTGCACGACACAAAGTTTTACGCCTCTCCTGGGCTCATCAACACCGATATTGCACTGTTGATGACTGGAAATATGTTGCCTGGTCGGATGAGTTTCGTTTCAAATTGTATCGAGGTGATGGACGTGTACTGATATGGAGACAACCTCACGAGTCTATGGACTCTGCATGTCAGCATGGGACTGTTCAAGCTGGTGGAGGCTCTGTAATGGTGTGGGGCGTGTGCAATTGGAGTGATATGGGACTCCGCATACGCCTAAATACGACTCTGACACGTGACACGAACGTAAGCATCCTGTCTCATCCCATGCATCCATTCATGTCCATTGTGCATTCCAACGGAATTGGTCAATCCCAGCAGAGCAATGCGACACCCCTTACGTACATAATTGCTACAGAGTGGTTCCAGGAACACTTCCGCTGGCCCCCAATTTCCCCAGACATGAACATTATTGAGCATATCGGGGATGCCTTGCAACTTGCTATTCAGAGGAAATCTCCTTCTCCCTCGTACTCTTACAAATTTATGGACAACCCTGTAGAATTCAGGGTGTCTGTTCCCTCCAGCAGTACTACAGACATTAGTCGAGTTCATGCCACGTCGTGTACCGGCACACTGCGTGCTCGCGGGGGCCTTACGCGATATTAGGCAGGTGTGCCAGTTTTTTTGCCTCTCCAGTGTACACTTTAATCATAGGTAAATACAAATTATTCGTTTTCGCGGGTTGCATAATCTGAACGATGCAGTTAATTTCGGAGAAAATTCGGTTAAAAATGGTGTACCGCTCATTAAATTACTTCACCAGGCTTAGTGTGAGAGGCTCTATTTGAATCTTCGAAACATGCCAGTCTGGGTAGTCCATAACATATAATTTAAGTGGGGAAGAGATCTGTATAATGTACGCGCCAGGGCAAGACTCAGCACATTCTTTGTGTCAAGGTGGGTCAGGACAGCCTTGGCAACATGGGATCTTGCATTATCCTGTTGAAAGATGTCACGGAGTCCTCGGGGATAGGACAGGGCCATTGGTCTTAGCACATAAGAAATGTGTACTGTTCAAATTAGTGGTTATGTGAACCAGAGATGATCATACCGTGTATTAAATGGCAATTCATTTCGTCATGCCAGATGCTAGGCCGGTATGACGATGGCGATTGCAAACTGACTTCGATCGTTTCCTCCTGGTGTTTTCACATATTGGTAATTCCATTATGATGCTCCACTCGGAACCGGGACACACGTGAAAAAATGTGATGTCACTCCTGTTAACATTGTTCCACAAATACGTATCTACAGTACAACTTCACTAATCATCTCCAGCGCGTCCGGCTAGCCACGCGGTCTAACTCGCTGTTTCCGAGCGGATTAGAGGTCCGGTGTGCCGGCCAACCTGTGAATGGTTTTTAAGGCGGTTTTCCATCTGCCTCGGCGAATGCGGGCTGATTCCCCTTATTCCGCCTGAGTTGCGCTATGTCGGCGATTGCTGTGCAAACACTGTCTCCACGTACGCGTACACCACATTACTAATTACTCTATCATGAAAACATTTGGGGTTACACTCGTCTGGTATGAGACGTTCTCGGGGGAAAGGAGAGGTTCACTGGAGGCTGAACAGCACAGTAACACTGGGTTCAGTGTGGGGTGGCGGTGGATGGACTGCTGTGGCCTGTTGTGGGGTTGTGAACCACTGACAGCTACAGCGGGACGAAGCATCTCCGTTGTTGGGTCCCTGATTCAATACACAACACACATTACAATCACCCCAAACTGGACCGATGGTCGGAGAGCAGAAAAGGTCGGAACTCTTTTATTGACCCCTATCATAACAATACAATACAGTACAGCTTTAATTTTCAGCTGGAAATTGTGTCTGAAATGTTGTTCCATGTTAAAACTGTAACAAAACGATAAGAAATCGTAGACAGACTGAAAAATCTTACACGAAACCCTAATGTACAGTAGTGCTTGTATTGAATATATGTCTGTATCGTACGGTAAGATGTAGTTACAATATTATGAGTGAAAGTCTAACAAGTGCATATACCTTATAACTGTTGAACTGACAAACAACCGACTAATTTTGTACAGCTGGAGTTCTTGTAGGGAGCATTTTTTAGTTTTCCTCAGACTCGAGAATGTTACACACTTGATGAAAAAACAGTTTAAGCTTTTTAACTAAGTTTACAAATTTCGTAAAAAATTCATTGGCAGCTGTTTCGCCAGCAGACAGCTTCTCACTGGAATTAATTACATTTCGAATACCGTGCCGTTTTCTCCAACGATATAACCAGTTTTCACTCTCGGTTATATATTCATTTTCTTTGTCACCGTGTTATTTTCATATATCAGTGCATTTTCTATTATGATTGTTCCATATGACGGCCTTCTTGTTCTTCTCTCCTACTCAACCACACCAAAAAATTTTTGGCTAGGATTTCTCTTTTAGTGTTCTGCAAAATCTTGCATATTTTCAGTTCTTTCTTATCACCAGTCGTGATTGTGTGACTTACAAGAGTTTTTGTAATTTTTCTCGTGTCCTTAACAGTTGTCACACCAACCTCCACCTTAGTTGCAATGTTCTGAAGAGACTCAGCTTTGTCTAACCTTACAAGTACTTTCAGTTGGTCCGCTGAAAACGTCACATGTTTCTGTTTGGTTGTTGAGTTAATTTAGGTTTGCACAATTTAATATGTAAGAGGGATACTGTCACTAATTTATAAAGTATGTGTCTGCACAATAACGTTTATTGATTGTGCTAGAAGTAAATTTCGTAGTAAAGCTGATGGAACTACCGCACCTATCATCGGTCAACTGCTTACTGTCGTAGCCGACAAGTTACTGACAAGTCGAACGTAGGAAATGGGTTGGTCGGGCTAAGCGTGCAGTCGGACCACCAGAGGTCGGATTAGCGATGTTCTATTCTGCAATTTACTCTTAACTGCTCGGCAAAAGGATCGCCGAACTACCTTAAATCACTCTCGAACGGCACGCTGGAAAAGTGAATACTTAAATCTTCGAGTGTGAAAGATAATTTCTGTTATTTTATTATGACGATCATTTCTTCATATGTAGATGGACGTCAACAAAACATTTTCGCCTTCGAAAGAGAAAGTTAGTCATTGAAATTTCATGTAAAGATCTCTTCGCAACGAAAAACGCCTTTGTTTCAATGATTGCCATCCCAACTCGCGTATCATATAAGTGACAATCTCTGTCATATTTCGCGGTGATACAAAACGAGCTGCTTTTCTTCGAACTTTTTCGATGTCCTCCGTCAGTCCTGTCTGGTAACGGTCCAATCCCGCGTAGCGGTACTCCAGAAGAGGACAGACAAGCGTAGTATAAGCAGTCTCTTTAGTAGATCTGTTGCATCTTCTAAATGTTCGGCCAGTGAAACGTAATCTTTGCTCCGCGTTCCTCAGTGCTGTTGCTGGACGCAGCGATGTCGGCGCTTGTCTCCCCGCTGCCACGACAAGGTAAGCCACAATTGTCACTTGGCTGACAGTGTATTGTACTCATGACGTCATCGGCCTGCACGTGTAGATAAGTCTTCCTGCGAACAAGCCCATTTCCTGCCTCAGAGAACGTGGCGCCTCCTACACGTCTGAGTGAACAAAATATATGTTCTTTCGGGCCTAGTCGCTTGGGATCGTTGAGATTCAGCGTGGAAGGAGAATGGCCCTCCTGAACCATCGATTCCACATTCATAAGATAGTCGTGGGACCCTGACCAAGGTAAGCATCAGACTCGCTGGAGCATAAACCGATCGCACTATTGTTGAATTTATGAAGGAACAAGAACAGGAACGAAAATTAGAACATGAGGAATGGATTGCAGACTCCATATTTTAAGTGGACTTTATTACACTCTGAAACTTCCTGGCAGATTAAAACTGTGAGCCGGGCCGAGACTCGAACTCGGGACGTTTGCCTTTCGAGGGCAAGTGCTCAACCAACTGAGCTACCCAAGCACGACTCACGCCCCGTCCTCAAAGCTTCACTTCTATCAGTACCTCGTCTCCTAGCTTCCAAACTTTAAAGAAGCTCTCCTGCGAACCTTGGAGAACTAGCACTCCTGAAACAAAAGGATAATACGTTGACATGGCTTAGCCACAGTCTGGGGGATGTTTCCAGAATGAGATTTTCACTCTGCGCTGATATGAAACTTCCTGGCAGATTAAAACTGTGTGCCGGACCGAGACTCGAAGTCGGGATCTTTGCCTTTCGCGGGCAAGTGCTCTACCAACTGAGCTATCCAAGCACGACTCACGCCCCGCATGGTTCGCAGGAGAGCGTCTGTAAAGTTTGGAAGGTGAGAGACAAGGTACGGGCGGAAGTAAAGCTGCGAGGACGGGGCGTGAGTCGTGCTTGGGTAGCTCAGTTGGTTGTTCACTTGCCCGCGAAAGGCAAAGGTCCGGAGTTGGAGTCTGGGTGCGGCACACAGTTTTAATCTGACAGGAAGTTTCATATCAGCGCACACGCCGCTGCAGAGAGAAAATCTTATTCTTGATTGTACTCTGCCTAGACTAACACACTGCAAGGTGGTGGTGGTAAGTTCCTATGGGACCAGACTGCTGAGGTCATCGGTCAGTAGGCTTACACACCACTTAATCTAACTGAAACTAATTTGTACTAACGAGAAAACACACACACCCACGCACCCAGCCACCCACCCACCCTCCCACACACACACACACACACACACACACACACACACACACACACACACGTCCATGCCCAAGGGAGGACTCGAACCTCCGACGGGGGGAGATGCGCGAACCGTGGCAAGGCGTCCTATTCCGCGCGGGCACTGCAAGGCGAGAAATAACTTATTTCTATTTTGATGCTAGTGCATATAAAATAAAATCGCATTTTAGAAGGAACAAATTCTGACAAAAACACAGTCCAGTTCCCTAGGCTTACTGATGTTGAAGAAAAGGTAAGATTTGAAGAAGTTTTGTAATCTTATATACTGCCAATCTTATATCAGTTTTCGTGACTGTTTGCCGTTTCAATTGAAAGCGCCTCTGAGCATGTGCAGATGGAACTGACTGATCTGCAATGTAATTGCCGTTTTAAAGAAAAATACCTGTACATTAAAACTGTCCAACACGTTTACGTTGTTATTCCTTGGTAAAGATTCCACGTCTCCATCATGAGGTTGCAAAAGCGGTGCAATATTTCGATCTATGTATGTATGTGTGAAGGACGATTTTTTCGAGTATGAAACTAGATAAGTCGCAGTTACGTGGCAATCTGAGTGCTAAAGTCTGGAGAATTGCCTACGTCTGTCCATATGCCGAGAGTCTGTATCAAATAAAATTTATGTTATGCCTTCAGTGCACCAAAAATAATTAAATAATACTGAAAGTTTTTTTGTTCAGGATCTACGTTGTTGAAAAATATGAAGTATGAAAATTAGTCGTCTGCAGTGCGACTGCATTGCCCTCGAAACGCTGCGTGATTACAGCTTCCTCCTCTTCCGCTTCGTAAAGCCCAGTCAGTGTGGTGTGGTGGTGGGGGAATCGTGTAGGCAGGCTGAGCACTACGGGACAGGAGCCAGGCCACTGCTCGCGGGGTAAGTACAGTGCATTAGAAAGGCAGGGCGAGGGGAGGCGAGGGGAACAAAGCAGCGGTGAAATAAACGGGTTCATGCGTATGCAGTCTGTGGTATTTACGCAGAGACGAAGAGGCTCGCACAGGACACTGCAACGTGGAGAATTACATCAAACTACCATTTCCACACGACATTCCGCATATTCAAATATAGAAGCAAACGAAACAGGTTGCTGCAAGGCAGTGTGCGTGTATGTCCGATGAACGGGAGAATTAAAGAATAGGTAGTCCATAATTTGATGTTAAGCAGATATTGATAACCGTCCGGAGATAACAAGTTTCATTTCAGGGAAACTGCTGAAATCTGATTTCCTTGCTGGGATATTCATCGCAGAGTATGTAACCACGTAACTTTGAAAATATTGATGTCGAACATGGGGTGGCCACATTAATGTGAGAGGTTCGAGTATAACCAATTTGAAACCTTCCAGCGCCTCCAACTATTATCTACGCATACAACCTTACATACTTGTTAAACCAAGTTGTTGGCAATTATTGGGTTATGCTGTGTGCCAAATTCTAACGCGTGGGAGCCTCTTTCATTCTTTCATACTATTGTCCATCGCTTGTTCATCAGAGTCGTCAGGTATGTGTGTATCTCTTGGCTCAGCACCATGTCTACGCTCTATATCGTAAATATGACCAGATGGAGCATCAGGCGAAATGTTTGAGGGGATTGAGGATTTATTGGTGGGGAGGACGTAGCACGTTATCTTGGACGGGCACTTGTCGACAGGTGTGCCCAGGAAAGTGTGGTAGTATCGTTGCTATATGCGATTCGCCAGAAGATGATGGGTACGAAACTCATCGAAACGTTGCGACGAGACGATGCCTCCACTCGGCTGATAACCCGAGAAGAATTCATCATCACAATCGTTGCTGTTCAGTTGTATGTCCAAGACCTGGCAGACAGTTTAATATTATCGTCGTACTTTTGCAGATGACGCAGTTGTCTGCGATGAAGTGCTATCTGAAGAAAAGTTGCATAAATATCCAACTACATCTTGATATGATTTGAAAGTGTCGGTAACTCTGGTAATTTGTCTTAAATGCACATAAATGTAGCCGGCCGAAGTGGCAGAGCAGTTCTAGGCGCTACAGTCTGGAACCGCGCGACCGCTACGGACGCAGGTTCGAATCCAATCTCTGGCATAGATGTGTGTGATGTCCTTAGGTTAGTTTGGTTTAAGTAGTTCTAAGTTCTAGGGGACTGATGACTTCAGAAGGTAAGTCCCGTAGTGCTCAGAGCCATTTGAACCATCTGAACCACATAAATGTAAACACATGTACTCCACAAAATTCGTAAAATCACTACCCAATGACTACAACTTTAGTCACTTACCATTGGAATCAGTTTTCCTTTAACCTGGTGAGATTCCCAAATATTGGAACAGTACTCAAGAATGTGTTGCAGTGTTCGTGGTTTCCATGATAGCTGAGGTATAAATCTACTGCTTAGAATTTATACATGGAGACTGTAAAACCAACTGACATTCTTTCATGGACTGATCAGTTTAATATCTTAATTGAATAAATTACTGGATTAATCGAAAGCTTGTTTCTGAAAACCACTTCTATGCTCATCGAATTTATTTGCTTGCAATTCTATTCTTGTTATTAATATTATTCATTCTGTTCTGTGCACTAACTATAGCTTTGGTCTTAGGGACTCGCCTATCTCTTAATTAATTTCTGCGTCTGGGTAAACATTTTTACACGCACGGAATTTTGCAACCCGTGCGATTAGGTAAGCCCTTCCTCTGCCTTTCCAGGGACACTTTTTCGCCAGAGACCATTGTCCAGGGAGAAATCCTCCTTGCGGTCACAGTAGCAGTTTTTCCACTTTCCCACTTCCACCAAAGAATGGCCGGTATTGAGGCTACCGATATCTTCACATTAAAGCCTCATTAAAAGAACCGTCGCAATCAGGCTGCATTATTTGGACAAATCACGGTAAGGCAAATCTGGATTTTCTGCAACTGGATCGAAGGAAGTGTGTTCTCCTTAGCAACTCGAGGAACCTACAGACCCAGCGTGGTGATGTAATGGTAGTCCAGCATCGTCGTCGGATCTGTCAGACAGACTCAGTATCCGTACAATATCCGGTAATAAATGGTAAAACATCTCAGATATAAAAATTGTTGCACACACGGAGTTAATTTTACTGTAGCAAACTTTTTGAGCAGATTCGTCATCACAAGACATTCTAACGGGAACCAAGCTCTCCCACAATGAACGGTTGTCTAATGATGTGTCGGCTGCTGTGGCCGAGCGATTCTAGGCGCTTCAGTCCGGAAACACGTGGCTGCTACGGTCGCAGGTTCGAATCCTGCCTCTGTCATGGATGTGTGTGATGTCCTTAGGTTAGTTAGGTTTAAGTAGTTTTGAGTCTAGGGGACTGATGACCTCAGATGTAAAGTCGCTTAGTGCTTAGAGCCATTTGCATCTAATGATGTCGACGTTCTACGGTCACTGGTATGCTATCGAGAAACGACAGAGATGAGAAACAGGAATTTTTTGGATCTTTTGTAAATAATTTTATGTGAACTCTTTTTGTTCTCATATGAAGCATATGTTGCTCGTTGTTGAGTGCAGGCTTTCTCGGGGAATACCATTGATGAGACTTTGAGAGTTATCGTGCGACTCGTCGTGTTGTCGTAACTTATCGAAAAGTTCCCTGCTCGTCATATTCAGGCGAAGACAGCGAGTAGGAAACTCGTAGAAACGTGGCGAATACGCGACGTCATAATTCGTTCGATAACCGGAGAAGATTTCATCAACATGTCACTAAAGTTGTAAACAGACTTTCCGTCAATGTCTGTCCATGACTGTAACTAACAGGTCAAGGATATTCCTGCTAATGATACGCCGTCTAATGTTACAACATTTACTTTCTTCTTCAAGTCTTAGGCGTTTCGGATATATAGCTCTATTTTCAAGGAGTGCATATATGTTTTGTGTGCCACATCTGCTTCAGTTTATTGCCTATCACTAAACAAACGACACCAATTAATTCTATGAGAAAATAAAGGAATAATGTATTATTGTTGGTGGTTAGCTTTATTTAGCCAAGAAATGTTGTATTCTGCAATGGTAATGAAATTGCACATGAACGGGCTCACAATTAACATGATTTAACATGTTTTTGGCTCTATTATATTATTCAAATGATTAACGTGACAGCATATGAACCGAGGACGTAAATTCGGCTTTAGAGAAGGCGAATGGCCAACGTCAGTTCATTGTGAAATTTGTAAGGAAGGTACAATCGTTACTTCGAGTCCCTCCATAAGTACCCGTAGTATTCTTTGTTAAAATATTCTGAGTTGTTGTTCATCATTGCTGGTTAGTAGCCATGTTTCACATCCATATGTGACCTCTGACCTAATCATAAACTTATAGATAGTAATTATGAGCTATCGGTTTCCCATCCTAGATTTAATTACCTTTTCAAAGGTATGCTAACACCTATTACCACTTAAAATGCGGGCTTTTATTTCCGTCACTATGGAACTTACTTCATTAACATCGACCTATAGGTACTCAAAATCATCTATTTGCTGAAAATTAAAACCTGCTGCTGACCAGTTGCCTAAGGTTTTGTCTCCCGTTCTATGGAGTATTATATATTTCTAGCATTGTTCTCTCGAATGGCATCCTCCTTCTACTGAAAACTGCAACGGCATTAGCACATGCAACCAACTGCGTGGTACTTATACCTATGTTCCCAGATATTTACCGTTAATAATTATAAGGTCAAATTGAAACGCATTGAGGACAGAGCATCACCTTGTCGAAGTTCTGCATTGATTCTGAAACATTCAGTTAATTCCCCATCCCTCTCACCATTGCCCCTGAACCTGTCAAGCTTGCCTTAATAACCGAAATATACTCCTATTTGGATGGTGTGCCAAATAGTTTTATTCCTTCTAGTCCACTTAGATATTGTTGAGTTCTGCATTATATTCGTATAGTTTTTCTATATTTTTCTTAGTGCGAATATCTGTGCCACAGCTGATCTATTAGGCCTAAAGCCACAACGATAATCATCCAATATATCTTCCACATACGGGACTAGTGCACTGTATAGGATTTCGGATAAAACCTTGTATGATACATTCAAGAGGGCGATCCTTAGAGGCAACATGCCTCGTCATCTATGTTGTGTATGGGATGGATTACTGTAGCCCAGTTTTCTGGAATTCTTTCTTCATTCCAGATTAAACAGATAAGTACATGTATCCGTTTGCCTAAAGTAATGCCTCCTCTCTTTGGCAGCTCGGCAGTTATTACATCATTTACTGAAAATATGAGATTTTTTTGACAGTTCACAACTTTCTGTACTTCTACGACAGTAAGCCCTTCTTTTCGGTTCTGCTCTACGGTACACCCATTGTTCTCCATCGTTGCGATCACTCTCCAGCATTTCTTTAAAATATTCTCTCCATCTGTTCATCACATTCCCCTTTTCTGTCAGGAGATTTCCAGCTTTATCCTTGCAGTCTGTTATTTCAGTTCAGTACCCTTTTGCTCCTTCTTTTAACTTCTTATAAAAAATTTTATTCTGCTATTTCATATCTTCTTTTTTAAGGCTTCTCCTTTCTTTCTTCTGCATACCCTTGCCACTTCTATCCTCTTTCCACTATAGAGTGAGTAGCCTAGTTAATTCTCGTATTTCGTAGGAGACATTTTAGTCTTGCTTCTCTTTTTAGTTGCACCACCTGTCTACATTCATCATCATACCAGTCCTCATTTCTAGATCTTTTAGATTTTCCTATTACTTCCTTTGCCAAGTTATGATATTGTTCTTAATACAGTCTCATTCTTTATCTAAGTCATTACTGTGCTTCACAGCCAGCCGGAGTGGCCGAGCGGTTCTAGGAGCTACAGTCTGGTACCGCGCGGCCGCTACGGTCAAAGGTTCGCATCTTTCATCGGGCGTAAATGTATCATTTCCTTAGGTTAGTCAGGTTTAAGTAGTTCTACGTTCTAGGGGACTGATGACCTCAGAAGTTAAGTCCCATAGTGCTCAGAACCATTTAAATCGTTTTTTGATTTTTGTGCTTCACAAGGTGTTGTTTCTGTTTTAATTTATTTTGGTATTCAAAACCTATGTCTCTGTCTTCCAGTTTGTCTACATTCCATTAAAAAATTCCGCTAGTTCTCTCCTTATTTGCCATAGAAATCCCTTGCCTCATTTTTGCAGCTACGTTCACAGCTCGTGGTCTTGTGGTAGCGGTCTCGCTTGCCGCACACGCGATCCCGGGTTCGACTCCCGGCGAGGTCAGGGATTTTCTGTGCCTCGTGATGATTGGGTGTTGTGTTTTCTTCATCATCATTGACTCACAAGTCGCTGAAATGGCGGCACTATAAATGACTTGCAATACGGCGGCCGAACTTCCCCTGATGGGGCCTCCCGGCCAACAATGCCATACGATCATTTCATTTTTTTTTCCAGCTACAAGGTAGTGGTCCGAGTCTGAGTATCTTGCCCAAAACGTGCACAGATTTTCAAGGTCACTTTTAGATCTTTTGAATACCAATATATGGTCAGCTTTATTTGTATCATTGTTTCCTGGAAATTTCTAGGTCTGTTTGCGAATATTTTTTCTTGGGAAACATGCGCTTTCTGCTTTAAGATCACTGGGTGCCGCAAACCGGAGAACTATCAACCCATTAGCGCTTGCTGTAGACAGCTTAAAAGAGAAATTTTGCAAAAACAGACATAATGTCTTTTGGGACAACAGCAATCAGTGATATTATAATGTTACTTAAAAACCGTCTTGATTGCAAATATTTTTATTCATATGACCGGTTTCGGTTCATTCAGAACCATCTTCAGATCTGTCATGTGAAAACTGCTGGATTTGGACGGGTTACTCCTGTAACTGAAATATCAGATCTGAAGATGGTTCTGAATGAACCGAAACCGGTCATATGAATAAAAATATTTGCAATCAAGATGGTTTTTAAGTAACATTATTAAAAGAGAAAGTGAATTGAAACAAGTAAACAAACAAATAAACATCTTCAGATCGTAGTGGTTGCAGAGCAACCAGTCATTTGCAAGTTTAATCTACGTCTATGATTCACTGAAGCCACGGACAGTTTACGCAGGACCCAGAATTTCCTTGTTGCCCTGCAGCTACTACGATCTGAAAATGTGGTGTACTTGAACGAAACTGATTTTCAATTTACAGGATGCAATTGAAGACCTTTTAGTAAACGAAGGGTCATATTAGGGAACTGTATTTCAAAAATGCTGGAGAAATAATATTCACCTCGGCTGTGTAGGAGGAGTTACGTCTACAGAATGGCCGACTTAAAGACGAGGAGAGCCCCAGAGGTGGGGTTTGATCTGCCTGTGGGAGGAGGGACGCCATCAACGAGGCGCTGGAGCGGGGGCAGGATGCAGGCCTTACGGCCCCCACTGTTGCAGGAGCTGTGTGTCGCCGCTTAACCAGTTAAGGCCAGTTAGGGAGCGCGTTATAACAGCTGTGGCGAGCCGAGATCTAAGGCGTCATTTAGCTAACTGACAGACCTACCATCTGCATCACTAAACAGCTACATCGGTGCACGGTTAGTTGCAGGTCGCCTATCTAACTTTGTCCCTTGTATTTCGCTTCACACGATGCACACTGTGTTTTATAGACAACAGCCTGTACAGATTTACTTATCCTGTTACAAAGTTCTAGTTTTCAACTATAGTGGCGGAAAAAAATCGCAGCACGGCAAATACACTACTGGCCATAACAATTGCTACACCACGAAGATGACGTGCTACACACGCGAAATTTAACCGAAAGGAAGAAGATGCTCTAATATGCAAATGATTAGCTTTTCAGAGCATTCACACAAGGTTGGCGCCGGTGGCGACACCTACAACGTGCTGACATGAGGAAAGTTTCCAACCGATTTCGCATACACAAACAGCAGTTGACCGGCGTTGCCTGGTGAAACGTTGTTGTTATGCCTCGTGCAAGGAGGAGAAATGCGTACCATCATGTTTCCGACTTTGATAAAAGTCGGATTGTAGCCTATCGCGATTGCGGTTTATCGTATCGCGACATTGCTGCTCGCGTTGGTTGAGATCCAATGACTCTTAGCAGAATATGGAATCGGTGGGTTCAGGAGGGTAATACCGAACGCTGTGCTGGATCCCAACTGCTTCGTATCATTAGCAGTGGAGATGACAGGCATGTTATCCGCATGGCTGTATGCGATCGTGCAGACACGTCTCGATCCCTGAGTCAACAAATGGGGACGTTTGCAAGAAAACAACCATCTGCACGAACAGTTTGACGACGTTTGCGGCAGCATGGTCTATCAGCACGGAGACCACGGCTGCGGTTACCCTTGATGCTGCATCACAGACAGGAGCGCCTGTGATGGTGTACTCAACGACGAAATTGGGTGCACGAATGGCAAAACGTCACTTTTTCGGATGAATCCAGATTCTGTTTATAGCATCATGATGGTCGCATCCGTGTTTGGCGACATCGCGGTGAACGCACGTTGGAAGCGTGTATACGTCATCGCCATACTGGCGTATCACCCGGCTTGATGCTATGGGGTGCCATTTGTTTCACGTCTCGGTTACCTCTTGCTCGCATGGATGGCACTTTGAACAGTGGACGTTACATTTGAGATGTGTTACGACCCATGGCTCTACCCTTCATTCGATCCCTGCGAAACCCTGCATTTCAGCAGGATAATGCACGACCACATGTTGCAGGTCCTGTATGGGCCTCTCTGGATACAGAAAATGTTCGACTGCTGACCTGGCCAGCAGATTCTTCAGATGTCTCATCAACTGAAAACGTCTGGTCATTGGTGGCCGAGCATCTGGCTCGTCACAATACGCCAGTCACTACTCTTGATGAACTGTGGTATCGTGTTGAAGCTGCATGGGCAGCTGTACCTGTATACGCCATCCAAGCTCTGTTTGACTCAATGCCCAGGCATACCAAGGCCGTTATTACGGCAAAATGTGGATGTTCTGGGTACTGATTTTTCAGGATCTATGCATCCAAATTGCGTGAAAATGTAATCACATGTCAGTTCCAGTATAATATATTTGTCCAATGGATATCTGTTTATCTTCTGTATTTCTTCTTAGTGTAGCAGTTTTAATGGCCAGTAGTGTAATTAATGTAGAGTAATGAAATTTCGAGAAAACATCTGTCTACGTAACATAGAAAGGTGATTAACACTGCTAGAGCCCAGGTTAATGCAAGCGCGAGATAAGCCATTGCAAATGTGAAACGCTGGTACGTTAATAGTAACCGCTGCAGCCGCCAGAATGTTGGATGCAAGCATGCAAACGTGCATGCCTTGTGTTGTACAGGAGCCGGATCTCAGTTTGTGGGATTTTGTTCCGTGCTTGTTGCACTTCGTTGGTCAATATAGGGGCGGTTAATGCTGTTTGTGGATGACGCTGGAGTTATCGTCCGATGATGTCTCATATGTGCTCGACTGGAGACATATACGGCTGGACTGCTGACACATTATCTGCGTATCCAATAATGCTGGCAGTTTATGGGTGATGCATGGGGATCATACAGGGTGTTTCAAAAATGACCGGTATATTTGAAACAGCAATAAAAACTAAACGAGCAGCGATAGAAATACACCGTTTGTTGCAATATGCTTGGGACAACAGTACATTTTCAGGCGGACAAACTTTCGAAATTACAGTTGTTACAATTTTCAACAACAGATGGCGCTGCAAGTGATGTGAAAGATATAGAAGACAACGCAGTCTGTGGGTGCGCCATTCTGTACGTCGTCTTTCTGCTGTAAGCGTGTGCTGTTCACAACGTGCAAGTGTGCTGTTGACAACATGATTTATTCCTTAGAACAGAGGATTTTTCTGGTGTTGGAATTCCACCGCCTAGAACACAGTGTTTTTGCAACAAGACGAAGTTTTCAACGGAGGTTTAATGTAACCAAAGGACCGAAAAGCGATACAATAAAGGATCTGTTTGAAAAATTTCAACGGACTGGGAACATGACGGATGAACGTGCTGGAAAGGTAGGGCGACCGCGTACGGCAACCACAGAGGGCAACGCGCAGCTAGTGCAGCAGGTGATCCAACAGCGGCCTCGGGTTTCCGTTCGCCGTGTTGCAGCTGCGGTCCAAATGACGCCAACGTCCACGTATCGTCTCATGCGCCAGAGTTTACACCTCTATCCATACAAAATTCAAATGCGGCAACCCCTCAGCGCCGCTACTATTGCTGCACGAGAGACATTCGGTAACGATATAGTGCACAGGATTGATGACGGCGATATGCATGTGGGCAGCATTTGGTTTACTGACGAAGCTTATTTTTACCTGGACGGCTTCGTCAATAAACAGAACTGGCGCATATGGGGAACCGAAAAGTCCCATGTTGCAGTCCCATCGTCCCTGCATCCTCAAAAAATACTGCTCTGGGCCGCCATTTCTTCCAAAGGAATCACTGGCCCATTTTTCAGATCCGAAACGATTACTACATTACGCTATCTGGACATTCTTCGTGAATTTGTGGCGGTACAAACTGCCTTAGACGACACTGCGAACACCTCGTGATTTATGCTAGATGGTGCCCGGCCACATCGCACGACCGACGTCTTTAATTTCCTGAACGAATATTTCGATGATCGTGTGATTGCTTTGGGCTATCCAAAACATACAGGAGGCGGCGTGGATTGGCCTCCCTATTCGCCAGACAGGAACCCCTGTGACTTCTTTCTGTGGGGACACTTGAAAGACCAGGTGTACCGCCAGAATCCAGAAACAATTGAACAGCTGAAGCAGTACATCTCATCTGCATGTGAAGCCATTCCGCCCGATACGTTGTCGAAGGTTTCGGGTACTTTCATTCAGAGACTACGCCATATTATTGCTACGCATGGTGGATATGTGGAAAATGTCGTACTATAGAGTAGGTATCAACCTGCATGGCATCAAAACAGCCTGAAGATGACGGAATGAAGCATTGAAACTGGTAACGACAAAATAAAAATAACTTTATAAGGACTGCCGTAGGTGTTTTTATTTTCTGTCACGACAGTAAACGGCCGTCGTCCCAGAGAGCTCCTGCTAAATGGATGGACATACACAAGGGAGACAGATATAATGATCGAGCAGGCCAAGGCAACACGTCTACTCCCTGTAGAGCATGAAGGGTCACAACAGCGGTATGTGGGTGAACGTTATCCTGTTGGAAAACACCCCCTAGAATGTTGTTTATGAGTTACAGCACAACAAGCCGAATCACCACTTTGAAGTACAATTTTGCTGTCAGGATGCTTGCGATAACCACGAAAGAGCTCCTGCTGTCTTATGAAATCGCATCCCAGACCATAGCTCAAGGTATAGGTCCGTATTGTCTAGCATGCAGGGTGCAGGCCCTCAACTGGCCTCCTAACCAACACACGGCCATCACTGGCACCGAGGCAGCAGCTTTCATCAGAAAACACGACAGGCCTCCATCTACCCTCTGATGAGCTCTCGCAATACTCCACTGAAATCGCAAATGGCTGTGGTTTGGGGTGAGTGGAAAGCACGGTACATGACGTCTGGCTCGGAGCTGTCCTTGACGTAACCGATTTGTAATAATCCATTGTGTCACTGGGGGGTCAACTGCTGTCAAATTGCTGCTGCAGATGCACTAAGATGCGCCAGGGCCATACACCGAACACTAGGGTCTCTCCTCTTCATAGTTCCATGTGGTCGTCCGGAGCCCGGTCTTCTTGCGCCCATACTTTCTCGTGACCACCATTATCAGCAATCGTGTACACTGGCAAATATCCTGGCAAGTTTCTCTGCAATACCGCAGAAGGAACACCCAGATTTTCGTAGCACTCTTACACGACTACGTTGAAACTCGGTCAGTTGTTCATAATGGTGTCTTTGCCGCCTGAAGAGGACCGTCTGTAAAGAAAATAGTGTATTTTTATAAAAAAAAGGTTTTTGCTTAAATATGTTTATTAGTATATGAAATGTTATAATGCGAAAGGATTTTGTTAAATTTGGAGGAATAATGTAGAGAAAAACATAATTAGTTCAACTTAATGTCTAAGGGAACATAGAAATTGTGTACGAAAAGTGCACCGATGAGAAACCACAAATGGTGAAGTGTCCGAAACGTGATAATTCTTGGTGTTGATTGGCGACTCCATGGAGTGCTGTGTGCACAACGACCATATATGTTAAATTAAAAGGAAGGTCAGCGTTGGCCGTAATGCGTTTTATTAGTGGCAGAACCGATTTTCGATCACATAGTGATCATCTTCGGTGCTGATATGTACAAATTAAACTCGGACACTGGTATCAAGTTATCAATAACCAAAACTGAGAAGCGATCACAATTAATGTGACCGAAAACTGAGAAGCGGTCACATTAATTGTGATCGCTTCTCAGTTTTGGTTATTGATAACTTGATACCAGTGTCCGAGTTTAATTTGTACATATCAGCACCGAAGATGATCACTATGTGATCGAAAATCGGTTCTGCCATCAAAAAAACATCAATATTACGGCCAACGCTGACTTTCCTTTTAAATTTTGGTGTTTCTTTACTCGTGCCCTTGCGAAAGGAAGCCTAGGAGAATCACATAAAATTACTATGCTGCTATGAGATCATCTGTTGTTGTTAGCCGGCCTAGAAACAGGCGATACAGTCTGGATCGCGCGACTGCTACGGTCGCAGTTTTGAATCCTGCCTCGGGCATGGCTGTGTGTGATGTCCTTAGGTTAGTTAGGTTTAAGTAGTTCTAAGTTCTAGGGGACTGAGGACCTCAGAAGTTAAGTCCCATAGTGCTCAGAGCCATTTGAACCATTTTTGTTGTTGTTGGAATGATACCTGTTTATTAGAGGCTGTCATCGGTCAAAATTCTCTCCAGGTGCACTTCCGGAAAGACTCAAAATGCAAATGAGCGTCTACATGTCATCAAAGTGCCCACAGGATGTATTTGTATCCAAAAGGAAAGCAGAACTAGCTGTGACAGAGGCTGTTTCACAGTTCAATCAAGACTGCTGTGTGACAGGAGCAACAAGAACAACGAAGACCTTTCCACTGTCAGCAATAAGGACGCGAAGGAGGGAAGCTACAGACGAGCGAAGCAGCAAAAGGTCAGACGGTGCCTAAGATTTGAAAAAAAGAAGACGACATGCATCCAGATTGATGGCCATACAATCTGAGGAAGCTCAGAAGAGAGCAGAAAGGAAAACTTACAGCCCTGGTGGATTTTAAAACAAGGACCTGGACTGATTATGTTGTGTTGCTATGACTGTGTTTATCTCTAATTTTTAAAATTGAACGTTCAAAACAATCTTTTAATAGTAAATGTTCCCTAAATTGGATGTAATTGAATATCAGAGCTAACAGTCTTGAGCATAATTTAGAAAAAAAGAAGAAAATACTGGTACTGAAAGTTTCGGTTATTTCAGTAAAAAGATTCAGAACTCCGAAAATTAATTAAGGTTGCCGTAAAAGATTTTCAAAAAGCTGGGACCAAAATGTCTGGTTATACTATTTAACAGTCTTCAATTTTTCCATGCATATTAAAGTAAATTTACTATATAAAAGATTTTTTTAAACAGACTTCGAAATAAAATAAATAACAACTTCTCAAAAACCGTTGGATAGGTCGAGTTGTAGCTTTGGAGTTATATTTAGCAACATGCAAAAACAGCATGTTCAAAATTTGAGACCGATTGATTAATTAGTGAAAACGTCATTTTTTTTTACCATACTACCCCCTTGAAGGCACTATACTAACACCAGCTCACCGCGTCTTGTCTTAAAGGTAACTAACGTTCACGATCGTTAAGCGTGTTTTTAAAGATAACCTGATTTGAATCCTCACATTGGCGCTGCTAGTTCCACTGTTATGCAACTGGGGCGAAATCTGCATTGACATCATCTTTCAGATGTAGCAGCGCGCCTACCATGTTTCGTTTATGTCGCAAAATTCCTTCTTGGTGGTACGATTTTCTTTTTCGGCGGTGTTTATGTGTCTTGGTACATTCTTAAAATAACGTGCAAGCAGCTTAAGATGTAACAACAAACGTGCACGTTTTTGTCACATAATATTCTAATTACATGTTCAAATGTGTGTGAAATCTTAACTACTAAGGTCATCAGTCTCTAAGCTTACACACTACTGAACCTAAATTATCCTAAGGACAAACACACACACCAATGCCAGAGGGAGGACTTGAACCTCCGTCGAGACCAGCCGCACAGTCTGTGACTGCAGCGTCGTAGACCGCTCGGCTAATCCCGCGCGGCTCTTATTACATCAGTGAAATTCCCTATACTGGGGAAAAAGGATTTTTCAGTTCTCCTTTTACTTAACACATGATTACCCCGCTCCCCCTTCACCCCCCCCCCCCCCTAGCGAAACAAGCCCAATACCGTGAGTAAGCATTCGCAGACACTACGAATTAAGTTTCACGTTGATTGTTTGGCCAAGTCAAAATTATTCGCCGTAAAAGTACTCGAAACACAATCCGGCCTTTCATGGTAGTGCTCTGCTTGTTGCACTCCACGAGTACGCCTCAAATATTCAAAAAACCTCTAGTTCCTGTCCATATTATCCAATGTCACATTTTTTCGTTATATCACTTCAAGTACAGAAAAGAAATTTTAATAATGACTTGGAAAAAAGAAGGAAAGACGATGTTACAGTGTTTGTTGTTTCTTTAGTATTTTAGACAGTTAGTGTATGTTTGTTAATGCATTTTAAACGTAACCCATTACAGCCGTCAACAATAAAAATTATTTGCTGTTGAAGTATGCCACACTAAGCGTAGAACTGACTTAGAAAAAAGGAGGCTTAAAAAAAGTAAACGTAATTTCCAGCACGTGAACTTGGCACGAATCCTGTTACATTTTGAAGTAAGACGCAAAATTCTCTGATTAGTATTATTAGTGGAGAATACTGTCACCATCGCGTCATTTGTTGCTGTAACCAGCATGCCACGATGACTTAGAAAAGAAAAAGTTTTTCACAATGTTCACTGAAATACACTCATTGGAATTCCGCGGTTGTCTGGGATAAAATAAGGCAACAAAGGGTGATATATAACTTACACGGAAGCCAGAGTGATGTATGAAGGGGACAGTAATTGAGAAGAGAGTCAGACTGGATTGAAACCGATACTTCAGTTATCAAATCTGTATAGTTACAAACACCGAAGAAAACTAAGGAGAAATCTGGAAAGGAACTTAAACTTTGGGGAGAAGAAATAAAAACTAAGTTTAGCCGATGATACTGTAATTCTTTCAGAGACGACAAACGACTAGGGAGATAAATTGAACGGAATGTTTTGAAAAGAGATTAAATATAGATATCAACAAATATAAAACAGGGATGATGGTGTGAAGTGGAATTAAATAAGGTGATGGTGAAGAAATTATATTGGAAAATGATACACCAAAAGCAACAGAAAAATTTAGTTACTCGGGCCACGAAATAACTGTGGATAGAAGAAGTAAAGAGGATATAAATTGCCAAATGGGAACAGAAAGACAATATTTTATGAAAAGTATGTTTTTTTAACAACGGATATAAAGTTAAGTGTTAGGAAGATAGTTACGAAACTATTTGTCCGGAATGTAGCTTATGTGTGATAGTGGGCTATAAACAAATCAGAGAAAATAGAAGACCTCCAGTAAAATGAAGGTTAGAACAGCTGATGAAGAGGTGCTGAATCGAAATGGGGAAAGACCTATGGAATGACTTGACTAAATGACGGGATAGGACACATGCTAAGGCGTCACAGCACAATTAATCCGGGAATGGAGGGACGTGTAAAAATTGTAGAGGGTGGACAGGGCTTGAGTACACCAGCCACTTTCAAACGGACGTACGTTACAGTAGTTGTGGAACAGTTATAACTGCAACAATAAGAAATAGCCTGAGCGCCGATAAAATTCTGTAGGGTGCACGGGCTATAGATACACAAAAATATTTGTTTCCATTACAGTACCTATTAAGGTTTCTCTCTTTGTCTGTTCAAAATTGTACACAGAAGCTCAAACATTTTTATGGATGTCAGGACAGTTCAACGTAGGATATATATTGAAAAAGCACTCCACTTCTCGCCACATGTTCATAAGCATGATAGATGTTATTGCTCTACCGTGGCGTAGATCCGATCTCTCGAATCCACCAGATATCGGAACTCTATTCTGTAAAAAATGTCCTTGATGAATCCACATGCACTGAAATCCAGCGGAGTCAGGAGCCAGTCTATGGGAGTTCCCCTTCCGATCCAACGCTCAGAAAACGTCTCATGACGAAATGTGATAACATTCCCAATGTAGTGGGATGGGTCACTATCCTGTTGAAAACTGATGTCGTGAGGCATCTGTGGAACTGCATGATTCACCAACATTTCGAGAGAGGTATATCTTGTCACTGCAGACTGCATAAAAAAATGGACCAATCGCACCATGTTTATGTAATCCCAATCGCACATTGATTTCTGGTGTTACCCTTTCATACTCAGTCACTTCCTCTGGAGTCCCTCTTACCCATATTCGACAGTTATATCGGTAAACTTTGTCACAGACGTGGAAGGTAAATTCATCACCGAACAGCACTGCATTGAGGTAGTCGTTTTCGTCTACACGATGAAACATTTCTGAAACGCCCTGCTTAAGTCTGCAGGACAGAACAAGTAGTTGGAATTGTGGAAAGGGTCCAAAAGGGGGCTGTCAGTTACACTCAAACACGTAACTTTATTTAGTTGTCCAAACAATACAGCAAAAATTTTTGGATTTAGTTATCGGCTGAATAGGCCACACTATCTTATGCCTTAAGGACATAAACACTTAAATTTAAAAACGGCTGAAAGCCATTAACTTAAAATTTTGACTAAAAACAGAATAGCCGGCCGGAGTGGCCGAGCGGTTCTAGGCGCTTCAGTCTGGAACCGCGCGACCGCTACGGTCACAGGTTCGCATCCTGCCTCGGGTATGGATGTGTGTGATGTCCTTGGGCTAGTTAGGTTTAAGTAGTTCTAAGTTCTAGGGGACTGATGATTTCAGATGTTAAGTCCCATAGTGCTCAGAGCCATTTGAACCAACCGAAACAGAATATTTAGAAGGCAGAAAGCCTCATATAAGTAAGTTCTATATCTTGGCTGAAGGCCCAACAAATCTAACACTTGAAAGGCAAACACGTTTAATTTAAAGGCGGCTGAAGGCCCGAGATTTAAGACTATTGGTAAAATTAATTAAAAAAACCACAAGACAGAAGGCCTTATCTTCAATTAGGCTGAAGGCCCCACACAGGCTAATACCTGAAAGACAAGAACTTTAATTTAAAAACGGCTGAAGGATGATTACTTAAAACTACTAAAATAATTTTTAGTACGCAGAAGGCCCAAAGCTTTATCTTTAAACAAATTTTACACAGGCTGAACGCCCAAACAATCTAAGATTTAACAGTTAAGGAATGTAAATTTTAGAGCAGCTGAAGGCCCATTATTGAGAAACACAACAACAATAAATTTCAAAAGGCAGAAGGCCCAAAGCTATATTCAAAAAATATTTTAAATGAGGCTGAAGGCCCAAACAATGCAAGACTTGACAAGAAAGGAACTTTCAATGTTAAAGCGGTTGAAAGCCCATTATTTAAACTCCAACTAAAAGCATACAAATTCAAACCATCGGTTATAAGCCATTAAAATACACAATCAAACACCAATAAGAAAAGGCAGTACAGCCAGTGGCGCTCTGAAGTTTCCAGGGGTCGGTCTGCACTTGAAATATAAACGTTCGTTAAGAGGAGACAGGTAGTCAGCCCAACTATATCCGATCCGCCGGCAACCCAACCGAGAGACGGTCAACGGACCCACCGACAAGACGACTTGTTTTCCACCCGACCAGTGCACAAGGAACTCCCAAAGCCAAAACGTAAAAGGCGTAGCCGCCCACAACCAAGTATGCACAAGCTGTCCAAACTACACACACGTGTTGGACAGGGACAACACGGTGAGGAAAGGACACTGCCTGAATTTCATGTCAACGGCCAGGGCAGGTAACTGGAACGCTAACGGCCACAGGGAGAAAATGCCACTGGTGCACTTGCACTTCAAATAACCAAAATACAGTTAATCGCCACCGGATGGTGGCCAAACTTTCGCCAACTCGAACACTCGTTGTTGCTCACGGGAATACCCCCAACAGCCAACCATGAAAACCAACGCCACAATGTAAACAGTCTGGCTACGGTAATTAAATCACCACTCAACTTTGATGACCTGGGTCGGTGAGCCACGAACCCCATAGCAATCGGAACAGCTCCCACACACTCCGACACTGCGTAGAGACCGCTAGAGGGCCCAGCCCACTACGTCGCGCGATTTCCTGGCTGAATCACACCAATCGACCGGCTGCCGCACACCGGCTAGCCAGAAACTATAAGCACCAGACCAAAGATAGTACAAGGTGCGAATATCGATACACACCGCTGCTGCCACATATAGAAAGAGGAAGAACCACGGCATAACCGCAGTAACCGCGGGAAACCAAACGCAGAGTAGCAGTCAAGGTTTAAAGCAACGCATAAGATGGGGCCAGCACTGCTCAATTTCAATAGCAAAACCACATTGTCTACACGATGAAACATTTAAACAGCAAAACCACGGCGTGTACGATAATCCTCAAGCTTAATGTCATGCAAAAATTGGAATTTGTAAGCCCGAAACTAGATGCGTTAGTGCTCAATGTCTAGCACCTCCTAGTGGATTTACATGGGTTTCTGGCGAATGTTTCATGCACGCGTTCCATAGTCGCTTCAGTTACACGCGTTTTAGGATGTTTTCCAGCATTTGAAATTAAACATCCCGTTTCTCGAAAAGTTCTTCCTCACTGGTAGATATACGTGTGATATAATCCACGTTCCATTGTCTTCTTGCACGCCACTGAACACGTGTTATAGATTTTAACCCTGCATCTTCCGCTGTGGCGCCCACAGGTTGACCATCAGGAGTACGTCTGCCTGTTAGACAGTAAACATTCGTGTGCATCTGCTCGCCCGCGCCATACGACACTGGGGTATGGTAAGAGTCACATTTTGGAGAGTGTCTCTGTCGATCGCGTATTTACTCAACAACATAATGTAGAGTTATTTCGTTATAAATAACTAAAACTGTGAGGTCATCCACATGAGTACTAAAAGGAACTCGTTAAACTTCGGTTAGACGATAAATCAAATTAGCCTAAAAGGCGTAAATTCAACTAAATGCCTAGGTATGACAATTACGAACAACTTGATTTGGAAAGAACATATAGAAAATGTTGTGGTGAAGGCTAACCAAAGGCTGCGTTTTATTGGTAGGTCACTTATAAATTGTAACAGACCTACTAAGGAGACTGCCTACACTACGCTCGTCCGTCCTCTTTTAGAATACTGTTCCGCGGTGTGGGATCCTTACCAGGTAGGACTGACGGAGTACATAGAAAAAGTTCAAAGAAAGGCAGCACATTTTGTATTATCGCGAAATATGGGAGAGAGTGTCACAGAAATGATACAGGATGTGGGCTGGAAATCATTAAAAGAAAGGCGTGTTTCGTTGCAACGGAATCTTCTCACGAAATTCCAATCACCAACTTTCTCCTCCGAATGCGAAAATAATTTGTCTACACCGACCTAGATAGGGCGGAAGGATCACCACGATAAAATAAAGGAAATCAGAGCTCCTACAGAAAGAAATAGGTGTTCATTCTTTCCGCGCGCTATACGAGATTGGAATAATAGAGAATTGTGAAGGTGGTTCGATGAACCCTCTGCCAGGCACTTAAATGTGATTTGCAGAGTATCCATATAGATTTAGATGTAGATGTAGATGTTTGTGTACGCCTCTATCCCAGACACCCTGTGAATGAATATGCATAGGTGTGCAAAAATTAAGGGCGAAAGCAACTTTCGTATGATGTGTCACTGCCAAATGAAAGTAGGACCATACATAGAAAGAACTGCCACAGTGTAGAACTGAAGGTAAAGAAATACGCCGTGAGACGAACGGAAATGGCATTTTTACAAAAAAAAAAAAAAAAAAAAAAAAAAAAAAAAAAAACATGAAGTTTTTTGACAGTCCCCCGGACATTACAAAAGGAGAGACATGGTTCTTAACAGGGTGCGGGGTCGCCGCAGACAATAACACACGCTCTGCAACGTGCTCCCATGCTCCTCACAAGATTGGTAAGGAGTTCTTGTAGTACGGCATTCCGTTCCTCGATCAGTGCGGTTTATAGCTGATGGATGGTCGTTGGTTCATATATACGTGTTGAAAAGTCTCCCCAACGCATCCCACATGTTCTCTACGAGATTTAAGTCTGGGGCAGCACAATCAGTTATCCGAATATCCTCTTGTTGCAATAACACTGCACTGTTCGAAGCGGTTACACATTTGCCATCCAGAAAAATGAAGTCAGAACTGAATGCATCCGTGGAAAAATAAACGAATATGAGGAGGAGTATAGTGTTACAATAACACTGATCGGTGCGGTGAGTTCACCGTGTTAAGGATTGGGAGATCCAAGCGCCCGGGCAACAGTATCCCTCCTCACAGCATAACAGTTGTGTGACCAATATTATCATTTCCGATGATGCAGAAGGTACCTTCATGCGCCGAGAGGTGGATGCTCATAATGCACCCAAGAACATTTTTAAACATGATCGTTTCGGTGGTCCAGGTTTTCTGGTTGGGGAGACATAAGACATAATGTTGCATGAGCCTGAAGTCTTTGAACATGGTACTCTAATCGATCAACGTCATTTTCACACTGTATTCCTTACCCATGTGTTCTCGGGTGCATCCGGTCCTGACTTCCATTTTATGGATGACTATGGGTGACGACATTTGAACAGCACTGCTGGATGGGCTCTCGGAACGTGAGCGTATTTGGTGATTTGTCTGGCCTGCCCGTTACGGCAACTTAAATCCCATCGAGGACTTGTGGGATAGGTTTGTGAGGCGTATTGCAGCACGTCCCCATGCACCGACAACCATTCGGCAGTCAAACCGCACTGGTGGAAGAAAGGAGCGCCCTATCTCAAGATCTCGTTAGCGAACTTCATGTGAGCACGTCGCAGACCATGCATTGTCGGAGGACACACCTCTCAAGAACCATGTCCCGCTGTTTCTAATGTCCAGGAGACAATCAGTAATCGTGGTCACTTCAGTGTAATTAACGTCTTTGAAAAGAGGTATCGATTCTGCTCATCTCATTCCGTGTTTCTTTCGTTTACCTTCTATACTGTAGTGTAGAATATTTTTGCCGGCCGGGGTGGTAGAGCGGTTCTACACGCTACAGTCTGGACCTGCGCGACCGCTACGGTCGCAGGTTCGAATCCTGCCTCGGGCATGGATGTGTGTGATGTCCTTAGGTTAGTTAGGTTGAAGTAGTTCTAAGTTCTAGGGGACTGATGACCTCAGAAGTTATGTCCCATAGTGCTCAGAGCCATTTGAACCATTTTTTGTAGATTTTTTTTATGTATCGTCTAAGTTTCATCGAGTTATGTTACTAGGCAGTAACATATCACGCGAAAGTTACTTTCGTCCTTAATTTTACACACCAGTGTATATAATCAGAAAGCCACCGTAAATTCAAGGTTGAGAGTACTGTGTACCAGTATGTGACGCTGTGAGAAATTAGCAACGGATACAAGATATGTAGGTAGAACTACTTAGCGTTGGAGTTGCTATTGAATCAATCTGGCGGCGTGTAAAGCGTTCTGCGAACATTAGTCAGAGGAAATAGAATGTGGCGACTGACTATCAGCTGTCGCGAGGCACGGCTTCCTGTTTATGATACACACGCAATGTCGTAACGACACACACGCTAGTTTTCGTGTACAGCACCGAGAGGAGTGCACGGAAGAACCTGCTTGGAAACTTCCGCTCTGAACACGTTCACAACGAACTGCACAGCCGATACCGCGATGCAAGCGTCTGTCAAGTGATACTTTTCTAAATAATATTACTTTGCTGTATTGGTTAGCGAGCAATATACGAGTACGTGTTTGGTATATTTCTTCCTCATTGCTTTTTGTGTCACTGAAGACCGCTACGTTCCTGTGTGGTGGAGGTAAAACTGGATATGTATTCTGAGTACAGTCTAGGACAGAATTTGGACAAAAATATGGAAACAACAAAACAGAAAATATTAGCCTGCCTAATATAGGGCAGAATACGCGCTGGCATTCAAAATTTGGGGGCGTATAAATTCTGGTTCTTTCTGGTTTTCAGGGGAATGTTGAAAGGTGGCTACACTGAGTCACAGCGCCAGAGATTGCGCCAAATATTATTATTCCTCCGCCTCCACTGGTGCAGTAGTAGTTCAGAGGATGTCGAGGGCAGTTGTTGTTCTGTTGGGCGAGAGAGTAGATGTCGTTCGGTTGGTGTAATGTATAGATGGAAGAAGTTGCAATTGTCACAGTGTATTTGAGAAAGGAGATGGGCTTTTGATTTATGATGCTGGTGTAATGGAAAATTTTCGTCAATATACAATGAGGTAAAAAGGTATTTAACTTTTCTTTAATGACAATGCCTCTTGCTCACAGGTACAGTCAACAAGGCATGTGGCTCGTATTCATTTATTAGACTTGTAATTCTGGTTTATATGTGCAATTATAGTATTTCTGGTTTTTCAATTAGTTCATTGTAAATGGTGTTTAAAATATTTTGTCGTATTGAGAAAGAACCGAGTCAGATACATGTACGTTGAGTCACACTACCACACACAGAACAGTTACACTTGTGCTTTGTTGTTTCGTAGCTTTTATAGTTACAGGGGACTTAATTAATCAATTGTGTTAATGGAAATTCCTTGTCATTCTTTATTTTTATTTTATGCAGTCAGATTGTGTGCTAATACTAGTCGGGGCTAACCGGTTACGAGACTTCGTAACCGGTCACACAGCTTCTAAAATTATTGCATTTATCCTTTCTTTTTAATTGAGCCCCCATGTAATGTTATACCATTGTTCCTGCATAATAGTGACAGCTTCAGGTAACGATAATGCAGGTGGATGTCGGTCGCACACCCTTCTCCCCAGAGTAAAGATCAGGTGATTATTGTGGCCATGGTAGATATGAGAATTCACACTTGTGCTCACAAAACCAGTCCTGTACGATGTGGGCTGCATGATGAGGGACCCTGTCGTCTTGGAACACAGCATCCCTACTGGGTAACAAATATTTTACCATGGAGTTGCCTGATCAGGCAAAATGGTCACGTAATCCTTTGGTGGTAACCTGACCTTGCATAGTATCCATGGTATATATGGAATACCGCGATGTCGCTGCCAAAATCACCGTCGAACATAAGGCACTCTCAAGTACACTCTTGCGACATTAACTCGGTCGAAAGTTAGGATTAGTGTGAAACATCATGAATCATCCGACCACATGTCTTTCTTCCATTGCTTCATAGTTCAGGTTTTGTAGTTTCGGCACGACGTTTCCCTGTTACGGGCATTTACATCGCTGATGAGTAGTTCTTCAATTCCAGCTCGCCCTGCAGTTCCCTGCTTATGGAGCTGCCTGCCGTTTCGGTGCTGACGGGGTTCACGAATGCGACAATCAGCTCTGCAATAACTTTCGCCGTCGTCGTCCTCTTATTTTTCGTCACAATGCTCTTGAATCACAGGCCGTCACGATCGTTGAACACACACTTCCTATGCGTTTTGACTTTGCGGATGATGTTTTCCCGCTTCGCAAGTATGCAGTATAAATCTTCGGTATGGTGCCATTGGAAACACCAAACACTTTGCCTCCCTTAATTACGGAAGTACTCACTATATATATATCCACGTTCGCATTCACTTAGCTGCAACATAAGGCAGTCACAAGCACACAAAACACCGTCCCGTCAACAACTGACACACGCAATGTAGTGAGGAGATTGTACAGATGCCATTCGTGGTCAAATACAAAAACTCAACCTGCAGGCTAGGCCAACATCTACATCTCTGTCCAAGCTTGCATTTCCCGCGGTGTTCCCATATTTTACTTCAGCCTCTGCAGCCGCGAGGGATTAGCCGTGCGGTCTCAGGCGCTGCAGTCATGGACTGTACAGCTGGTCCCGGCGGAGGTTCGAGTCCTCCCTCGGGCATGGGTGTGTGTGTTTGTCCTTAGGATAATTTAGGTTAAGTAGTGTGTAAGCTTAGGGACTGATGACCTTAGCAGTTAAGTCCCATAAACTTTCACACACATTTAAACATTTTCAACCTCTGCAGGTATCGCTATTTCAACAACCGTGAACGGGACAATGCGATTTATGTACACTATGCAGCATGGCTGGAATGCTCATTTGAACCTTAGACTGTTCGTATAGTGCCAGTATGCGGCAAGAATTGGTGTACAACGTACCGACTGGGATTCTGGGACACAATGGTAGTCTGGTAGTGGTTGTGCTGGAGGTCGTTTTCGTACTATACACTCGAAGACAAAGAAATTCGACTGGGACGGAAGTCATTACGTATGATTTACGTGTACAAACAAACAAACCATTACATTATCAGAGAGAGTGGTTGACTTATTCAGGGCAAAGAAGTTTACAAACTGAGTAAATCATCAAAGTTCTGGTCCTGATGCAAGCAGTTACTCGGCTTGGGACAGACTGAGGGTCATCGTCCCAGGTACTGTCCAATTGGAGCGTTAGATCGTGAAAATTCCGACCTGGTTGAAGGGCCCTGCCCACAACGCTTCAAATATTCTCAGTTGGGGAAGGATCCGGCGACCTTGCTGCCCAAGGTTTGGTTTGACAAGCACAAAGACAAGCAGTAGAAACTCGCACCGTGAACGGGCGGCCATTATCTTGCTGAAATGTAAGCCCAGGATGGCTCGCCATGAAGGATAACAAAACGGGGCGTTGAATATCCTTGACGTACCGCTGTGTTGTAAGGGGAAGGCTATCGAGCCGTATTTTGGGCGACAGTTATGTTGAAATTCCACAGTTGTCTGAGGCTTCTCCAGACACTTCTTCACTGGTCATGGGGTCTCAATTGGAATCGGGATACCACTGATGACAGTTCTACTCCAGTCAGTGAGGTTCCAGGTCCTGAGTGCCAGTTCTCCTAACGCCGCAAGGGGAGGGCCAAGGTCAATGGCCCATCGGCACTTACCTTAGAGCACAGTCACATAACTTTTCACAGCTCAGTTCCTTTCAACGTTTTCCCATTTTTACAGGGCATGAAAATCCTAATTAAGAGTAAAACAACAGTGAGGTTAAGTTAGTTGTTTACCGGCAATCACTAGTAGAGGTATTTATCATATTCTTCTATGTCACTTAAGTATTCTGTTCAAATGGGTTCCCGTTTATGGATCTGCGTAGATTACGAGACATTTTTCAGAAAAAATGATCTCTTAGATGATGTGAATGATGTGATCAACAACAAGAGCTCTTAGGTACCCATAGAGGAGTACAACAGGAACTGCACAAAGAATAATAACTACCAGCAGCTGTCGGGCTCATTGTAAGGAACTATCTAAAAAAGTGAGCATCCTTACTGCACCATGTGAGTACACTTACCAATCTCTTGCGCATGATAGAAAACATTACTGAAGATTTCACTAATAGTTTTATACATAATTATGGACCAAGAGGCAGTTAGGTTTTACACTTGCTACGAAAACAACTAGAAACTCAAAACCCCATATACTATCAGTAAATACAGTTGCACAATAAACTGCCAGAGGTGATTGAAAAGATTACTGAATACATCTGGTTGAAAAGGGCGTTAAAACATTCTCCTTGAGTAATGCGTACTGAAAAATTAAACTTTACTCTGATGAGTCAGAGTAGTGGTTAATAATGAAAGAGGATAGCTACAGCTCCCTGTCACTTTACAACAGATGATCAGAATGTAACGCTTTTACAAGAAGGTGACGTAACAAAATCTGTAGTGTACGATAGTAATCCGTTGCCATTCTCTTGCACTCACCATCTCACTCATCATCGGGGAGGGTGTTGGGGGATGCTGACTCAGTTATTCGGATGGACTGAGGCAATGACATGAAGAAAAGTTACATATTGCTTGTTTCAAAGCCTACAGTCAGTGAACAGATAAGAGTAAGTGCAAGGAGAATAGCAGCGTATTCGTGGTCCAGGAGACATCAGCACATGTCCTTAACGGTTGGTTGATCCGTATGGGGAGTAAAGGGACCAACCTACTAGGTCATCAGTCCTGTCCTTTATGTATGCAGCGATGAAGTGTGAATCTATGTTTTAAGTTATGAGTTATGTGGAAAATATGTGTACATAAAAGAACATTTTATAATGTGGACCGCCGGCCATTGTGGCCGAGCTGTTGTAGGCGCTTCAGTATGGAACCGCGTGACCGCTACGGTCGCAGATTCGAATCCTGCCACGGGCATGGATGTGTGTGATGTCCTTAGGTTAGTTAGGTTTAAATAGTTCTAAGTTCTAGGGCACTGATGACCTCAGAAGTTAAGTCCCATAGTGCTCACAGCCATTTGAACCATTGATATTGTGGAACAACTGACTGAGGCAGCGCTGTTGTTAAGATACTCGTTTTCTCGAGGATGAAGTTACTTTTGTCCAGCCACCCTGTTCACCGTTTTCCGTTGTTTTTTAGGTAAATGTCAGAATCATCAAAGCCATGGTCCACCACTTGTCTTGTCCTCAAAAGGCATACTTATATATTGTATTTGTATGTATTTTATTCGTATAATGATGACAAACCCAAATTCACTACCTGAATCCGCACCTGGATGAATTAATAAATAAATTAGAAGAGCGAGGTGCTTCTTCAGAGGTAACTGGGAAGGCTGTGCCTAATTTAGACACTACGCAAACGTCTCCACACTGTGAATTTGCTGCTAGGCGTCCATTTTCAACAACAACACAACTCCTTTAGCATCGTGGTGCGCAGAGATGCGGGTAAGGGAACACCAGGAATATACCTTTGATGAATGGCACCTGGTACTCTTCACTTCCCTGTTAGGTACTTTACACTGATGATCGTCTTAGAACAGCGTGGATGCGGGATTCAATCACACGTGTTCGGAGAAATGTGCGTCGTTCATGCTTTCGGCCAGTATCATGCACAGACTCACAGTCTAGCCCTAGTGTCTTTGACTATCAATCAAATAGTTCTGGGGCTGAACCACATCACTGCTTAAATTTTTAATATAAATCATCCTCAATGACGACAGAAGACTCCAGGTATAAAGAGTCACCCCGTTCTGTCAACGGCCTTCTCAGAGAGGGCGGAGGAGCGGCTAATGCCAGCGCTACTGCTTGCCCTTGGAGTGGAGCACTGCCCTTAAGAAGGCAACGGAAACCACTGAACTACACTCCTGGAAATGGAAAAAAGAACACATTGACACCGGTGTGTCAGACCCACCATACTTGCACCGGACACTGCGAGAGGGCTGTACAAGCAATGATCACACGCACGGCACAGCGGACACACCAGGAACCGTGGTGTTGGCCGTCGAATGGCGCTAGCTGCGCAGCATTTGTGCACCGCCGCCGTCAGTGTCAGCCAGTTTGCCGTGGCATACGGAGCTCCATCGCAGTCTTTAACACTGGTAGCATGCCGCGACAGCGTGGACGTGAACCGTATGTGCAGTTGACGGACTTTGAGCGAGCGCGTATAGTGGGCATGCGGGAGGCCGGGTGGACGTACCGCCGAATTGCTCAACACGTGGGGCGTGAGGTCTCCACAGTACATCGATGTTGTCGCCAGTGGTCGGCGGAAGGTGCACGTGCCCGTCGACCTGGGACCGGACCGCAGCGACGCACGGATGCACGCCAAGACCGTAGGATCCTACGCAGTGCCGTAGGGGACTGCACCGCCACTTCCCAGCAAATTAGGGACACTGTTGCTCCTGGGGTATCGGCGAGGACCATTCGCAACCGTCTCCATGAAGCCGGGCTACGGTCCCTCACACCGTTAGGCCGTCTTCCGCTCACGCCCAAACATCGTGCAGCCCGCCTCCAGTGGTGTCGCGACAGGCGTGAATGGAGGGACGAATGGAGACGTGTCGTCTTCAGCGATGAGAGTCGCTTCTGCCTTGGTGCCAATGATGGTCGTATGCGTGTTTGGCGCTGTGCAGGTGAGCGCCACAATCAGGACTGCATACGACCGAGGCACACAGGGCCAACACCCGGCATCATGGTGTGGGGAGCGATCTCCTACACCTCTGGTGATCGTCGAGGGGACACTGAATAGTGCACGGTACATCCAAACCGTCATCGAACCCATCGTTCTACCATTCCTAGACCGGCAAGGGAACTTGCTGTTCCAACAGGACAATGCACGTCCGCATGTATCCCGTGCCACTCAACGTGCTCTAGAAGGTGTAAGTCAACTACCCTGGCCAGCAAGATTTCCGGATCTGTCCCCCATTGAGCATGTTTGGGACTGGATGAAGCGTCGTCTCACGCGGTCTGCACGTCCAGCACGAACGCTGGTCCAACTGAGGCGGCAGGTGGAAATGGCATGGCAATCCGTTCCACAGGACTACATCCAGCATTTCTACGATCGTCTCCATGGGAGAATAGCAGCCTGCATTGCTGCGAAAGGTGGATATACACTGTACTAGTGCCGACATTGTGCATGCTCTGTTGCCTGTGTCTATGTGCCTGTGGTTCTGTCAGTGTGATCATGTGATGTATCTGACCCCAGGAATGTGTCAATAAAGTTTCCCCTTCCTGGGACAATGAATTCACGGTGTTCTTATTTCAATTTCCAGGAGTGTAGATACGTGTAACACGTATCGACGGGACACGTGACATTAATTGTGAAAACTGCCACGGTGATCTTCCCATTGCCAAAGCTGTCCGCATTAGTCCCCTATTTGGATAACCGGAACGGACTGCCAAACGGGAGGTGTACACGAGAAAAAATAACAAATAACTAGTGAACGGGTAACATACTTCTAGTAGAAACGTGCAATATCAGAAGTGTGAACATGGTGGAGGCAGTAGAAAATCTGAAAAGGGAAATACAGAGGTTGAGTATAGATATAATGGTGGCCAGTGAGTGAATAAAAACAAGATTTCTGGTCAGACGAAGATAGAATTATATCAGCTGCAGCAGAAAATGGTGTAGTGTGAGCAGGATTCGTTATGAATAAGAAAGCAGGGTAGAATGTGAGTCACTGAAACAGTTCAGTCATAGTGTTGTACTCGTCAGAATAGACAGCAAACTAACGTCAACGCTACAAGACGAAGAGATAGAGAAAGTACATGAGGATATTGAAAGGGAAAGCAATACGCAAAAGGAGATGATAATTTCATATTCATGGGTGATAAGGACATGGTAGTGGGGAAAGGAATGGAAGAAACTTTAGGGGGGATAGGTAGTTGGAATGAGAGATCGAAATACTGAGTTGTGCAATAAATTTTAGTTAGTAACAGTGAACACACTATTAAAAGACCATAAGAGGAGGAGGTATACTTTGGGAGGGCCTACTTAAACGGGAAGTTTCTCGCTGGTTACAGGCAGTATCTGAAAATAGTTATTGGATTGTAAGGCGTACCCAGGAGTAGGTACAGACTCCGAAAAGTCGCCAGGAAGAATCAGTGTGGAATGTAGTGGGATACTGAAGCACTGAGGGATGATGAGACACATGGGGAATTCCCTGAGGCTATAGATAGTGCGGTTATGAGTTCCAGAGTGGCAGTTCAGTTGAAGGGGAATGGGAATCTCTAAAAACACAATCACAGAAGTTGGCCCAACAACGGAAATAAAAATCTTGGGTAAGAGAAGAAATACTTCAATTGATCGACGAAAGAAGGAAGCACAAAAATTTCCAGAGAAACTGCCTGCAGTTGTGGCCGAGCGGTTCTAGGAGCTTCAGTCTGGAACCGCGCTGCTGCTACGGTCGCAGGTTCGAATCCTGCCTTGGGCATGGATGTATGTGATGTCCTTCGGTTAGTTATGTTTAAGTACTTCTAAGTCTAGGGGACTGATGACCTCAGATGTTAAGTACCATAGTGCTTAGAGCGATTTTGAACCAGAGAAATTCAGGAAGGCAGAAATGTAAGTGACATAGGAATGAAATAAATAGGAAGTTCCGGGAAGCAGAGTCGAAATGGCTGCAGAAAATATGTGAAGAAATCGAAAAAGAAAAGGTCGTCGGACGGACAGATTGATCATACAGAAAACTCAAAACAACCTTCGGTGAAATTAAAAGCAAGGGCGTCAACGTTAAGAGTGGAATGGGATTTCCACTGTTAACCGTAAAGGAGAAGTCAGATAGTTGGAGAGACGACATTGAAGTCCTCTACGAGGGAGAGGATATGCCTGATGTTGTGATTGAAGACATGGGGGGATTCAGTATTAGAGTCAAAGTTTAATATAGCTTTGGAATACCTGCGATCAGATAAGGTAGAATTTATAGACAACATTCATTCGGAGTTTCTGAAATCATTGGGGAAGAGGCAACCATGTGACTATTCAAGTTGTTGAGTAGAATCTATGATTGGAGACATACCACCAGACTTTCCGAATAATATCACCACTTATTCCCGAAGATAAATGCAAGAACTACCACAAAGTCAGCTTAAGAGCTCATGAATCGAAAATTTTGATAGGAATAACATACAGAAAAATATAAAAGATAATTAAAGACCCGTTAACTGATGATCAGTTGGTTTTCGCAAGAGTAAACGCACCAGAAAGGCAGGTCTGACGTTGTGATTGATAGTGGAAGCAAGACCTTAGAAAAATCAAGATACGTTAACAGAATCTATCGACCTGGACAAACCGCTGGACGGTGTAAAATGGTGCGATATTTGAAATTCTGAGAAAGTTACGGGGAATGTCGAATAATATACAATATCTACTAATACAAAGAGGGAAATGTAAGAAAAGAAGACGAAGAAGAAAATCCTCTTATTAAACAGGGCGTAACATAGAGAAGTAGTCTTTAGCACCAGTGTTCAATCTATACATTGAAGAAGCAATCACCGAAATAAAAGAAAGGTTTTAGATTGGGATTAAAATTCGGAATGAAAGGATTTCAGTGATAAGATTCGCTGATGACATTGCTATCCTCAGTGAAACTGAAGAATAATTACAGGAACTGTTACTGATATTAGCAGTCTAGTGATTCACAATATGGGATGAGAGCAAACTAAAAAAATTCGAAAATAAAGATGAGTGCCAGAAATGAGATTAACGGCAAGCTTAACATCAAGGTTTGACGTTACGGAGTAGATGGAGTTGAGGAGCTCTGCCAACTTTGGAGCAAATGAAACATTGCAGACGCAGCAAGGAGAATATAAAAATCAGGTTACCACAGGCAAAGAAAGCGTTCCTAGCCGAGGGAAGTCTGCTAATATATGAAACATCGGTCTTGATCTGAGAAAGAAGTTAGAATGTTTAGAGCAATGTTTAGAGCACGACATTGTATGGTGGTAAATCACGGCCAGCGCAAAAACGAGAAAAGAAGAGAACTGAACCATTTGAGATATGGTGCTATTGAACGATGTTAAAAATTATATGGGCTGGTAATATACGGAAATGGTCATTTGCAGTATTATCGAAGAAAGGAACGGATGAAGAACACTGATAGGAGGAAGAGACAGTATTATAAGACATGTGTCAAGACGTCAAGGAATAAGTTCCACTAGAGGGAGTTTTACAGGGTTAAAAAAAAATAGTGGAAGGCAGTCCAAAACAACTGAGGAGAGGTTGGAGCAAGACAAGAGTGTGTGGTGGGCTACATCGAACCAATCAGAAGACTAATGAGTCAAAATCGAATGCAGTCATCAGGCAAATCTCGTCGCTTTCGAGGGTTGTGCAGTATAGTGACCGGATCATTCAACATACTGTCCAGATCTACAGACAACATTTCGGTGATATGTTGTCCTTCAACGCGATAATGAACGAGCCCAACTCTCCTATCCTGTAAACAGATTGCTAAAGGAGACAGAAACAACTAAATGCCGCGCTGTCAGAGGCGTCTTGTCACGGGGCTTGAGGTTCTCCCCGGTTTGGTCCCATAGGAATTCACACATATTTGAACATTTGAAACAGCCAATAGCCTTAGATATGTGAAACAGATTGAACTTGCTTGGTAACAAGTGAGCCTTTAAGCGTGTTGTCACAGGAACTCTCCTCGCATATTGTATTTCCTCAAAGAGGCCATCGCCAAAGGGGGAGAGGGTGACAGCTGCAGCTCAAAAACGCTATATTGCACGCTGGTTCACCCCTGTACTCATGAAAACAGGAAACCAGGATCTGAGCTGGAAGGTAGTTCCACAACCTCCACATTCTTCTGAGTGTGTGCCCACAGAATTCCACATTTTCGGTACTCTATCCATCTCAGCGTCTCCAGAATGCTCAATTACACATGTGTTTTCTGTATATAATTTGTGGAATTCACGTATTAAAATCAGAAATTACCCCATGGGTGCTAGAGAATGTCAAATAAAGCAATTGTATTCAGATAAAAAGTTTATCACCAGCTAGATATGGCAGGATATAACTGTCTCAATACAACTAATGAAAAACATTTATAAATGAGTCCTAGATAGAGAAGTCACAGCCATCTTGTTTCCGAGTAATTAGAACACTGAAGCGCCAAAGAAACTGGTATAGCCATGCGTATTAAAATACGGAGATATATAAACAGGCAGAATGCGGCGCTGCGGTCGGCAACACCTGATAAGACAAATGTCTGGCGCAGTTATTAAATCGGTCGCTGCCGCTACAAGGCATGTTATCAAGGTTTAAGTGAGTTTCAACGTGATGTTATAGTCGGCGCACGAGCGATGGGACACAGCATCTCCGAGGTAGCTATGAAGTGGAGATTTTCCCGTACGGTCATTTCACGAGTGTACCGTGAATATTAGGAATCCGGTAAAACAGCAAATGTCCGAAATCCTTTGAGCCTTGACCCTTTCGCCATTTCTGTGCATGATACTGGCTGCATTGTGTAATAACCAGCACGCTTGTTACTCCAGTATGTAACTGCTAAGAATCCGCTCAAATAGCCCTATGATACCAGAATAACAAGCCCGTCTGTATTCATGTTCTATTTATTCATCTGATTAAACGAAACGGAAACGCTTAATGATATTAAATCAAACCGTGGAAGTCCTAATAATTCACAATTTATTCAAGTGCAGGTACACAGATATATCTCATTCGTAATACTCTAACCTCGAAACTCACGTTTCACCACACAAGGAAAACATTAGACTTCGAATAATACAGCCAAAAGTCAGTGATGTTTGTGACAAGGGATCACATATAACAAAAGGTTAGTTGTGTGGCTTGATTATTCACACATTTACATGGAAATAACTGTTCTGATTTTCTACAGGGGAGAGGGAGATGACGTGCTGGAGTAATTACGAATATACTACAGGCAATCGGTTAGATTTGCAGTCTTAATCTGCCCCAAGTGTCTGGCCACATAAAACAGACACTACGAATGTCGAATGAGTTTTAACTATGAAAGATTATGAATGATCTCTCACAATCCCTACATAATTAAGAAAATGATCAAACGAAATGACTATGTATCAACAAGACTCTCCACATGGGAATCTACCTCACACAACTTGCTGAACAAAGAATTCAATAAGACTTAAACTAATTCATGAAAAGCTGTCTAGAAATAACTTAAGACAGGTTTTTAATCAACTTAAGCAAGCAGAAAAACCGTGGGGAACAGGAAGTCTATATAGAATCACAAGGGACTTAAAATAGTATCCAATGCCACGTGCAAGTCATCACAAAGAAAGCATATCTCATTTCAAGAATTTGTGGACAGAAATCCCTGGATATGATAGAATGAACCATCGATATACTTTACACTAGGAGAGGAACACAGTGGGGTGATTTTAACTGATCAGAATTACTGACAACATGAGTATTCATACACCAAAGAAATCTCGTTTCATCTGCAAAATTTCAGATAATGAAATGCCAGAACTGTTGTACAAACATTAGTTAAACGAATATCTAGAGTGTGAAGCTCTCCATTAGGCCATTTCAAAGAACCAGACATAAAAAAGCCCATCCAGCCTCAATGAAATAAAATTTATAATCACGAAATATCTAAAATAACGGAAAAACATTGAATAAGCAAATCTAAAACAGAAGATACTACGAAGTCAATACACCTATTTAACCTCAGATCCTGATATTCTCAACTCTGACGAATGTTAACAACAGGACAGCAACTTAAGTGCTTGGTTCTATTTTCACCAAGTCTGAAGAGAGAGCGCCCCGTTTTTTCGCAATGTCCATCACGGCCATACCACAGCACGCGAATTTCTCAGCAGTCATCATGAATTACATGACCCCCTGCCATCCTCTGTGCTTCAATTAAAAACCCTTGACATTTCTGGTCATAGATCTCTATTTTCTTGCAGAACCAAAGAACTACCATTTTTTCCGAAATTCTAAATTGCAACATTCTTAAGTCTACTGACCGCTTCTCTAAACTAAAAGTAGCTCTTACGGGGAAAAGGTAATGGGATGGAAATGCTGTCTACCAACAGATATCAGTTATTCCTATTATTTTTCATGCTTTTGATCTCTTTTAGACAAGCTGAATGTTTTAACCTGTAGAAATATGAAACAAGTCAGCCAGAATTTGTTAGATATGTTTCAGCACCAGATACTTCCCTAGAAAAAATGAACGAGTGATATCTCTCTAGGCATTACCAATAGTTTTTGACATTTTTGCGCAGTCATTGAAATAGAAAAAGATAATGATGGGGAAAAAAGGGGATCCCACATAAGTTTATAAATGTTACATTTTCTGTCCCACAGTTTGATATTCACGATCTACCTCTAGACTTACTGTCCGTTCATACTACAATAGTTCTGGTGGAACCCAGATTAAGTACAAATACAGCAGAAAAAGAAAACCACTTTAGACGCAGCATTCATTTGATATTAACAAGTTACATGGTAAATACGTACTAACCACAAGGATTCAACCCCCAGAAAGTTCTGATATCACAAAGAATAAGAGAAATATTATATAACTGGAGACATCCTGAAACACGTCACAAAAGAATTTTTTTATAATAATCAAATTTTACAAGGCAATAAATACAAAAGGACAGCTCTACTCATAACACTGATATAATGTGTGAATTTCTATCGTTTCTGGTGTAATATTGATATTTCTTAACGTTTCATATGGTGTATATTCGTTAAGGAAGTGAAACATATTTGTTCCAACGTCATACGAAACAAATTTAAACGAACAATTACCCATAAGAAAAAAAATCAACTACCGCACCTATACTTAATCATGAAAACATTAGAATGTAAAAAAATAATTTTAAGTGACATTTAGCTTCCAAATGGTTCAAATGGCTCTGAGCACTATGGGACTTAACATGTAAGGTCATAAGCCCCCTAGAACTTAGAACTACTTAAACCTAACTAATCTAAAGACATCACACACATCCATGCCCAAGGCAGGATTCGAACCTGCGACCTTAGCGGTATTTTAGCTTCCATTCGTACAAATAACCATTGACTGCATTATGAAAATGTCAGTTTAGCGAAATACACTCCTGGAAATTGAAATAAGAACACCGTGAATTCATTGTCCCAGGAAGGGGAAACTTTATTGACACATTCCTGGGGTCAGATACATCACATGATCACACTGACAGAACCACAGGCACATAGACACAGGCAACAGAGCATGCACAATGTCGGCACTAGTACAGTGTATATCCACCTTTCGCAGCAATGCAGGCTGCTATTCTCCCATGGAGACGATCGTAGAGATGCTGGATGTAGTCCTGTGGAACGGCTTGCCATGCCATTTCCACCTGGCGCCTCAGTTGGACCAGCGTTCGTGCTGGACGTGCAGACCGCGTGAGACGACGCTTCATCCAGTCCCAAACATGCTCAATGGGGGACAGATCCGGAGATCTTGCTGGCCAGGGTAGTTGACTTACACCTTCTAGAGCACGTTGGGTGGCACGGGATACATGCAGATGTGCATTGTCCTGTTGGAACAGCAGGTTCCCTTGCCGGTCTAGGAATGGTAGAACGATGGGTTCGATGACGGTTTGGATGTACCGTGCACTATTCAGTGTCCCCTCGACGATCACCAGAGGTGTACGGCCAGTGTAGAAGATCGCTCCCCACACCATGATGCCGGGTGTTGGCCCTGTGTGCCTCGGTCGTATGCAGTCCTGATTGTGACGCTCACCTGCACGGCGCCAAACACGCATACGACCATCATTGGCACCAAGGCAGAAGCACCTCTCATCGCTGAAGACGACACGTCTCCATTCGTCCCTCCATTCACGCCTGTCGCGACACCACTGGAGGCGGGCTGCACGATGTTGGGGCGTAAGCGGAAGACGGCCTAACGGTGTGCGGGACCGTAGCCCAGCTTCATGGAGACGGTTGCGAATGGTCCTCGCCGATACCCCAGGAGCAACAGTGTCCCTAATTTGCTGGGAAGTGGCGGTGCGGTCCCCTACGGCACTGCCTAGGATCCTACGGTCTTGGCGTGCATCCGTGCGTCGCTGCAGTCCGGTCCCAGGTCGACGGGCACGTGCAACTTCCGCCGACCACTGGCGACAACATCGATGTACTGTGGAGACCTCACGCCCCACGTGTTGAGCAATTCGGCGGTACGTCCACCCGGCCTCCCGCATGCCCACTATACGCCCTCGCTTAAAGTCCATCAACTGCACATACGGTTCACGTCCACGCTGTCGCGGCATGCTACCAGTGTTAAAGACTGCGATGGAGCTCCGTATGCCACGGCAAACTGGCTGACACTGACGGCGGCGGTGCACAAATGCTGCGCAGCTAGCGCCATTCGACGGCCAACACCGCGGTTCCTGGTGTGTCCGCTGTGCCGTGCGTGTGATCATTGCTTGTACAGCCCTCTCGCAGTGTCCGGAGCAAGTATGGTGGGTCTGACACACCGGTGTCAATGTGTTGTTTTTTCCATTTCCAGGAGTGTATATATTACCATACACGAATAGAAAATGCAATAAAAACGGGTGTAAAACATTTCCAAGGCTCTAGAAACACAAATATCTTAATTTTCTAGAAAGAAAAATCTGCTTATATGTACCTGAAAGGGAATCAAACAAAATTCTAATTCTAACGTAGGCAGAAAAATATATTTGTAAGGAATTTTGATGAAAAAATAGAAAATTTCAGTGAAAATATCACTAGAGGTAGAGGTAGAGAACGAGTAATCGATTGGGTCTGTTGTCCTTGTCTCATGCTTGCTATATTCTACACAAAAGTCCTGCAAAGAGTTCTTAACTCTATGTTTAAAGAATCAAGTCACATGACATTTGTCTTAGCAGTACACAAGTTATTGCTCTTGGAGGCGAAGTCAAATATTAAACGAAGTTCAGAGTTCAGGTCATGAGCACTTTGAATTCGTCGTTGCATCAGCAAACGTGAGACTTTTCTTGGTCAGTATTTGAATCAAAACGGAACAGTCAAATATCTCTGTGTCTTGGAGCAACCAAGGAATTCAACGGTTAGGTTTAGGTAGGAGTTGGTCGATTTGATGTGGTAGTGGAGGTATACGAAGACATAAAATCCACCTCCTGATGAGGCACTCATGCAATACTGTCCGTGCGGGTGAGGCGGTTTTCGTATTCTGATTCGGAAGGGATGTGATGGCCGTAGTTTAACTGCTAGAAGGATCCCTCAAGCCGGACGGGCTGAAGAGGGGGAGCCAATTGAAGTGCATCCTGCATCCCTCTACGGCCTCGTGACTCCTTCCTCCTATCGCAAGTCTGTCCCAACCATGTCCTTTTCGCGTCATCAGCAATTATAAGCAAAGTGTAACGGGACTCTTCGGTGTAGGAATGCTAGACTCCCTAGCGGAGTAAATTCTTAAAAGAAAATTGGTCGGTTTGAAAGGCCTCAAAATAACATAAGTGCGCAGTACTCGAATGGTGGCCAGGTGAATTTTTCTAATTACTACTAGTACCCAAAACAGACTTGTATCAAGATGAGTACTGAGCGTTGGATGGGTGCCGTAACAGGCATAACAAAAAAAGTGTTAATGTTTGAAGTGAAGCTTAGAATTTTGATGATGATGATGATGCTGATGCAAAGTGATTCTCTTATTTCCACAAAAAGCTATGTGAAGACCAAGGTATCACCATCAGTTCTACGCTCCTTCATCAAAGTAGTCGTCACTACGAAATCACCACCTCGAACGCTTCTGATACGTCTAGGGTAATACACTACTGGCCATTAATACTGCTACACCACGAAGATGACGTGCTACAGACGCGAAATTTAACCGACAGGAAGAAGATGCTACGATACGCCAATGATTAGCTTTTCAGAGTTTCCAACCGATTTCTGATATACAGTTGACCGGCGTTGCCTGGTGAAACGTTGTCGTGATGCCTCGTGTAAGGAAGAGAAATGCGTACCATCACGTTTCCGACTTTGATAAAGGTCGGATTGTAGCCTATCGTGACTGCGGTTTATCGTATCACGACATTGCTGCTCGCGTTGGTCGAGATCCAATGACTGTTAGCAGAATATGGAATCGGTGGGTTCAGGAGGGTAATACGGAACGCCGTGCTGGGTCCCAAAGCCCTCTATCACTAACGGTCGAGATGACAGGCATCTTATCCGCATAGCTGTAACGGATCGTGCAGCTACGTCTCGATCCCTGAGTCAACAGATGGGGTCATTTGCAAGAAAACAACCATCTGTACGAACAGTTTGACGACGTTTGCAGCAGCATGGACCACGGCTGCGGTTACCATTGATGCTGCATCACAGACAGGAGCGCCTGTGATGGTGTACTCAACGACGAACCTGGGTATACGAATGGCAAAACGTCACTTTTTCGGATGAATCCAGGTTCTGTTTATAGCATCATGATGGTCGCATCCGTGTTTGGCGACATCGCGGTGAACGCACATTGGAAGCGTGTTTCGTCATCGCCATACCGGCGCATCACCCGGCTTGATGCTATGGGGTGCCATTTGTTTCACGTCTCGGCTACCTCTTGTTCGCATGGACGGTACTTTGAACAGTGGACGTTACATTTCAGATGTGTTACTACCCGTGCGTCTCCCCTTCATTCGATCCCTGCGAAACCTTACATTTCAGCAGGATAATGCACGACCGCATGTTGCAGGTCCTATACGGACCTTTCTGGATACAGAAAATGTTCGGCTGCTGCCCTGTCCAGCACATTCTCCAGATCTCTCACCAACTGAAAACGTCTGGTCAATGATGGTCGAGCAAAGGGCTCGTCACAATACGTCAGTCACTACTCTTGATGAACTGTAATATCGTGTTGAAGCTGCATGGGTAGCTGTACCTGTACACGCCATCCAAGCTCTGTTTGACTCAATGCCCAGGCGAATCAAGGCCGTTATTACGGCCAGAGGTGGTTGTTCTGTGTGCTGATTTCTCAGGATCTACGCACCCGAATTGCGTGAAAATGTAATCACATATCAGTTCTAGTATATTTGTCCAATGAATACCCGTTTATCATATGCATTTCTTCTGGATGTAGCAATTTTAATGGCCAGTAGTGTACAATAACAGTTGTAGTTATAGAACAGTGAACGCCGTCTGTGGTTTGCCCCGCCCGCTGAGTCTGCGTAAACCAATCAGGGCGGACCAGGTGCACCGGCTGGCGCGAATAATTGAAGAGCGACTGCGGGTTGCGTCACTAGTCGCTTCGCTGTCCGTGTCAGCTGAATGTTTGATGGCGCCGCTCCAGGAATAACGGAGGGGCGGAGGCTGCGAGGGGGCGCCCTGTGACAACTGACAGTCGGCGGCCCAAGTCCATAAGTATTCCGAGGTGCCTCTGTTTATGCATGTGCGCCACCTGCAGAACTCCCGAACTGAACACGCTGAAGAGCTATTTTGTTGCGAAGCCACATGCAGTGGGTGAACTGCGGCCCACCAGGCCGTTATGGAACAAACATTTTCGTCGTGAAAAGTCAACTCCTGCCCCACTGCGAAAGTCGTGAGTACTAGTCTGAACACAGTTTCACAATCCTGGAATTTTTTACTGTCTCAAGTTAAACACTGGCGAACATATAATTTACGAATCGTGTTCTGAGCATCATACCGTGTATTCGACAAAGATTTTTTGAATGAAATTACCTTCGGAAACACCACATAGATGAACCATATCTGACTTATCAGCAGTATATGTTTTGGGATCAGCATATTGCAAAAGTCTATGCTGTCATAGACTGACAACAACTGCATGCACGAAAGCTTAAATACATCGACAGTTTCGTGAAAAAGCTTCAACGCTGAAATGTAGCTGGCTGTTTCAGGTCATAATTACACACCCAATTTTAGTTGTAACGAAGGACCTCACACATGCGTTTATTGAGATTTGTTACATGTGTTAGTGGGTTTCTGACTTTGTCATATGATTTTGAATGAATAGTTAACATTTTTCGATCTTTTCTCTTTATTCGTGTGGTGTGCGTACTGTAAGACCTTCGGTACACACACCGTCAGATTATTTGACTTGTCGCTCTAACGAAGTAGGCGAGTGTCAGCAATATGTCTCGTGGTCTTATCGTGGCGTGTTTATCTTCTGCTGTTAGGTAAGACGATAGAAATGCCACTTGCACGCTTAGAGTAGCAGATTGACTGTGACCAACTTTAAACAGCACTTGATTAATTTTCACACACATTTATTAAAATAATAAAAAGCATAGACATTACGTAACTTGATTCAGGATGCTGTTTACAATTGACAATCTGAAGTTCCTTTGGTCTTGGTACGTTGATTTTATTGTCACATATCTCTGATACTTGACAAGTCTATTCATTTATCTTCATGTCTATGTACAGGAATATAATCTTATTAGGCGCAGACTGAAACTTGACTATAGACTGGTACAGACTAATGCAGACTGATACAGACTGGTGCAGACAAATGCAGACTGGTACAGACTGGTGCAGACTGACTAATCGGAGGTCTGTACACTTATTGTAATACCTCGCGCGTTCAGGTATCACTGCGTGAGTGTGATCCGCGAGGAGCAAAGGTTCTACGTTAGCAGCAATCTCATTGGTTGCGTTACATATTAATACGCGGATCGGCGGAAGCAGAATTTGGTCCGTCTCTATGGCAGCGCCATCTCGTAGCGCCGAGACGGACGAGCGCTGCGCCTGCACTGTTGTGCTTAGCGGGGCGCGCTCTAGTGGGAAAGTTGTGTACGCGCTGACTATGCGGAACTATGTACACAACATCCCTCCCTTCTGAGGGAAGAAAAGAAGCTTTTGAAGTTTGCTTGAAAAGCCTTTTTTCTGCTTCAATGCGTTCCGGCGTGCGTATGTCTGTGGGTGCATACATGTTGCTCCCCGTGGCATTCGCCCGCGGTCCGCTAGGAAGACCCACTCTAAACCTATGGGACAGGGAACCGGAGAAGCGAAAATTTTGTGCCAATTGCATATCAACATCGGTACATTGGTCATAGCTTAAATCTAATCCTTCTTCGACGCCCATCTTCTCTGGGGATGTCGGCTGTGGACGGCTGGGGTAGTCGGCTGCCCCTGAAGGTACTGCGTCGGCGTCGGCAGCGGTGGCTACGTTGGCTGCGGCGGCGTCGGCTGCCGGTGACGGCGTCTGGAATCCTGCTAGTTGCTCGGGATTGACATCTGCTTCTGAGTCTGCAAAATGAAACAGCCTGTGAGTCCTGCCTACATGTGACTGTTGTCTGTGCTGCCGTAATTGATATGGCGAATAACTATGCCGCTTTGCGTTCTTATGCTATACATGACATTTCCAATGCATCCTACAATGATTCCTTGTGTCCAAGAACGCTTTCCTCGTCTGTAGACAGTTACGAGGACTTTGTAGTTTACGTTGAATCGTCGTCCTTTCGACGCTCGTTGATCATTTTCTGGATGCATTGTGGGTTTTAAGATAGACATCAAGTCCTGTGTTGTCACCCAAGCCGTTTTTCTGCTGGTGACTGTGTCTCGTGCGGAGTAGCTCTGTATTTTGACAGAAAAATTAATAAGGAATCTCTTTGTTGTACTGTTGCACCAACTTTGTCATGTGTGCTTTGAACGTTCGTACGAATCGTTCGGCGAGTCCATTAGCCTCACGGTGAAATGGTGCCGTCCTGTAATGTGCAATTCCGTTCGTCTGACAGAATGACTGGAATTCTTGCGACGTAAATTGTGTGCCGTAATCGGTCACTATGGTGTGAGGCAATCCTTCAATGGAAAAGATCTTTGACAACGATTGAATTGTTGTCGCTGAAGAAGTTGTACGCATTTGTAGTACAAAAGGGAATTTTGAAAATGCATCAATGACAATTAACCAAGAAGTTCCAAGAAAAGGACCTACATAGTCAGTATGCAATCTTGACCAAGGTTCTGTTGCCTGTGGCCACGGAAAATATTGTCTTGGCGGAGCTGATTGATGTGTCTGACATAATTTATAGTTAGAAAGCATTGTTTCAATATCTTGATCAATGTTCTTCCAGTAGCAATGTTCTCTGGCCATGCGTTTCGTGCGTATTATGCCCCAATGACATTGGTGTAACATTTTTAACACTATTTCTGAGAGCTTTGGGTATAAGTACTCTTGTTTTTCCCGTTTCACTGTGAACTAATATGACGTCTTTGTGCACTGTGAGAGCATGTTTCATGTTCCAATAAGATTTCATTTCTAGCTGAGCTAACACGTTCTTATGGGTTGGCCATTCCGTAAGAATATACTACTTTATCTTTGATAAAACTGGATCTTTGATCACTAACTTAGCTATTAAGGTGGCATTGACGGGGAAATTTTCCACTACGTCCTCACTGATTACGTCCATCTGAAAACATACGTCCTCTGATTTGTCAAAATGTTCATCTTGACCCGCCGGTAGACGTGGAAGAACATCGGCGTTGGAATGTTTTGCCGTCGATCTATATAAGATCTCGTATTTGTAATTAGACAGTAGCAATGCCCAACGTCATAAATGCTGTGCTGTGTTAGTGGATACACTATTATGTGGTCCGAATATTGTCACCAATGGCTTATGGTCTGTGAGCAGAATAAATTTTCTTCCGTATATGCAGTCATGAAACTTCTTCACGGCAAAGATAATTGCTAGTGCATCTTCTTCTACTTGGCTATAATTTCGTTGACTTAAGTTTAAAGTTTTAGACGCGTATGTAATCGGTCTTTCAATTCCTTGATGTTCATGGGACATGACTGCACCGATCCCGTAATCTGACGAGTCCGCGGCAATAGTGATCAGCTTTTGCGGGTGATAGTCGGAAGAAATTTTGCGTCTACTAAACTTTATTTCAGTTTGTCGAATGCGTGCTGGCATTCTTTGGACCAATTCAACGCGACTCCTTTGCGAAGCAATCTGTACAACGGTTCCGAAATTTCAGCTGCTTTCGGTATGATTTTCCGGTAATAATTAATATGGCCTAATAAAGCTCTTAGTTGATTTAAGTCTTTCGGAGCTGGCAATTTCTGTATTGCTTCTACATGCTGTGGTGTCGGACTGACTCCGTTATTTGACAATATATGTCCTAAATACTGAATTTTCTTGATAAAAAATATACATTTGTCCTTGTTGCACCTGAGATTGGCCTTTCTGAGAACCTTGAACAGTTCTTCCAGGTTATCTAGTAAATTTTGTGGAGATTTTCCCGAGACGATTATGTCATCGAGATAGTTAACTGCGTTAGGACAGTTTCTAATTAATTGTTCCAAGTAACGTTGAAAGATGCTTGGTGCGCTAGCGATACCAAATGGTAAGCGCTTGTATCTCTACAATCCAAATGGAGTATTTATTACCATAAACTTTTGTGTGTCTTTGTCTAAAGGGATCTGCAGATATGCTTAATTTAAATCCAGTTTGGCGAAATACACATCCCCTGCTAATTTATACATCAGTTCTTCCTGTTTCGGAATCGGGTATGTATCTATAGTGCACTGTGAATTGACGGTATTCTTGAAATCTCCACAGATACGTAATGATCCATTTGGTTTTTCTATGACAACGATTGGTGTTGCCCAGGCCTACATGCTACTGGTTCGATAATAGCATTGCCTTCTAAACGGTCAAGTTCTTGTTTTACGCGTTCTTTCATTGCGTAAGGGACAGTTCTAGCTTTGCAAAACTTTGGCACTGCATTCGGAGTCAGCGTAATGTGTGCCTGGTAATCTGTTACACTGCCTGTCGCGGAGGAAAAAATATCGTTGTACTTCTGCAACACTGTTTGTAATTTTCCTTTCGGAACTTCATGTGTGACCTGTTCCGCTTCATGGATTCTGAAGCCTAATGCGTTAAAGAGATCCAGATCCAGCAAGTTTGATGCCTTATGGGTGTTAACTACTGCTAAAGTAGCTGTCTTGGTAAACTGTTTGTAAGTTACTTCCGCCGTCAGTGCACCTGTCTGCAGCTCGTGGTCGTGCGGTAGCGTTCTCGCTTCCTGCGCCTGGGTTCCCGGGTTCGATTCCCGGCGGGGTAAGTGATTTTCCCTGCCTCGTGATGACTGGGTGTTGTGTGAGGTCCTTAGGTTAATTAGATTTAAGTAGTTCTAAGTTGTAGGGGACTGATGACCGTAGATGTTAAGTCCCATAGTGCTCAGAGCCATTTGTCAGTGCACCTTTGACTGGAATTTGTTCATTACTGTAGCTGTACAGTGAGCTGTCAAAATGCTGCAATTTAGGAGAACCTAGTCTTTTATGCGTGTGCAGATTTATGATAGAGATCGACGATCCTGTGTCAATCTGGAATTTGGTAGGTATTTTGTTCACCAGTAATGTGTCATACAAAGATTTGTTCCTGTTTTGTACAATAGCATTAACTTTATGTTTAACTTTTGAAACCTGAATATAGTCTTGCCTATGCATATCGTCACACGCATTGGAGGTATACTTCTAAAAATTAAGCACTTTCTTATTGCTAAACTTATTTCTAGACTGTACACTTTTCTTATTACACACTTCTGATTTGTGCCATGTCACAATGTGCGTTACGATAGTAACAATTGTCTCTGTGATGATTGGTTTCACATTTACGACATGATTTCAACTTTAGTCTTTTAGTTTGGGTGTGTGTGCCGTTCTTAGCTTTCGTGAGCCTAGCCTTGCTGTTCTGTTTACGGCCTTGCGTACGCGGGCCGCGTTGCCCCGTGTAGCGTGCCTGTGTCACGCACACGTCACAGCCGTCGTCTTGTACCACACTCTCAGTAGCTTGGCTTTGCTCGTGTGCTCGAATGATTGGTAAACAATCTTGCAAGAACGCATTGATTAAACTAAGGAGCTCTTTCCTTAATTTCTCGTCTGGTGAAGGCATTATCAGCATATCACGTATTAAAGAATCTGCATAGGACTTTTTACACTTTTCGTTTTCACAAACAAATTTGCAGTTCCTAGTTAATCCTTCCAACTATGTAATCCATTCCGTGTATGTCTGCTGTGCCTATTTCTGGCATAAGTAAAATTTATGCCTCGCAGCAGCGACATACGTTTGCTTGTCGAAGTATTTTTCGAGGAATAGCTGGGAATGACAAATTTGTCGGTTCACAAGTCGGATTCAGTTTTAAGAGAAGGTTGTAGATAGCTGCGCCGCAGTTTGCCAAAAATTAAGATCTTTTTCTACATCACCTGATATCTGGTGTGTGAGGAAGTGCTGTTCAGGCGTGCTGCATAGTCCGGCCACGCTTCTTCCTTGCTGTTGCAAACTGCGAAAGGTGGCGGCGGAAGATTAATTTGTAGCGGAGACGCTACGGCAGGCTGCGACTCCAAACGTTCCACTCTTGTAAGCAACGCCTGTTGCGTCTGTTGTATTTGTGCCATGAGATTTACGGTCTGCGCCGTGAGGTCCATGGTTAACTGAAAATTCCAAGTGCGACTAGATTACTGCCATAATGATAATTTAGCTGCAAGAGAGCGGGTTAGCTGTCAAGTATCTATCTTCCAGACGTCCACTGTATTCTATTTTATTTCAGAGTCGCACGTGGTCATCCGTAAGTGTGCGGAAATCATTTGTTTCCTTAATACTTCGGTTCACACACCATCAGATTATTTGACTTGTCGCTCTAACGAAGTAGTCGAGTGTCAGCAATATGTCTCGTGGTCTTATCGTGGCGTGTTTATCTTCTGCTGTTAGGTCAGACGATAGAAATGCCACATGCACGCTTAGAGTAGCAGATTGACGGTGACCAACTTTAAACAGAACTTGATTAATTTTCTCACACGTTTATTAAAATAATAACAAGCATAAAATTACTTAACTTGGTTCTGGATGCTATTTACAATTGACAATCTGAAGTTCCTTTGGTCTTGGTACGTTAATCTTATTCTCACATATCTCTGATACTTGACAAAGTGTCTATTCATTTATGTTCATGGCTATGTACAGGAATATGATAATCTTATTAGGCGCAGACTGAAACTTGACTATAGACTGGTACAGACTGGTGCAGGCAAATGCAGACTGGTACAGACTGGTGCAGACTGAATGATCGGAGGTCTGTACATTTGTTATAATACCTCGTACGTTCAGCTATCACTGCGCGAGTGTGATCCGCGAGGAGAAAAGGTTCTACGTTAGCAGCAATCTCATTGGCTGCGTTACATATTAATACGCTGATCGGCTGAAGCAGAATTTGGTCCGTCTCTATGGCAGCGCCATCTCGTAGTGCGGAGACGGACGAGCGCTGCGCCTGCGCTGTTGTGCTTAGCGGGGCGCGCTCTAGTGGGAAAGTCGTGTATGCGCTGACTATGCGGAACTATGTACACAACAATTCGTAATAGTCGACGTGAATAATGTGTGGTTAAAACAGACAAGCATTCTTGTAAGCAGCATGCAGCCACTATAATTGATATGATGACAATACAAGTATACTGAAGAAAAAAGAAACCCCGACGCCATGGAGTTGTGCAATATAAACGAAAGCTGGTAAGCGTGTTTCTACATCTGAAAATGATGTCTATTTAGATTTCGCGCAGCCGTGTAAGAGTGGCGGTAGTAGCACTATATGAGAACGCAAATCAAGTTTCAAAAATGGTTCAAATGGCTCTGAGCACTATGGGACTTAACTTCTGAGGTCATCAGTCCCCTAGAACTTAGAACTGTTTAAACCTAACAAACCTAAGGACATCACACACATCCATGCCCGAAGCAGGATTCGAACCTGCGACCGTAGCGGTCGCGCGGTTCCAGACTATAGCGCCTAGAACCGCTCGGCCACTTCGGATGGCAAATCAGGTTTCCTTTAGATACACGCTGTAACGGTCGTGAACGTTAGTTGCTTCTCAGATTGGACGTGGTGAACTGATGTTAGCGAAGATTGCCTTCAAGGCGACAAAGACACCATCAACAACACATCACTGGGTTTGAACCGGTTCGTACAATAGGGCTACGACAAGCTGGGTGTTCCTTCTGTGATATTGGAGGAATGTTTGGCAGGAGAGTAGCCATGGTACATGACTGCTGGCAGTGGTGGTTACGGGAATGTACGGTCTCAAGAAGAGAGGACCCCGGATGGCCACGTGACACACAGGGAGGTAAATCCATCGTGTTCTGCGTGTTATTCTGGCGTATCGCACTGCATTTTCAGCAGCAATTTGATCAGTATTTGGCACCACAGTGACAAAACGATCTGTTACAAATCGGTTCCTTCAAGGATAGCTCTGAACCAGACGCCGTGTAGTGTGCATTCCACTGACCCCAATCTCCGCCATATGCAACTTCGGTTCTGCGAAGCGAGAGCTCATTGGAGGGGGCGGTGGAGATGTGTTTTCTGAAGAAAGCTGATTCTGCTTCCATGCCAGTGATGGCTGTGTGCCGTTTAGAAGGAGGTCAGTCGAGGACCTACATCCAACGTGTCTACCAGATACACACACTTGATGTACACCTGGAGTTATTGCGTGGGGTGTAGTTTTGCATGACAGCAGGAGCACTCTCGTGGTCACCTAACGCACCCAGACTGCAAATATGTACTTCACTATGGTGATTCGACCTGTTGTGCTATCATTCTCGAACAGCATTCCACGGCGTGTTTTCCAGCAGGATAACGCTCGTCCACCTACCGCTTTTGCAACCAATATGCTCTACATTGAGCAAGCAGTGAAGGAAACAAAAGGAAAGTTCGGAGTAGGTATTAATATCCATGGAGAAGAAATAAAAACTTTGAGGTTCGCCGATGACATTGTAATTCTGTCAGAGACTGCAAAGGACTTGGAAGAGCAGTTGAACGGAATGGATAGTGTCTTGAAAGGAGGATATAAGATGAACATCAACAAAAGCAAAACCAGGATAATGGAATGTAGTCGAATTAAGTCGGGTGATGCTGAGGGAATTAGATTAGGAAATGAGACACTTAAAGTAGTAAAGGAGTTTTGCTATTTGGGGAGCAAAATAACTCATGATGGTCGAAGTAGAGAGGATATAAAATGTAGACTGGCAATGGCAAGGAAAGCGTTTCTGAAGAAGAGAAATTTGTTAACATCGAATATAGATTTATGTATCAGGAAGTCGTTTCTGAAAGTATTTGTATGGAGTGTAGCCATGTATGGAAGTGACACATGGACGATAAATAGTTTGGACAAGAAGAGAATAAAAGCTTTCGAAATGTGGTGCTACAGAAGAATGCTGCAGATTAAATGGGTAGATCACATAACTAATGAGGATGTATTGAATAGGATTGGGGAGAAGAGAAGTTTGTGGCACAACTTGACGAGAAGAAGGGATCGGTTGGTAGGACATGTTCTGAGGCATCAAGGTATCACCAATTTAGTATTGGAGGGCAGCGTGGAGGGTAAAAATCGTAGAGGGAGACCAAGAGATGACTACACTACGCAGATTCAGAAGGATGTAGGTTGCAGTGGGTACTGGGAGATGAAGAGGCTTGCACAGGATACAGTAGCATGGAGAGCTCCATCAAACCAGTCTCAGGACTGAAGACCACAACAACAACAACATGCTCTACATCGTGTCTCAACGTTAACTTGGCCTGCTCGATCACCAGATTTGTCTCCAATGGAGCACATGTGGGACATCGTCGGACGACAACAGTGTCATCTACAAAACACCTTAACGCACACTGTATAATGAACCAATATCTTCAGGCATGGAACTCCATTCCACAAACTGACATCCGGCACCTGTACATCACAATGCATGCACCTTCGCATGCCTGCATTCAACATTGTGGCGTTGACCTGTGATCCTGCAGTGTTAACCACTGAAATACGAGGGCTGTCCAGAAAGTAAGTTCCGATCGGTTGCTTAATGGAAATCGCAGTGAAAATCCTATGAAGTTTTGCACAGGTGTGTTGGGCAGTGTCTCTAGTATGCCCGTCGATCGTGTTACGTCGTTCTTTTTAGTTCTGAGCATACAGGGAGCACATTAAGATACCTAGAACAATAGTGTCTCCCGCCAAGTACGAGGGCCTGGTGAGAAATTTTCGCCTGAACTATGCAGCCAACATTACATAACTGCTGTGCGTTTTCTTCTTCAAGACAATTCTCAGCCTCATTCTGCAGGGGCGATGGAGATGCTCCAACATAATTTCCAATTGGAAATGTTTGATTACCCACAATACAGCCCGTAATTGTCTCCCTCTGAGTTACACCTCTGCTCACATGAAACGCTGGCTGTGAAAGCATTTTGGCACAGACAACGAGCTGTGGGACAGCGTAGAGAATCGGTCGAAAGCACTGGCGGCTACCTTCTATGACGAGGATATTGGATAGTTGGTACAGCGCTACGACAAATGTATAAGTATGAACGGCGACTGTATAGCGAAGTATCTAGAAAATGTAGCTAACTCTTGCAAATAAAATGTTTCTCATTTTCACTGTGGTTTCCATTTAGCGACCTATCGAAACTTACTTTCTGGACAACCCTCGTATGTTACCTAGAAAAATGTATCCCTCATATTTCATTACTCTACATTAATTATTTTTTGGTGCTGCGATTTTTTTCCGGCAGTGGAATAAGCCTCCAAACGGAGTGTATTTATACATAATGAATGATCACTGAATCTATATGGATAACTGACAAAGCTTGGTATTAGAAGGTAATTTTATAAACGAAATGCAATATGTAAGTCACTTGGAAAAGATCCAATACTTACATAATAAAGGTCAGATTTATGAGAGACAATAATGTTAATAATTTTAGGTGAAAATATTCAATAATTTATCGCAATAGGTCTCTCATAAAATTGTCTTATTGTTATGAAATGAACTGAAACTGAATTTTTAGCAAAGTAAAATATGTAGTGGCTGTTTACAGGTTATGTAATTAATCACAGCAGTGCCAACATGTCTTAGTATTTCTTATGCCTCAGTTTCACTCCGTATCAGTGGCAATCTCTGTTCCTGGAAATTCGAATGGTTGGGTGGAAATTATCGAATAAACCACTAACGTGAAACGAGAATTGTAACACTGTAGTTACCTTACGGTCATTGAACGTAATGTTATTTTCTAAAAAATGGAAACAGAACTCATTTTAGAACGATGTATGTAATAACGCTTCGGAGACAGTCCGCAGCTCCGGCAAGGAACCAGCAGTACCGATGCCGCCGAACTGCATCGCGACCGTAGGCTACCCGCTTTTACTGGCCCAACACAACGAACTCGTCAGTGAGTTCACAAGATTTTTAGACTCCCGTGATGAAAAGTTAATAAACAGTCTGATAAAATATTCTGTAATTTATGGCACATGACACGAAGAATACAGAAATGTTATAGTGAAAGATAATGTGTGAAAAGCTGTAGCACAGAAGTTAATAAAGAAGAAACTATATTAAAGTTGTCATTTATTAACGAATCAATTCATATATGCATTGTCTATGACAATTATTAACACGAATATGTAAAAAAAGGCAGGAGTACAATCGTTTTGTCTTACATGAACAAGTATTTACAATCCATTGGTAATCTCTGCTTCTTGCCATGTTACAGAACCATATTCATTACAGAAAAAAGTCTTTAAGTTTGTCATTAATTTCATATCCATTGCTATTTAGAACGCCTACAAAAGAAGGGAAGCTAAGCTTGTTGTTTTGGCTGGTTGCTTCATTGACAATGCAGCTATTGAATGGTGTACCTTCTTCTTCAAGCTAGCCGTCATGTATCAAATTGTGTAAACAACACCTTGATAAAATTAGATCGTCAGGCGACACAGGAGCAATATTGTAAAAGACTCTAAACAGTAGGTTTAGTAGCCCAAAGGAGTTTTCTGTCACTCAACGAGCACGGTATAATCTGTAGATGTAGATTGGTTTATCTCGTTGTGATGTAGCAGCTCTTCTTGAACAAGCTTTCATCGTACATACAATATCTAACAGCAGTCGTTTCGTGTCCAGTCCGGAAATTGGGTAACATCGCAGTTGCACCCGTCAAATACTTTGGTGGAGGGATATTAAACTTCTTTGCTGCTATTTTCCCCTCCATAGTCGATTTTTGAAATGTCCAGTTGTCAGATTCTTCTGCTAAGCAACACCCCAATTAATTTACAATTTGACATCACAATAGCCAACAAAACAACTGAAGAGAAATCTTTGTAACTAAAAAACTGTGCTCTTATGCGAACGTCCATTAAACCGGCAACGCAGTTATATATGTTCCATGTTTGCCAAAATTCTGGTTCAGTACGTCTGAAAACCGTTTCAGATGTAGGTAGCAGTGTTTTCCTTAAAATCTTCAGTATATGTTTCACAATTCTTGCTCTATAAGATCGTGATATTCGATACACAAATGGCAAGGTGTGGCAGCTTTCGTCTGTAGCAAAAAATCTGAAACAAATGGAAAGATGTAACTAACGTTGTTTCCATTTCAAGATGATGACTGTAAGAATAAATGAGAGTTTTTAATAGACTCTTACCAGAGGACGAACAAATACAACGGGAAGTAGTAGTGACATATCTGACTTAAGAAAGAATGAACGTTGTGATCCAGTTTAGTAAAGAAAAGACAGTAATATTGTTGACAATGGTAATGTAATATTAAAAATGCAGAAAGAAAGGGAGGTAAACAGGTAATGTAAAAATGTATGAAATTTTATACACTTACCTCAGCGTCAAAAATCATTTTTCTTCTGTACTTCTTGCGTTTTTTAGGGATCGTGTTTTTTTTTCCCTCTGCAATAGATTTGGGTAAGAAATTAAATTGTCTTTTAGTCTAGGCTTCACGCATGTACGCACATATAATTTATACTTCACGTTTGTTTAACATACCCCACACATATCTGTAAGCATATTTCACCTGTATCTCTAGACGATCTGGCCATGCAATTTCATTTTCACGCAGCTCAATGTTTATAACGTCATATCTCCTGAACTATGCGTTGTAGAATAATATAAATCTCCAGATACATTAAGCGGCATTTATGATACCGTCTGCAAAATGTGCTGGTAGTAGAATTGGTAGTAATCAAGTAACAAATTAAAACGTCATGTCTGAAGCAACTGTTTTGCTTTACTACATAAACAATGAAAGTGTAGTAAACGATAAACTTTAAACTTTTTTCCCTATCATCATTGTGTGTGTGTGTGTGTGTGTGTGTGTGTGTGTGTGTGTGTGCTGGGGAGTTTGGGGGAGGGGAGGGAGGGCGGTGTTAGAAAATGTTTCGCTAAGGTTTGAAGCTTTGAAATTATGTTTACAGTTTGTTGCAAGTGACTGAGTGTTCTCATTCTCAAATACTCGAAAAATGAAGTCGGTTATTTGCGCGTCATAGGCTACACTTCTTTTTCACACCCATCCCCAACCCTCTGATAGTACGTGGTACTTACCAGAACAGTGCTTCTTTCCAGACAGTAAGTGATACATGTAGCAAGTTTGGTGCAACCAAATCCAGTAGTTTAGGAGGAGATATGGAACAAACATAACCTTTTAGCGTTAAATTCCAGTAAAAGATCAAAGCTGGCCATGGCTATAGTTAAACATGTTTATGTTCTTCCTCTTCCATAAACAGCGAAATGTACGCGGTGGGGTTACCAGACATCTCGTGTCGCATAGTTCTTACATATTCCTGTTATTTTTGTAGTTTCACTTGGGAAGTTTTTCAGGAGTTCTGAAAATTGGTATTTTTATGGCCTTCAATGTGATATTTTCGAATTTTTACTTTTCCACCTCTTATCTTTGCCGCTCGCACCGTCGTATTGGAAAAATGACGCACAGAAACAGTTTTTTGACAATATATCTCTCACGATTCATTTTATGAAGATAATAGTTAGGTACTAAATTCAAGGAGAAAAAATTCCTGTAATATGTGTGCTAAGCCTCTTTCTTGTAAAACAAATAGCTTCAGCGGACGAGCGCCGCAAATTCTACTCCAACACGCGTTTGCCGCCCATTGTGGTCGAGCGGTTCTAGGCGCTTCAGTCTGGAACCGCGTAACCGCTACTGTCTCAGGCTCGAATCCTGCCTCGGTCATAGATGTGTGTCATGTCCTTAGGTTAGTTAGGTTTAAGTAGTTCTAATTTCTAGGGAACTGATGACCGCAGATGTTAAGTCCCGTAGTGCTCAGAGCCATTGGAACCATTTGGCCAAAACATACGTTCCCATACCACTAGTGAGGTAGAGTAAGTAGTGTGTTTTTTCCATATGTATATACTATTAATAAATTTAGCGCATTCGCCTTCGATTCCCTGTCCTTGATGGACCGGTTTTGCGAGTTAATCGTTTTCAGAACCGAGCGAAACATCACATGTAGAAATTTCTTCCATGTCATCCACGATAGGATTATTAGCATCTTCGATTTGGTTATACGTTCGTCCGATAACAGTCTACTCTTCTTCCTCTTCATAGCTGTCTTGTAATGGAACTTGCGAATTACCACAGGTACCATTGCAATTTGTTCAAATATAGGAGCACTTTAATACAGCCTTTCTGCACGTACAGTCTTCCTGATATCCCCTTTTCCATTAACAAGCAATATCTTTTAATTAGATTTCAAGAGCTCGGGCCAAAAGTGGAAGACAAGAGTATCATTTTTCGACAAAGTCTCCCTGTCGTTCAGCACACTTCCGCCAGCGCGTAGGAAATCACGGATTGCTCTGAAGAAACACTGTTTTGGTCGTGTGCACAGCTACTCGTGCACCGCCTGTTAATCTCCTCATCGGAATGAAATTCTTTCCCTCAATGTAGCCTCTTTGAGTGGTGCAAATATGTGGTAATCACTCGGAGCTAGGTTTGGTGAATATGGTGGATGTGGCAAAGTGTCGAAGTGCAGGCTCCTCTCAGACGTCAACGCGTCGCTCTTTCAATTCGGGAGTGAGCTCCCGTAGCACAACTTTTGCAGACACTTTGCGAAACTTAATTGCTTCATGAATGGTGTTATTTACTGAGCCACGTATAATGCTCTGATCTGAGACTATTTTCTTCACCGTCACAATGGATTCATCTGCTACAAGTAGATTCTGGTTTCATATGCGTTCTGCTCTGACCCGGGCACTGAGCAGAAAAATGTCGCCACTCCCGAACCTTCTGCTGCACTCATGTACTTGCTGCAGTGATAGACAGGGGTTAGCCATACTGGACCTCCATTCGCCGATGAATTTCAATAGCTTCCGTGCCTCCACTGCTCAGAAAACGTATGACAGAACGATGTCCTTCCTTGGTGCAAGTGACAAGTGGGGTAGCCATTTTGAACTGGTACTGTGGCAGCGTTTCACTTGTCTGCAGTCTGCTGCACCTTCAGAGCATTCCTTTCATCTTCGGTAACGGTACTGCCAACTTACGGAACAATAGCGTGAAGTGGCAATTTTTAATTTCGCTTTTAAGATTTCCTTTTGACTTCCTGTTGTATTGATATTCATCTTAATTTACATATCCTCGAATAATATTTAGATAACTGATAGAGAAGAAAGAAAGAAAGAATGGTGTCCTGATGCTGATCTCTGAAAATTTGTGTTGGTTATGGATTTGGCTCACTTCCCTGTCTGCAGTGGCTAAGCGCTGATGTATAATTTGCGTGGGAAATGCTGCAAAGCGTGTGGTCTGCTGGTGAGGTCCCTGAGGGGTAGATTCAGCGAATGCTGTAATTGAATACTATTGACCTTTTTGTTTTGTTTATTGCAGCGATCTACATTTGAGATTAGCTTACATTCACTAATGTGATAATGCACAAAGGAGCCAGAGCATCGACGAGTCAGTGTAATTGCTAATGCTGATTTAACTTGCATGAGGATTAATTAAAAGCAGCAAAGTTCAGTGAATTAATGATTATTTAAACGATCGACAGACACCACAAAGCTGCTATGCGGTGACCAGGAAGTCGAGAATGCCGTAGCTACGCCATGTGATCAAAAGTTTCAGGACACCCCTATGTAATACGTAATCGACTGCTGGATGTGACAAGAGGCCGATATGCCGGTATTGAAGGCGACAGGTGGTGTTGTGTAGTCAGCAGCGAAGCGGTAATAGCAGAATGTTTCGGTCACGTAAGCGCAGTGACGTTGGACGTGGGCTAGTCATAGAATGTCACCCGAGTAATAAACCCATCAGGGACATTTAAGCGATTTTAAAACTGCTCTAGCTGGCTGTCGATGATGTGATAGCGAAGTCACAACTCGAAGAACAAACAACAGATAAACCACGACCAGGCCGACATTTACTCTACACGACATAAAAATTGCCACACCACGGAGATGACGTGCTACAGAGGCGAAATTTAACCGACAGGAAGAAGATTCTGTGATATACAAACGATTAACTTTTCATAGCATTCACACAAGTTTGGCGCCGGTGGAGACACCTACAACGTGCTGTCATGAGGAAAGTTTCCAACCGATTTCTCATACACAAACAGCAGCTCACAGGCGCTGCCTGGTGAAATATTGTTATGATGCCTCGTGTAAGGAGGAGAAATGCATACCATCCCGTTTCCGACTTTGATAAAGGTCGGATTGTAGCCCATCGCGACTACGGTTTATCGTATCGCGACGTTGCTGCTCGCGTTGGTCGAGAACCAATGACTGTTAGCAGAATATGGAATCGGTGGATTCAGGAGGGTAATACGGAACGCCGTGCTGGATCCCAACGGCCTCGTATCACTAGCAGTCGAGATGACAGACATCCGCATGGCTGTAACGGATCGTGCTGCCACGTCTCGATCCCAGAGTCCACAGATGGGGATGTTTGCAAGACGACAACAATCTGCGCGAACAGTTCGACGACGTTTGCAGCAGCGTGGACTATCAGCTCGGAGACCATGGCTGCGGTTACCCTTGACGCTTCATCACAGACAGGAGCGCCTGCGATGGTGTACTCAACGACGAACCTGGGTGCACGAATGGCAAAACGTCAGCTTTTCGGATGAATCCAGGTTCTGTTTACAGCATCATGTCGGTCGCATCTACGTTTGGCGACATCGCGGACATCGCTACGTTGGAAGAGTGTATTTGTGATCGCCATACTGGCGTATCACCCGGCGTGATGGTATGGGGTGCCATTGGTTACAGGTCTCGGTGACCTCTTGTTCGCATTGACGGCCCTTTGAACAGTGGACGTTACACTTCAGGTGTGTTACGACCCGTGGCTGTACCCTTCATTCGATCCCTGCGGAAACCTACATTTCAGCAGTATAATGCACGACTGCATGTTGCATTTCCTGTACGGGCCTCTCTGGATACATAAAATGTTCGACTGCTGCGCTGGCCAGCACATTCTCCAGATCTCTCACCAATTGAAAACGTCTGGTCAATGGTGGCCGAGCAACTGGCTCGTCACAATACGCCAGTCACTACTCTTGATGAATTGTGGTAGCGTGTGGATGCTGCATGGGCAGCCGTACCTGTTCACGCCATCAAAGCCCGGTTTGACTCAATGCCCAGGAGTATCAAGGCCGTTATGCGGCCAGAGGTGTTTGTTCTGGGTACTGTTTTCTCAGGATCTATGCACCCAAATTGCATGAAAATGTAATCACATGTCAATACTAGTATAATATGTTTGTCCAATGAATACCCGTTTATCTTCTGCATTTCTTCTTGGTGTACCAATTTTAATCGCCAGTAGTGTACTTACCGACAAGGTCCGCCGATCATTTCACGCGGTGGTTGTAAAAATTAGATGAAATCAACGGTAGCAAACATTGTCTTCAGTCCTGAGACTGGTTTGTTGCAGCTCCCCATGCTACTCTATCCTGTGCAAGCTGCTTCATCCCCCAGTACCTACCGCAACCTTCATCCTGCGGAATCTGCTTAGTGTATTCATCTCTTGGTCTCCCTCTACGATTTTTATCCCCCACGCTGCCTTTCAATACTAAATTGGTGATCCCTTGATGCCTTAGAACATGTCCTAGCAACCGATCCCTTCTTCTTGTCAAGTTGTGCCACAAACTCCTCTTCTCGCCAATTCTTTTCAATACCTCATTAGTTATGTGATCTACCCACCTTGTCTTCAGCATTCTTCTGTAGCACCACATTTTGAAAGCCTCCATTCTCTTCTTGTCCAAACTATTTATCATCCATGTTTCACTTCAATACATGGATACACTCCATTCAAATACTTTCTATACTCCATGTTAACAAATTTCTCACCTTCAGAAACGCTTTCCTTGCCATTGCCAGTCTACATTTTGTATCCTCTCTACTTCGACCATCATCAGTTATTTTGCTCCCCAAATAGCCATACTACTTTACTACTTTAAGTGTCTCATTTCCTAGTATAAATCCCTCAGCATAAACCGACTTAATTCTACTACATTCCATTATCCTTGTTTTGCTTTTATTGATGTTCATATTATATCCTCCTTTCAATACACTGTCCATTCCGTTCAACTGCTCTTCCACGTCCTTTGCTGTCTCTGACAAAATTACAATGTCATCGGCAAACCTCAAAGGTTTTATTTCTTCTACATGGATTTTATTACCTACTCCGAATTTTTCTTTTGTTTCCTTTACTGCTTGCTGAATATGCAGATTGAATAACATGGGGGAGAGGCTACAAACCTGTCTCACTCCATTCGTAACAGCTGTTTCCTTAATCTATTTTCTAAGATACGTCGTAGGGTCAGTATTGCCTCACGTGTTCCAATATTTCTGCGGAATCCAAACTTATCTTCGCCAAGGTTGGCTTCTACCAGTTTTTCCATTCGTCTGTAAAGAATTCGCGTTACTATTTTGCAGCTGTGATTTATTAAGCTGATAGTTCGGTAATTTCCACATCTGTCAACAACTGCTTTCTTTGGGATTAGAATTATTATATTCTTCTTAAAGTCTACCAGATGGTAGAGTTTTGTCAGGACGGGCTCTCACAAGGCTGTCAGCAGTTCTAATGGAATGTTGTCTACTCCCGGGGCCTTGTTTCGAGTCTGGTCTTTCAGGAAACATTAGGAGGAGCCAGACTGTTACGGGCAGTCCACATGGCACAATGTCTGAGCACAGAAAGTTAAAAAGAATGCGTTACAGCGGTAGAGCAGCTTCTTATATGCCACTCATTTCTGCAGTCAGTCATAAGCGGCGATTGAAGTGGTGTAATGGACGACAGTTCTGGACACTGGAAGACTGGAAAAGATGATTTGGAATGAGGAACCACTCTATATTCTGTAGCAATCCGATGAAATGGTTCGGTTTGGCGCATCCTGGAGATCGTTACCTGCCACCATGTGGTTTTCGTGTTTTGTGTGAGGTTCTCATATTAAGTGCAAGGAAACGCTAAGTCATGAAAGACATGAACAAATTCTACAGCACTGTGTACTGTTCACAGTAGAGGAACAGTTCGGAGATGAGGACTGCCTGATTAGCTTCTTATTTATTTCAAAGAGTGTAGCGTGACGTGGAATTCATTGACACTTCCAATATTTCTGCGGAATCCAAACTGATCTTCGCCGAGGTTGGCTTGTACCAGTACACTAGCTCCATGTTCGTTATAAGACTCGTTATTCAGAGCGTCTTGTTGCGACGTGGATCTCAAGTGGAGTGTAATCTGTGAATATTGTGTGGCAAGAATAAACTGAAGCTACTTCGTGCTCACAGATAATTTGTTAACTTATAATTTTTCACTTTCGCGTCATGAATATAAAGTTTCCTAATCGAACACTGTGTCATTCAAAATTGTGACTTAAAGCACAAAACTTTTAACTAAAAGAACAAATAACAATAAATTTTAGATCGACATTAAAATTGCGTTTCAATAACTCTAATGAACTTATAAATAAATTTGCAGGATTGATTATTCGAACAACGTGCAACTAACTGGTCAACTAACAATTACAATAATTTTGTGTAGTACTACTGGTCTCTGTTTGTTGCACCTTACATACCAAGTGTGGAAGTATGAACCGGAATTTCCCTACAGATGGTGTTAGCCGTCAGTGTACGGCCCGTGAGACCGCTTTTGCAGCGCCCTCTGCTTCCTGTAACGGCTAACGACGAATGTCAACACACAGTAATACAAGTTCGCTAGATCGGTTTCTGTTTCAAACCCGTAAACACGTCGCGTATCGCGCCTACGAAGTACGACTTGCGGACAGAATTGGTTTTCTGTTATCTGATGAAGAAAATTACTGAGAATGGCAACAAATGCTTGTCGAAGCTTTCAGCGAACATGCTCTTGGGAAAACAGTGTTTGGAATGGTACAAAATATTCAAAAATAGTGTTTTTAGCGTGAGAAACGAAGAGCGCGGAAAACCACCGAAAAATTGATGAATGTAAATTTATGTTCTGGTGGAGTATGGGAATACGGCTGTTCAATGTTCAATAAAAACAATACCAATGGCCGTTATATAGGTTTATTTCTAGGCAACCACTTCCGACGTTACACTACGTCATCTTCAGGCCAAAAGTGCTCCAAACCAGTAACCTTCGTGTTACTGACTGTTGTCCAACGAACACGGATGCCGTAATAGCTTTTACGAGACCAGTTAAAGTCACTGATAAATTTGTAATACGAAGGTTACTGGATTCAAGCAGTTTTGGCCTGAAGATGACGTTGTGTAACGTCGAAACTGGTTGTCTAGAAATAAACCTATATAACGGCGATTGGTATTGTTTTTATTGAAAAAGTTTGAAGACAACGAATTGCGGCCTTATAGTCTGAAGATGATACTTAAACTCAACAGGAACGCGAGGAACAACTGAATGTGGCGCAGAAAGTCGCTTCTCTTCGGTTGAAATCTATGGGAAAGGTGCAGAAAGTAGAAAAATTGGTTGTGCATCAACTTAATGAAACACAGCAAGCAAATCGAAAGACCACTTGTGAAATGTTGCTCGCTAGATACAAAAGAAAGACTTTTTCCATCGAATAGTGAGAGGTGATGAAAAATGGATATGTTTTGACAATTCTAAGCGGCATAAATCATGTCTGACTCCAGGCAAACCATCGACAAACACGGTAAGACCAACTCTCTTTGGAAAGAAGACAATGCTCTGTGTCTGATGGGATCAGAAGGGTGTCATATATTATGAGCTGCTAAAACCGGGTGCAGGGGCAACAGTCTGGATGATTGATTGATCTGACCTTGAAACACTAACCAAAACGGCATTGCTGTGCTGGTACTGCGAACTACAGCCGTAATTTTTCCCGAGAGCATGCAGCTTTACTGTATGGTTAAATGATGATGGCGTCCTCTTGGGTAAAATATTCTGGAGGCAAAATAGTCCCACATTCGGATCTCCGGGCGGGGACTACTCAAGAGGACGTCGTTATCAGGAGTAAAAACTTGCGTTATACGGATCAGAGCGTGGAATGTCAAATCCCTTAATCGGGCAGGTAGGTTAGAAAATTTAAAAAGGGAAATCGATAGGTTGAAGTTAGATATAGTGGGAATTAGCGAAGTTCGGTGGCAGGCTGAACAAGACTTTTGGTCAGGTGAATATAGGGTTATAAATACAAAATCAAATAGGGGTGATGCAGGAGTAAGTTTAATGATGAATAAAAAATAGGAGTGCGGGTAAGCTACTACCAACAGCATAGTGAACGCATTATTGTGGCCAAGATAGACACGAAGCCCATGCCTACTACAGTAGTACAAGTTTATATGCCAACTAGCTCTGCAGATGATGAAGAAATTGATGAAATGTATGATGAGAGAAAAGAAATTATTCAGGTAGTGAAGGGAGACGAAAATTTAATCGTCATGGGTGACTGGAATTCGAGAGTAGGAAAAGGGAGAGAAGGAAACATAATGGGTGAATATGGATTGGGGGAGAGAAATGAAAGAGAAAGGCGTCTGCTAGAATTTTGCACAGAGCGTATCTTAATCATAGCTAACACTTGTCTAAACATTCATGGTGGTCTCTGTTTCTTCTATATCGTGTCTCCCTACCACTTTCGCGCAACGACGCTCTGAGCGTGTTTTTTAGGGAATTGACTAGTTTGAACCTGGGACCTGTTGCTGGTAAGAAGACGCCAGATCACACATGACACGTAGAATTCAAAAGAGTTCAGTGAGACTAGCGATGATATAACCAAATACTTAATGATTTCAGCGTCAGCTCCACTGCACTCCCTGTAAAAGAATCTTAATACTAACTAAATGTAGTGGAAGGGGTTCAAGGCTTTCCTATGTTTAGTTAGCTGGTAAAATAACGTCGAAAAATCAGTTAAATTTACCATTGGAAATTTTATTCTACTCACAAAACATCGTTTATAAATTGCACTATTGATAAAATGAAATGTCTTAATACAGGATGGTAAAAACCAACTGCGTTCAACAAAAATTTGAACGAATATTCCCTGAATGTGTTTCCAAGTTCTACAATCGATCGAAGGATGACCTATGCCATATCACATCTATAATCTAGATTTAATTTAAGTTTCACAAAACAGAAAACTATCAAAATGGTCTACAGTGACCCTCAATTATCTTTAATTACTTATCTAACTTGTCGTAAATTACAGTGGCTGATGTGGCTTCTCAATAACTATATAAAAGAAAAATCATCGCGTTTCAGATCTGTTCTTCAAGTGGAAAATATGAACACCATGAGTTTTCATTAACGATCGACACTAGTATTACGCAAAAAAGGGGGTGTAACAGATGAGACTTCTGCAGTTCTGAGTGAAGCCTTATGCGCTCAAAAATGCGGCATCGCGTGCGTTCATTACCTTGTCGGTGTTTAGGCAGCGTCAGGGCGACAGCGGCCGGCGCAGCAGCCATCCAGCTCGCCGTCTCGGAACCAACTCTCTCTTAACTTCTCCTTACTACAATTTACCGAAGTTGGTTTAAAAAAACCTATTTGCCTATGTTTTCATCTGACCAATCAGAGTCTCAATGCTAACCTTAAGCTCCGCCTACAAACATTCTGTCTATCCAATGAGAAACGTTATACTTTTCGTGGTGGGGCAATGTTTTTGAAGTTTGCAGCGTAACAGAGACGCGAAAAATTCTCACGCTAAAACCTGCAGCTGGTGTGGTCCTTTTAGCGGTATCGTAAGCTCTATACTGGTCTTCTGGAGGGCTCTATCTTTTATCATGGGCTGGAGGGTGGTCCTAATGTAACAGACACGCGAAAAAGTCTCACGCTAAAACTTGCGGGTTGTAGTGGCCCTTTTTGTGTTATCGTCAGATCTATACTGTTCTTCTGGAGGGCTCTATCTTTTAACATGGGCTGGGGGGTGGTCCTTGACGTACCTGAGACGCGAAACAGTCTCACGCTAAAACGTGCGGGTGGTGAGCCCTAGTGGTTAGCTGGCGACGTGGGTGTCCAGTCCGTCCCTTATAGTAGGGCCTTCTAGCTTAACACGGTTCTGCTCTCGGCTTCTGTTCTCGTTTCTCCCCTCGGAACTGCGTCCGTCTCACAGTGGGTAGGTATGACATGCATTTAGGCATTCTTGTGTTAGTCTGTGGTATTCCATTTGCTCACTCGTTACTCGTATTACTTTGGTTGATTTAATGTCACGATTTATTCGGAGCTATGTGACATACTACTGGATTTTCTTATCATGTCATGGTTTTCAAGGAAGGTGTTGGATTTGCCTGACACCTTACACTTGGTTCAAGAATCATGAAATAAAGTTGTATACATGGAAGAATCCTGGAGATACTAGAAGGTATCAGATAGATTATGCAATGGTAAGACAGAGATTTAGGAACCAGATTTTAAATTGTAAGACATTTCCATGGGCAGATGTGGACTCTGACCACAATCTATTGGTTGAAATGTAGATTAAAACTGAAGAAGCTGCAAAAAGGTGGGAATTTAAGGAGATGGGACCTGGATAAACTAACTAAACCAGAGGTTGTACAGAGTTTATGGGAGAGCATAAAGCAACAATTCACAAGAATGGGGAAAACAAATACAGTAGAAGAATAATGGGTAGCTCTCGGGGATGAAGTAGTGAAGGCAGCAGAGGATCAAGTAGGTAAAAAAACGAGGTCTAATAGAAATCCTTGGGTAACAGAAGAAATATTGAATTTAATTGATGAAAGGAGAAAATATAAAAATTCAGTAAAAGAAGCAGGCAAAAAGGAACAAAAACGTCTCAAAAACGAGATCGACAGGAAGTGCAAAATGGCTAAGCAGGGATGGCTAGAGGACAAATGTAAGGATGTAGAGGCTTATCTCATTAGGGGTAAGATGGATATTGCCTACAGGAAAATTAAAGAGACGTTTGGAGAAAAGAGAGCCACTTGTATGAATATCAAGAGCGTTGATAGAAATCTAGTTCTAAGCAAAGAAGGGAAAGCAGATAGGTGGAAGGAGTATATAGAGGGTTTATACAAGGACGATGTACTTGAGGACACTATTAAGGAAATGGAAGAGGATGTAGATGAAGATGAAATGGGAGATAAGATACTGCGTGAAGAGTTTGACAGAGCACTGAAAGACCTGAATCGAAACAAGGCCCCGGTTATAGACAGCATTCCATTGGAACTACTGACGGCCTTGGGGGAGCCAGTCCTGACAAAACTCTACCATCTGGTGAGCATGATGTATGAGACAGGCGAAATACCCTCAGACTTCAAGAAGAATATAATAATTCCAATCCCAAAGAAAGCAGATGTTGACAGATGTGAAAATTACCGAACTATCAGTTTAATAAATCACAGCTGCAAAATACTAACGCAAATTCTTTCCAGACGAATGGAAAAACTGGTAGAAGCCAACCTTGGCGAAGATCAGTTTGGATTCCGCAGAAATATTGGAACACGTGAGGCAATACTGACCCTACGACTTATCTTAGAAAATAGATTAAGGAAAGGCAAACCTATTTTCCTAGCATTTGTAGACTTAGAGAAAGCTTTTGACAATGTTGACTGGAATACTCTCTTTCAAATTCTGAAGGTGGCAGGGGTAAAATACGGGGAGCGAATGGCTATTTACAGAAACCAGATGGCAGTTATCAGAGTCGAGGGGCATGAAAGGGAAGCAGCGGTTACGAAGGGAGTGAGACAGGGTTGTAGCCTGTCCCCGATGTTCTCAATTTGTAGATTGAGCAAGCAGTAAAGGAAACAAAAGAAAAATTGGGAGTAGGTATTAAAGTGCATGTAGAAGAAATAAAAACGTTGTGGTTCGCCGATGTCATTGTAATTTTGTCAGAGACAGTAAAGGACGTGGAAGAGCAGTTGAACGGAATGGACAGTGTCTTGAAAGGAGGATATAAGATGAAAATCAATAAAAGCAAAACTAGGATAATGGAATGTAGTAGAATTAAGTCGGGTGATGCTGAGGGAATTAGACTAAGAAATGAGACCCTTGAAGTAGTAAAGGAGTTTTGCTATTTGGGGAGCAAAAGAACTGATGATGGTCGAACTAGAGAGGATATAAAATGTAAACTGGAAATGGCAAGGAAGGAAGGTGAGAAATTTGTTAACATCGAGTATAGAAAGTATTTGAATGGAGTGTAGCCATGTATGGAAGTGAAACATGGATGATAAATAGTTTGGACAAGAAGAGAATGGAGGCTTTCAAAATGTGGTGCTACAGAAGAATGCCTAAGACTAGGTGGGTAGATCACATAACTAATGAGGTACTGAATAGAACTGGGGAGAAGAGTAGTTTGTAGCATAACTTGCCAAGAAGACGGGATCGGTGCTAGGACATGTTCTAAGGCATCAAGGGATCACCAATTTGGTATTGAAAGGCAGCATGGAGGATTAAAATCGTAGAGGGAGACCAAGAGATAAATACAATAAGCAGATTCAGCAGGATGAAGGTTGCAGTAGGTACTGGGAGATGAAGAAGTTTGCACAGAATAGAGTAGCATGGAGAGCTGCATCAAACCAGTCTCAGGACTGACGACCACAACAACACCACAACATGATTTCATCCAATTTTTACAACCACCGCGTGCAATGATCGGCTGACCCTCTTGGTAAGTACACGACTGGCTATTAAAATTGGTACACCAAGAAGAAATGCAGATGATAAACGAGACAAATATATTATACTAGAACTGAGATGTGATTACATTTTCACGTAATTTGGGTGCATAGATCCTGAGAAATCAGCACCCAGAACCGGGAAAAATCCTTGTCCGCGTATACACCCTGAATTAGAACGATAGTTTTCTAATCGTGTTGAAGACACTGCCAATCTTATATCTGTTTTCGAAATTGTTTGCCGTTTCAGTTGAAAGCGGCTCTGAGCATGTGGAAATGGAACTGACTGATCTGCAATCTAATTCTCGTTTTAAAGAAAAATACTTGTACATTGTGCAAGCAGTGAAGGAAACGAAAGAAAAATTCGGAGGAGGAATCAAAATCCATGGAGAATAAATAAAAACTTTGAGGATCACCGATGACATTGTAATTCTGTCAGAGACAGCAAAGGACCTAGAAGAGCAGCTGAACGGAATGGACAGTGTCTTGAAAGGAGGATATAAGATGAACATCAACAAAAGCAAAACGAGGATAATGGAATGTAATAAAAAAGTCGGGTGATGCTGAGGGAATTATATTAGGAAATGAGACACTTAAAGTAGTAAAGGAGTCTTGCTTTTTTTGGAGCAAAATAACTGATGATGGCCGAAGGAGAGAGGGTATAAAATGTAGACTGGCAATGGCAAGGAAAGCATTTTTGAAAAAGAGAAATTTGTTTACATCGAGTATAGATTTAAGTGTCAGGAAGTCGTTCCTGAAAGTATTTGTATGGAGGGTAGCCCTGTGTGGAAGTGAAACATGGACGATAAATAATTTTGGCAAGAAGAGAATAGAAGCTTTCGAAATGAGGTGCTACAGAAGAATGCTGATGATTTGATGGGTAGATCACATAATTAATGAGGAGGTATTGAATAGAATTGGGGAGAAGAGGAGCTTGTGGTTCAACTTGACAAGAAGGGACCGGTTGGTAGGACATGTTCTGAGGCATCAAGTGGTCACAAATTTAGCATTGGTTGGCAGCGTGGAGGGTAAAAATCGTAGATGAAAACCAAGAGATGAATGAACTAAGCAGATTCAGAAGGATGTAAGTTGCAGTACGTACTGGGAGATGAAGAATCTTGCACAGGATAGAGTAGCATGGAGAGCTGCATCACACCAGTCTCAGGACTGAAGACAACAACAACTACATAATCGGGTGAAACCGTTAATACTGATCACTACCAACAGCAAATGATCGATTTAAATCGAGCATTGCGTAAAACGACCGGAATGTGGATAAAGGCAACACAAAGTCATACTCCTCCGTGATAACGCCCCATCACACATTGCAAAACGGGTCAGGGAAACGATCGAGGAGTTCAGCTGTGAAATACTAGGGCGGTTGATTCTCCAGACTTTGCATCACTGGGACATTCTCTCGCTGAACAACGCTTCAGTTTGTATGAAAATATAGGAAAATGGCTCGCTGACTGGTTCGATTCAAAAGAAGAAGTGTGTTTTTGGCGTGTCACACATAATCCGCCGGAGAGGTGGAAGAAATGTACAAATAGCAATGGAGAATATTTTGAATAAAATATTTTTTATCAGTTTAAAAGATCAGGCGTGTAATTATTGCAACCAAATTCCGGTGTCACACTTCTGCACCGGGTACTTCAGTAGAAAATACGTATGTCTAGCTTAATTGCACAGAAACAGCATTGCGGTTAGGGTATTAACTTTAGCAGGTGGTTCCTTTTGTTGGTAGCATATCACCTACTATTGGGTTAATTTCCTGCTTGAAGCCATAATTAAGGAACCGTTACTGATATTTGACAACCCTTAACCAAGTTCATTACTTGTTAAGGTCCTTTCTGCCTTAACTGCTAGCAGATGAGTGGTCACAGTGGGGAAGGACAATTAACTTAGTTACGAGATGCCGCACGTACCTGGCTGGTCTGTCAATTCGTTTGTTGCATGACAAACCGCCCCGTGTGTCAGTATGGACTGGAAACAGCTCGATTTACGCTGGTTATTAAATGCTGCAAGATTCCCTAGCATGTCTTCCGCTAGGACACATCTTAGAAAGAGGCAACAGAGCATATATGGAGATGTTCGATTTGTAGCTCTCTGATGTATAGCGAACAGCTGATGTGCTCGCACGCAAATTTCGATGAGTATCTCTCACGTCCATCTACTTCATTTAACGCTGCGGTTGCTGCAGAAGCGCTTTCCGCTGCAGTTGCCGCAGAAGCGCTTTGTGTTTTCAAGCCATCCCTAACTACTTTGTGCCAGTCTTTCCAAGAGCAATAAAATACAGACAAGATTGAGGATCTTAAATCGCTCGCGGTTGTTAATGCTTTTCTGACTTTACTATCGTATAACAGTACATAATAATGAACGCTAACTGGATTGCCACTTGACTGGTGAAGAAATAAACTTCACGACGTTAAATACCATGCATTAACAGTATCACTACAAACAGATGTTCTTGTTCCAAAACGTATTACTCTTCGCAAGGGATTATAGCGAGGGCGATTTTCATCGAAGGCCTGCAAATTTCGTTCAAAATTGACTGCTTGTTTAGGATGCGACTCATTAGATATTATACAGTGGGGATGGAGCTATCATACAATACTGGAAACAACCTTTGTATTTTCTCAAACGCTAGTTGCTACTAAGTTGTTTGTTCCGAATGTCCTCTTCAGTATAGAGGCTAAATCGAAATTTAACTTCAATGTCTGATTTAAAGAACAGATCGCCGCTTTCCGATACGATAGACCTTACAGATTAGCAATAGCAACACAAATCCAAGACATATGAGATAAATTGCAAAACCAAACAAAAACTGAAAAATCCTGCATACATTATAGAAAGCCCTTAAGATGGGCCTGTATGAAGAACATGAGAGTTTCATAAGCATCTGTTAAATGGGAAAAAAACCGAATACAACTCAGTGAATTTCGTTAAAAGTTATCAGATATTTTAATGTGCTAGCGGTAAAGCGTAGAAAATAGATATATAGGCCCGGTGTATCTGCAGTTTTCCCGAAATAATGTTTGTAACAAGATTAATCACACAATAACACAAATAACACAAATAACACAAATCTGCCAAGGCTAGCAAATTTAAATTTCCGATTTCAGTCTCGGTTTCAATTTAACAGTTAAAATAATAAATTTCAAATTACAGTACTAATATTTACAACTAAGTATCCCTATCAATAATATATTCCCATATCTTTGAAGCATCTCTTGCCATATATTCACAATGTTCATGACGGTTATTGTAATTCAACTGTATGACTTGTAAAATATTGTGACACTAGCGTAGCACTCGCTGCTCCTTTGCTCATGTGCAAATCTATACACTACAAAAGAGTTATTGACTCTTGACATAGCTGCTAGCGTTTGCATAATTTAAGTGTTGCGACAAGTTTATTTCAATCTCATATAGCAGGTTCAAAAAAAGGACAAGTCGGACGTGCGATTCTGTAGTTATTAGCGCCAGTCTTACATCTGATACTGAATTCTCAAATGTCAAACCGATATTCCTGTACATGGAATCATTTTTAAATGATTAATTTGTGATGTAATTACAACAAAAATATTTTTATAAATATGTATATTAAGCCTACTGAAAAATTAATGTATTAAAGATCCGTTTCTTTTTCTATACAATTCAGGCAAAGCCGTTGTGTCGTAGTGATTCCGTAAATAGCTTTCTCTGATTAGTTCACAAAATGCTATACCTCCTAAGCTTATCGCGCTAAGGCCACGGAAGCGTGATCTTTTCCGAATGTACTTATGGTCGAAAAGCGAGTCTGTTTTTATTATGAAATATTTTCACAAAACTTTTCAACCCTCGTTTCACCGCCTTAGGTAATTCAAACTCAGAAGTCAAATACCAGTTTTTAGTGAGCTAGCTTATAAATGCTTTAATAGTTCTTTAATAATGATTTATGTTAAAAAAACCTTTAACTCACTATTCCACATCCGTAGGTCTTGAATTTCCAAAAAATGCTGAAACACTTCTTTTTTAATTTGTGACCTAGAAACCAAATACCAATTTTCGTAGTTCTAACCTCAAAACTGCCTTAACAGCGACGTATTTCAGAAAACTTTTCTGCCCCTTTTGCACCCCGTTAGAGGTGTAATAACGAAAAATCCCTTCTTAGACGATTTCCACAGTATAAGATCAATACCCTCTCAACGTTTCAATTTTATATCCTTAGCGAGTTGGGCTGGCTGATGAGGAGTCTGTGAATCAGTCACGTCCTTTCCTTTTATATATAAAGACTGGTAAGTGACAGTTACAAAATCTTGCTGCTGGCGGCATGCAACAAATACACACATAAAAAAAGGTTTTGCATCACCTCGGTTCCGAGAGTTCCAAAACCTGTGCAGAAAATTGGAACAGAGATCAACATAAACATAATTTCTGCCCTTTTTATTGCTCATGAGGACCACACATTGCATTTTGTACCACCATACAGCGAGACCTTCAGAAGTTGTGGTCCAGACTGGTGTACACACCGGTACCTGTAGCACCTAGTAGCACGTCCTCTTGCACTGATACATGCTTGTATTCGTCGTGACATAATATCCACAGGTTCATCAAGGCACTGTTGGTCCAGATTGTCTCACTCCTCAACGGCGATACGGCGTATATCCCTCAGAATGGCTGGTTTGTCACGTCGTCCATAAACAGCCCTTTTCAATCTATCTATAGGGTTCATGTCTGGGGAACGTGCTGGCCACTCTAGTCGAGCAATGTCGTTAGTCTGAAGGAAGTCATTCGCAAGATGTATACAAGGGGGCACGAACTCTCGTCTATGATGACGAATGCTTCGCCAATATGTTACCGATATGGTTGCACTATCGGTCGGAGGGTGGCATTCACGCATCGTACAGCCGTTACGGCGCATTGCATTACCACCAGCGGCGTGCGTCGGCACCGCATAATGCCACACCAAAACTGTAGGGAACCTCCACCTTGCTGCATTCTCTGGGCATTGTGTTTAAGGCGTTGAGCCTGACCGGTTGCCTCCAAACATGTCTCCGACGATTGTCTGGTTGAAGGCGTATTCGACACTCATCGGTGAAGATGATGCCAGTCCTGAGCAGTCCATTCGGCATGTTATTGGGCCCAACCGTACCTCGCGGCATGGTGTCGTGGTTGCAAAGATGGACCTGGTGCGCTGAGTTTGAGTTGTAACAGGATGTCCTGTGGGTGTACATGGTGGTGTTGATAGTGTTCTCCGAGCCATAATTCGTAGGTAGCAGTCACCAGCTGCAGTAGTAGACATTGGGCGGCCTGAGCCAGGCATCTCATCTACAGTTCCTGTCTTCTGTATCTCCTCCATGTCCGTACAACATCGCCTTGGTTCACTCCGAGACGCCTGGACACTTCCCTTGTTGAGAGCCCTTCCTGGCACAAAGTAATAAACGCGATGGAACCGTGGTATTGACCGTCTAGGCATGGTTGAAGCACAGACATCGTGAGCCGTATACTCTTCCTGGTGGAATTGCTGGAACTGATCGGCTGTCGGACCCCCTTCGTCTAATAGGCTTTACTCATGCATGGTTGTTTACATCTTTCGGCGGGTTTAGTGACATCTCTGAACAGTCAAAGGGACAGTGTGATGCAATATCCACAGTCAGGAGTTCTGGGAACCAGGGTGATGCAAAACAATTTTTGATGGATGTACGTATATTCGTTCAGATATGCAGTAAGCACGGTTTCCACATACATGCCGAAAAGTGCGTAAGTCCTTTCGCTATTGTAACCGGTGCAAGTCAACACACAATCTACCAAATAGACAAAACATTTGCATGTCTTGAGTAAATCCAATGACGTAAAGGTATCTTAATCCGCCTGATGATTATGGCATACCCATCGAGAGGCGTAGCGCCGTTAAAATTAAATTAATCACGTTTGAATGAGTGTACCATTAAGTTTTTGTGTACGGTAAGGGGTGATTTAGTGACGATCTCAGACTCGACGCGTATCTTAAGCTCTGAAGTTTCCATCTCGGTGCGAGTGAGTTCGGTGTTGGGCGTTCAGCGTGCAGAATACAGATGGGCCTCACTCTGACGGACCCCGCAGAACGGGGGAGTCGTGGGGGAGGGTGGGTGGTCGTCGCCGTCACGATGTTATTGCGACGCGTACCACGTCCTCTCCCATCGACGTATTTTCCTCGCAGCACTGCTGTTACGGACGGCTTCCCGGCTTCCGAGACAGTGGTAGGAAAGCGAAACCCGTCCTCACACGAGACGTGGAAGCGACCGTGTTACATCTTGGAATTCTCACGTGCGAAAAGCAGAACCGGACGCGTCTGATGTTGGCAGCGTGGAGAGGAATGTGACCAATGAGAGGTAAATCCGCTTTCTAAGTCAGAAGAAAAGCTCACGTGACGGCCATTGTAGGTGGTTTTGTATTGTAACATGTGCTAAGAGTATATGCTTGTTTAAATCACCAGAATATTAGATAAATCTCGATTGCGCTTCATTCCTAGTACGGATCGTTACAACAAAATTACAGAATATGTCATGTCGGTCGGTCGTATTTGGTTCTTTTTGTATTAGATCTTTCAGGGCACTGCACCGTGGAGATTTATTAAAAAGACTGTTTTTGGTACTGTAAATAGGCTGTTTAGGTTTTCATGTATTAACACCATGTAGCGCTCTATATGAAAAGCACTGACTGTTCTGTGTGCAGTCTGTGGCTGGTTTGCATTGTTGGAGTCTGCTATTGTAGTGTTGGGCAGTTGGCTGTTAACAGCGCGTAGCATTGCGCAGTTGGAGGTAAGCCGCCAGCAGTGGTGGACGTGGGGAGAGAGATGGCGGAGTTTTGAGACTGGATGATCTGGACGTGTGTCCATCAGAGTCAGTAAATTTGTAAGACTGGATGTCATGAACTGAAGATAAATATATTGTTTGTTCTTTATCAACATTTTCATTTGCTAACTATGCCTATCAATAGTTAGTGACGTCAGTAGTTTGAATCTTTTATTTAACTGGCAGTAGTGGCGCACGCTGTATTGCAGTAGTTCGAGTATCGAAGATTTTTGTGAGGTAAGTGATTTGTGAAATGTATCGGTTAATGTTAGTCAGGACCATTCTTTTATAGGGATTATTGAAAGTCAGATTGCGTTGCGCTAAAAATATTGTGTGCCAGTTTAAGCACAGTCATTTATAATTTTTCTAAGGGAACGATTCAGAACGATTTGTTATAATTAAATGTCGCATGCCACAAATCGGTCTTTAAAGCCGTTAGGATAACGAAATGTCAAAGACATAGACTTGGACACTGTCTGTCGACAGTAATTTAGTGGATAGACACGTGAAATTTCGACTGGAAGGATGATGGTTAGTCTTACGTTTGTTTTAAAAGTGTTTTTATTTCGTTCACTTCAATGTCTTTTAAAAGGTTCTGGAGCTTTCTTGTTAACTGAATATTCGTTGTTGTGTATAAATAATAGTGATCTCCGTTCAAGACTGAGTTTGCTCGATTTTCTGAACCATTGAATTGGAAAAATCGTTCTACATCACTGGCTGATTTCTTTGCAGTTCGGTACAGTGTTCAGTGAGGTGCGGAAATTCATGAGATAACGATGTGCACATACTGAGATGACAACAGTGTCGCATATGCAAGGTGTAAAAGCGCGGTGCACTGGCGAAGCTGTTATTTGTGCTCAGCTGATTCACGTGGAAAGGGGTCCGACGCGATTAAGACCGTACGAAGCGAGTTAACAGACTGAACGCGGAATGGTAGTTGAGTCTAGACACATGGAACATTCCATTTCGGAAACTGTTAGTGAATTCAATATTCTGCGATCCACAGTGTCAAGAGTGTGTCAAGACCACCACATTTCAGGTATTACCTCTCACCGCGGACAACATAGTGGCCGACAGCCTACGCTTAATGACAGAGAGCAGTACCGTTTGCGTAGATTTGTCAGTGATAACAGACAAACAACATTGATTGAGATAAACGCAGAAGTCAATATAGGACGTACGGCGAACGTATCCGGTAGGACAGTGTTGCGAAATCTGGCGTTAATAGTGTAAGTAGGCTGTATAGGTTTTTTTTATTGGTAACGCCACGGGAGTAGATAACATTCTATTAGAATTACTGACGGCCTTGGTAGAGCCAGTCCTGACAAAACACTTCTATCTGGTGAGCAAACCGTATGAGACAGGCGAAATACCCTCAGACTTCAAAAAGAATATAATAATTCCAATCCCAAAGAAAGCAGGTGTTACAGATGTGAAAATTATCGAACTACCAGTTTAATAAGTCACAGCTGCAAAATACTAACGCGAATTCTTTACAGACGAATGGAAAAACTAGTAGAAGCCACCTGGGGGAAGATCAGTTTGGGTTCCGTAGAAATATTGTAACACGTGAGGCAATACTGACCCTACGACTTATCTTAGAAGCTAGATTAAGGAAAGGCAAACCTACGTTTCTACAGTTTGTAGCTTTTGACAATGTTGATTGGAATACTCTCTTTCAAACTCTGAAGGTGGTAGGAGTCAAATACAGGAAGCGGAAGGCTATTCACAATTTGTATAGAAACCAAATGGCAGTTATAAGAGTTGAGGGGCATGAAAGGGAAGCAGTGGTTGGGAAGGGAGTGAGACAGGGTTGTAGCCTATCACCGATGTTATTCAATCTGTATATTGAGCAAGCAATGAAGGAAACAAAAGAAAAATTCGGAGTAGGTATTAAGATCCATGTAGAAGAAATATAAACTTTGAGGTTCGCCGATGACATTGTAATTCTGTCAGAGACAGCAAAGGACTTGGAAGAGCAGTTGAACGGAATGGACAGTGTCTTGAAAGGAAGGTATAAGATGAACATCAACAAAAACGAAACGAGGATAATGTAATGTAGTGGAATTAAGTTGGGTGATGCTGAGGGTATTAGATTAGAAAATGATACACTTAAAGTAGTAAAGGAGTCTTGCTATTTGGGGAGCAAAATAACTGATGATGGTCGAAATAGAGAGGATATAAAATGTAGACTGACTATAATCAAAAATGGTTCAAATGGCTCTGAGCACTATGGGACTTAACTGCTGTGGTCATCAGTCCCCTAGAACTTAGAACTACTTGAACCTAACTAACCTAAGATCATCACACACATCCATGCCCGAGGCAGGATTCGAACCTGCGACCGTAGCAGTCGCGCGGTTCCGGACCGAGCGCCTAGAACAGCGAGACCACCGCGGCCGGTTGACTATAATCGACCCGTGTCTGGAAATGAGAGCAGTTTGCAACTTTCAATAAAATTTTCATCACTGTATGTGTGATCATCAGAAACTAGTAAAACGAATACAGTGAGGGTTTTGTGTCTTCAACCATAACGGTTTTACAAGCTTAACGCCAAATATTCAACAAATTTGATTATTTTTAAAGTAATCAGACGTTTGAAGCTGTTTTATACGTGGGATTTCGAGTCTTTAAGGTATCGTAGGTGGGTGTGGGTTGCTGGTTAGTAGTTAAACTCCTTAAACATACTGGGACGTTTTTGAATGGGTGTATTCAAAATAATGTAATCTTTCTAGACAAAAGTTAGACACTTTAAATCTTAAAGTACATTATTTTTATTTGGAACCTATGAACTGACCTGTTGTTCTGAAAGATAGATATATTAGGTACGACAAATTTCAATAAGGAGTAAAAAGTACACTAAGAAACATTATATATTATTTCCACGACGACCTGATCGACAGAGAAGCTCTGATACCCCAGTGAGAGTCTTTGTCATGTTTGTAAATATAAAACTAGCTTATTTCACTCCCTGTGGATATAAGACTCATGGCGTAGCTACTTAAGAATCGCATCCATTTACATCAGCAGCTAAATTGCAGGTGTAGGGGATCTCTTAAAACGTAATGCCTGCAATCTCGCTCTCAGACGTTCCTTTTCGGACCATTACGAAGTTTTTACGTGAGTGGCTAGGCGGCTTCCCCTCCGGTGTAAGTGCAGTGGGACCGCAAAGAAACGGCGCCCACCAGAACTGAGGAATTCCGCCGGCCCTCTGGGTGGCTGGGCTTGCTGAGTCACTGCGGGAGTCAATCACCAGCTCTCCCCATACTGGAGACCGTGCGATGCTCGGTTCAATACCAGATTAAATGTTAGTCTCTCTCCGTATGAGAGACAGTGTGGTACGTCATCGTAAGTTCAAATGGAACGGGGTTTTCTTGTCAGGACCTACAGTACTAAACGGCTGAAGTGGGCACACGATACTACTGCAACAAAAACTTAACATAGTATCTCATGTAATTATTGACTGGATTTAAAAATTTTAAATGCTGCCGTACTGAAACTATAAAATGTCATAATATAACGTTGAAGATTAGCACAATAAGTTAAGTATTAAAATTACGAACTGTGAACATGTCTAGAGACAACGTAACCTGCGGCGCGCAAGTTACTAAGACTATATTCATCCAGAGCTCGAGAATGAGAAAAGTTAGCGATCTCCAATCCAATTTCAAACATTTTCGAATGTTTTTGTCCCTGATGCCTCCTCTCTCCCACATCCGCGAATCACTGGAGCACAATAAGTTTCCGCTGTTCATGCCGTGAAACTTCAGCATGAGGTGCGACGTTTAATTAACTTTTCTGCTACCAACTCTATTCGGAACACAGTCTGCAGACAGTGTCCACATGTACCACTGAATGCTCTGTTATCTCACTGTATGACACACAGCTCATGAGGTACGACGTCGTGAACATTGAGGTGCGTGAAAAACTCGTATTTCTAAAAATCGAGCACAAATTACGCGCGCTATACTCATCCACTACTTGTAAATGACAGCACTTAGCGACATCTTTAAACGTAATTTCAACCCTTTACTAAACTTTTTCTCTGTTACAATCCCACAAAATAATGACAGGAAAACAGTTTATCGGTCTTAAACATTTGTTTTTGATGGGATATTTCAGCATAAAGCACAACGTTTTAATTTATTGATTGTTACTATCACCTCCTTCCGCTACTCTGTTTACGGACAACATTCTCACATGCCAATGAAGATACAAAAGGTGAAAGAAACAGCACACATTACCACGCCTAATACAATTTAGGAGAACCATTCGCATTCAGAACAGCTTCCAGTCGTATCGAAATGGATCAATACAGGTCTTGTACGGTTTTCAGGGGAATCTTATATCACTCTCCCCGAAAATTAGTGGTTAGTTCAGGTAAGCCGCTCGTAGTTCAGATGGTTCAAATGGCTCTGAGTGCTATGGGACTTAACTGCTGTGGTCATCAGTCCCCTAGAACTACTTAAACCTAACTAACCTACCTAAGGACATCACACACATCAATTCCCGAGGCAGGATTCGAACCTTCGACCGTAGCGGTCACGCGGTTTCAGACTGTAGCGCCTAGAACCGCTCGGCCACTTCAGCGGGCGCCGCGCGGAGTGACCACGTGGTTTGAGGCACCATGTCACGGACTTCGCGGCTCCTCCCACCGGAGGTTCGAGTCATCCCTAGGGCATGTGTCTATGTGTTGTTCTTAGCATAAGTTAGTTTAATAAGTAGTGTGTAAGACTAGAGACCGATAACATCAGCAGTTTGATCACATATGAATTCACAGACATTTGAACATTTTCAGCTAAGGGTGATTCAGGCGGGTAGTGATCACTCATCTTCTCTACAAATTGAACCACAAAGGCTAAAAAATATTGAGATACGGTGACTGTGATGACCATGGTAGATCAGACACTTCATCCTAGCGCTCATAAAGGCAGTTCGGGACGATGGGACCTCTGTGAACAAGGGCTCTGTCAGTTTGGAGCACAGCATCCGCATTTGCGAACAAATATTGTCTCATGGAAAAGCAACTCATCGGCAAAAATGGTCAGTAATCCTTAACAGTAATGAACAGTGACGTGACTTTGCATACTAACCATGGGCAGCCCAAATTCTCACCGAACCCCGCATGTTTCAGTCTTGGGATGCAAACTCGGTCAGAAATTGGAAAGACCGTGTAAAATGACTCGCCCGACGAAATCCCATTCTTCCATTGCTGAATAGTCGTGGTTTTACAACTTCAGCACCATGTGTTTCTGTTACAGGCATTTGCATCACTGATCAGTGTCTTTGCAGTTCCAGTTCGACCAGCCACTACCTTCTTATGGAGCTCACTTCTTGTTGTTTTGCTGCCGACAGAGTTCGCTTGTGCGACGTTCAGTTCTGCAGTGACTTTTGCATCTGCCGTCCTCTTATTTTGCATCTCAATCCTCGTAAATGACCATCCGTCAGAACCATCAAACACACTTTCATCCACGTTGTGACAGCGGATGATGTTTTCCCACTTTCCCTGTATGCGGTATAAGTTTCCAGTATAGTGCCTCTTGAGATATCAAACACTTCGGTTACCTTAGTTACAAAAGCACCTACGATACGAACAACAAAATTTTGACCACGTTTTAATTCACTTAGCTCCCGCACAATGTACTCACAACTGCGGGGAACGCTTTTCTGACCACGACTGTCACCTGCAGCGTACTGAGGGCATTGCACAGGTGCCATCTGTGGACACATACAGCGGGTAAACCTGCAGGCTTGGTTATCATCTACAATTATGTGAAAACATGCTTTTCTCGCAGTGTTTACATGCTTATGCCGAACGCCTGTACCTACAAACTTTTCATCAGTCTATGGGTGGATAGCCAGAAACCAATAGAACTCACATAATTAGGGTTTTGCGTCTTCAACCAGAAAGATTTTACATCTTGACGTCAGAAATTTGTCACAGTAAGTCATCTGTAAAATAACGAGACATTTGAAGCAGTTTTAAAAGTGAGAGTTCGATTGTTTAAAGAATCGACTGTGAGGTAAACCATGCTGCTGTAATGGAACAAGCACCTGATTCACGCCCTAACTCTGCACTAGCTGAGCCTCAGAAATTCCCCGTTCATTGTAAGTTTAAAGTTAATGCAAACAAACCCCCGTTCAGTTTGCGCACCAATTTATCACTGGAAGCTATTCACTCGTACCACATGTCGTGACGCCACTGGAAACTGGTCCTGCTTATGTAATCAGTTATTCTGGGATGCAATTCACAAATTGGCACGCTGGAGCATTTCAATGCTCTCTTTCCTTTTTTTTTTCAGTCACTGTGTGAAATGTTTGACTCCGGTACTTATTGTTTCTACTCTCATGGTAAGTTTAAGAACATGGACGATTTTGTGAAAGTACTGTGCACTCGAACTCAATATGGGAACTGCGTGGGCTCATGGATGTTTTTGTTGATCGGCTTGAGGTGAAACAAGCGTTGAATCATTGTAAGAGGTACAGAGGCGAGCGAATGTACGGGGCTTACCCCAGTTCACTACTTCTAACGCCACGTCTTCGTAACGTGCCTGTACTTAACATTCAAAGGTTTGCACCACAGTCTAAGAGTGAAATTAAAAATTAAAATAACTTTTCCAAATTTCGTCAGTGTATGCTTCAGTACATTAAGTTTCCTTTACGTCTATGGTCACAAACATTTTGTTAACAGACTACCTGTTGCGGTCTTTAATGAGCATCATCAGATCTGCAGCAAAAATGGGAAAAACATAAATAGACTCGCAAACTGTGTACGGCTTAAGAACAATGCATAGACCATAATGAGAAGTAGGACTGACAAAATTTACATTTGTGCGCTTTAAATATGAAGAGGCATACCTGTTTCAAAAAACAAAGTCCTAATGTACTGCAGCCATAGTGGCAGCGTCAAATGTTAAATGCGGAATCAGCACCAGCATCGTCAAATACATATAAATAACATCACATGCACGAGTCATGTTATCAGTAGCACTACTGTTTAAAACAAGCTGCCGTACAGAAGCCACAAGATGTTTGTGTTGTAAGTTCATCAGATGTCGCTAATGTCGACATACACTAGTTTTCAATAATTAATTGAAACAGATAAAGTAAAGGGGGCTACAATAGTTGAAGTCTCTAATAAGTTTATAACGCATAAAATGCATTACAGTAATAATAAGCAATAAAAAGAAGAACACGACAAATGTAAGGTTGTTAAAAAGAGGAAGCGTTAAGAACAGTGGTTGACATGTGCTCAAGTACCACTATTCTAGATAGTGACATAAATATTAAACACCGATGATAGTCCACGGGGTAATATGAAACAACCATAAAACAAATCGCTAAAGGAGCCACAAATGAAAGAAAACATAGTGCTGCACATAATCAGCGTCCTCTGTTAGCGCTAAAGCCAGAATTCCGCACAGGGGGAAGTGGTTGCTCTTGGGCTGTGTACAGTTTGCGAATGTATTTATGTTTTTCCCATTTTTGCTGCAGATCTGATGATGGTCATTAAAGACCGAAATCAGCAATCTGTTAACAAAAAGTTTCTGAGCATAGACGTAAATTTAAGGAAACTTATTACATCTACGGGTCACTGTTTTTTCGCGACGATGTCACAGCTTGTGAAGCTTCAGTACATTAATGTTAACATTGTTAGATCTCAGAAGGATCAACTGAATATGGTAGGCAAAATAAACTATCTTTAAAAAAAGTAGTGCTGAATAAACTTTCGCTTGAGCTTCGTCCCGCAGTTTTGGCATTGTTACAATCGGGTTTGGCATGGTTAATTTAAAGAGTGGCTTGATGCCCTTCGTGCCACCGCTCCATACCCCCCAGGACGGAATCAGTGTACCTCAACTGTCTGCGTCTGTAAACTATGAAAGAGTACGAACATGTTTCAAACGCCTGCTAGTCGTGTAACTGAGGCGGAATGTAGGGACCAGCCCAGTATTCACCTAGTAGGATGTGGAAAACCACCTAAAAACCACATCCAGTGTACAGGCACACCAGCTCACGTCGCTAATCCGCCGGGCAGACTCGATACGGGGCCGGGGCGCCGACGCGAGTCCACAAAGCAGCGCATTAGCGCTCTCGGCTAACTTGGCGTGTCAAGTAGTGTTGAGCGATAAAAGCACAAAATTGTTCACAGTACGCAAATGTATGTAACAATTGAACGTTATAAGCCTCAACTTTATCAGAGTAATACTAGTATTTTGGTCAAAATCAGCATTTTTTTCGAAAGATTGGAGGCGCTAAATATTAGTCATAAAAATGGAAATTCATATGTAGCCTCAGTTTAATGTAAAAACATTAAATAGGTGACACCAATAATCTATCTCTATTATTTCTAGTTATTTACTAAAAACTAAATTTGGAATGAAAACATCCTTATTCACGATGGATTAAGTATCATTTGCATTTGTAATAGAATGCTATAATCGCAGCACTCGATTAAATTCATACAATAATACAGCTCTATCAAGTTCCAAGACTGTTTTGTAAATAACTACGGTTAGAAGGAATCTTAAAGACGCAGTTCAGAGGTCCGTTCTACTGTAGGTTTCATTTTAAAAATTCTAGCCGCCAAAGTTTAAATGCAATCGAGCTAAAACTCTTCAGTAACTAAGGCAAACTTAACTCTATTTACACAGAAATTAAGAAGATTGTAAATTTTTAAACGACAGAGAATTTAATTAAGAAATGTCAGGAAAGAGGCAATTTAGGTATTGCTATCTGTGTCTACAGCGGTTGATAGCAAATGTACCGTTTGGTCGTCCCCTGCGCCTCTACATAAATACAGCCAGAGAGGCTGTGGAAGAGATACCATCGAGATATCAATCTGCTCACAGTCAAAGGCCTGCTTGCGTTGTGCATTGGATGACGTCAGAGCTGGGCAGCCGTGAATGCCTTTTTGCTCAAAGTAGAAAGTGAACTCGCGAGGACTGTACACCGTCCTGGATCGCTTAGATTTCACGGAAATAACTGTTTGTGTGCCGCCCGTAATGTAGACAAAATCACATGGCAAGTGGCGAGATTGCCTTCGACTTTTAAGGCGAGCAATAACTTTTCATGATTAGAAGTGAGAGTGATAGACCATTTTACTTGGAACTTACGTAGAGGCTGCTTCTGAACTGTTAACACTGCTGTTTGTGATATAGATATAATTATTATAGGGGATATATTATATTTTGTGTATTTGAACTTTTACAGGAAATATCAAAATGTCAAAACTCAAAACTTTTACTTATAGTCACAGTTGCTGATCCCGCTGAGTGAATAGTAATTTTTCTTTTGGTGAGCATAAAGAGTAATATGGACTTGCAGAATGGAAATTATGGCAGTATGTTCTCCATTGCTTTCTGAAACAGTTTTCAAGCTCTTGCAAACGGCGAAGGTCGATGTAAAGCACGCACGAATAGTTTAAGTGTCTTTTCAGGCCTACATAACGAAACATCGATCATGTGATTATTACCCTCACCCCACAATCAGCGTAACAAGTTCTGGGTGTGAATTATGATATGGAAGGAATTGGGATATTACCTAACTACCGACTGTTAATATTGTCATCTGTGTATTCAATGGTGGTTACACGTTGAAATCCCGAAAATACCCTTCCACATTACTATGTTCTCCACATGATATACACTCCTGGAAATTGAAATAAGAACACCGTGAATTCATTGTACCAGGAAGGGGAAACTTTATTGACACATTCCTGAGGTCAGATACATCACATGATCACACTGACAGAACCACAGGCACATAGACACAGGCAACAGAGCATGCACAATGTCGGCACTAGTACAGTGTATATCCACCTTTCGCAGCAATGCAGGCTGTTGTTCTCCCATGGAGTCGATCGTAGAGATGCTGGATGTAGTCCTGTGGAACGGCTTGCCATGCCATTTCCACCTGGCGCCTCAGTTGGACCAGCGTTCGTGCTGGACGTGCAGACCGCGTGAGACGACGCTTCATCCAGTCCCAAACATGCTCAATGGGGGACAGATCCGGAGATCTTGCTGGCCAGGGTAGTTGACTTACACCTTCTAGAGCACGCAGGGTGGCACGGGATACATGCGGACGTGCATTGTCCTGTTGGAACAGCAAGTTCCCTTGCCGGTCTAGGAATGGTAGAACGATGGGTTCGATGACGGTTTGGATGTACCGTGCACTATTCAGTGTCCCCTCGACGATCACCAGAGGAGTACGGGCAGTGTAGGAGATCGCTCCCCACACCATGATGCCGGGTGTTGGACCTGTGTGCCTCGGTCGTATGCAGTACTGATTGTGGCGCTCACCTGCACGGCGCCAAACACGCATACGACCATCATTGGCACCAAGGCAGAAGCGACTCTCATCGCTGAAGACGACACGTCTCCATTCGTCCCTCCATTCACGCCTTTCGCGAAACCACTGGAGGCGGGCTGCACGATGTTGGGGCGTGAGCGGAAGACGGCCTAACGGTGTGCGGGACCGTAACCCAGCTTCATGGAGACGGTTGCGAATGGTCCTCGCCGATACCCCAGGAGCAACAGTATCCCTAATTTGCTGAGAAGTGGCGGTGCGGTCCCCTACGGCACTGCGTAGGATCCTACGGTCTTGATGTGCATCCGTGCGTCGCTGCGGTCCGGTCCCAGGTCGACGGGCACGTGCACCTTCCGCCGACCACTGGCGACAACATCGATGTACTGTGGAGACCTCACGCCCCACGTGTTGAGCAATTCGGCGGTACGTCCACCCGGCCTCCCGCATGCCCACTATACGCCCTCGCTCAAAGTCCGTCAACTGCACATACGGTTCACGTCCACGCTGTCGCGGCATGCTACCAGTGTTAAAGACTGCGATGGAGCTCCGTATGCCACGGCAAACTGGCTGACACTGACGGCGGCGGTGCACAAATGCTGCGCAGCTAGCGCCATTCGACGGCCAACACCGCCGTTCTTGGTGTGTCCGCTGTGCCGTAGGTGTGATCATTGCTTGTACAGCCCTCTCGCAGTGTCCGGAGCAAGTATGGTGGGTCTGACACACCGGTGTCAATGTGTTCTTTTTTCCATTTCCAGGAGTGTAGGATACGGCCTACGTAGGGGAGTGGTGACTGTCTAAGACTAAGCCGCAGTTCAGTTCAGACTCCACTTCCACCTTATGTCACACAAATGTACTGGTGATCAATACTTAAGAACGAATGTAACATTAGTGTTGTGTCGCTACCAACGAAGATAGCGCGATGAAACGTGGACCATACGTAGAAAGAACTACTGCAGTGTGATACAGAAGATAACTGAAAGAATGAGAAGAAAATAAATGGCAGTGTTATTCAAAGACAATAATTACACTGAAGTCACCAAGATTCTTTGTGGTCCCTTGGACATTGCAAAAGGCAGGTCATGGTTCTCAATATCTGCATCTATATCAGCATGAGTAACCTACAATTCACAGTAAAGTGTCTGGCAGAGTGATCATCGATTCATCTTCAGGCTATTTCGCTAACGTTCAGTATCGAACAGCAAGCGGGCAAGACGAAAACTTAAATCTTTCTGTGCGAGCTCCCATTTCTCTTATTTTGTTATGATGATTGTTCTTGCCATTATAGATGCGCACCAACAGAAAAAAAAAAAAAATTTCGCTCTGAGGATAAAAGTTGGTGATTGAAATTTCATCAGAAGATCCTGACGCATCGAATAGCGCTTTCTCTGTAATGATTGCCATCCGAATTCGCGTACCATATCCGTTGCACTCTGTCTCCTATTTTGCGACAGCAGATTCATTTTGATGCTCCCCTGGATGAGTTCACCCGTTTCGTCACTTAGAGTCAATGGCCACTTTTCGCAACATTAAGATACCTAGTCCGAATCGTTTTGCAATTTATGTTGATCGTCTCGTGACTTTATAAGACGGTAAATTGCGGCATCATCTGCAAACAATCTGAGAGAGCTTCTCATATTGTCTCTTAAATCGTTTATGTAGATCTGGAACATCAGAGAAACTGCCACCTCCGTGGCCGAGCGGTTCTAGGCGCTCAGTCCGGAACCGCGCGACTGCTGCGGTCGCAGGTTCGAATCCTGCCTCGGGCATGGATGTATGTGATGTCCTTAGGTTAGTTAGGTTTAAGTAGTTCTAAGTTCTAGGGGACTGATGACCACAGATTTTAAGTCCCATAGTGCTCAGAGCCATTTGAACCATCTTTTTTGAACCAGAGAAACTATGAAACTTCCTTGGGGAATGCCAAATATTGCTTCTATTTTACTCGACGACTTTCCGTCAATTACTATGAACTATGATCTTTCTGACAGGAAATCAGGAATCCGCTCGCACAAAAGAAACGATACTCCACAGGCTTTCAATCCGATACCTTGTGTGAAACTGTGTCAAAAGCCTCCTGGAAACCTAAAAGTAAAGAATCTGTCTGCGATCCACTTTTGATAACACACATTACTTCACGAGAATAAAGAGCAAGTAGAGTGTGTGAGAGTGTGTGATCGTCACTGACGACAGTGCACGCTCTGCAACCTGCTTCCAGCTGACTACAAAGTTGGCAAGGCGTTCTTGTAGCAGGGCGTTCCATTCGTCCACCAGAGCGGTCGACAACTGCAGTATGGTCTCTGGTGCATGTGGACCTGCTGTAACACGCCTCCCCAGTGCATCCCACACGCGCTCAATAGGATTAAGTCGGGCAGTCCGTTTGCCGATTGTCCTGTCGTCGCAAGAGCTCCTACACCTGTGCTGTTCGGTGCGGTCACGCATTGTCATCCATTGAAATGAAGTCAGGGCTGAATGCACATGAAAAGACGCTCATGGGAAGGAGTGCAGTGTCTCAACAGCGTTGACTGGTTCCCCCACCTGGATAATCAAAACGCTCAGGTTCGACAATGAAGGACGTATTCTCGTGTGGCGAGAGGTGAGAACACGCAGTGCAGCCAGAAACATGGAGGGATGGAACGCCTTAGCGCAAGAACTGGTTACCAACCTTGTGGCCAGTATGGGAACACGTTGCAGAGCATCTGTTGGTGACAGCATTGGGGGAGATTCAGCGATGACAGCAGAGGTGGGCACGACGCTGAGGGAGTGACAGGAAGATGGGGAAGTGGTCACTACCACACAGGTTCTGCAGTAGATAGGTGGGAGATTGACAGAACTGCAAACCGAGAGATCAACGGCCGAATATGTGCCATGTGCCACACTGAAATGTGTGGGGGCACCTGTATTTAAGAGGCAGATGTCGAGTTGTGACAGTAAATTTTCTACCTCCCTACCTTGGCCAGTAAGCATGGCGCTACCCCAGAACGGGGTATGCACGTTAAAGTCTCCCAAAAGTAGGAAAGGTTTAGGGAGTTGATCAAACAGTGCAGCCAATATGTTCAGGGGTACTGCAGCATCTGGAGGAAGATATACATTGCAGCGAGTTTTTCCTGTGTCGTCCTTATCTTGACAGCCACAGCTTGAAGAGGTGTGTGAAGGGGCACAGGTTCACCACACACTGAGTTCAGGACATAGACCCAAACTCCACCTGACTATTATAGTCGCTACAGTTCCTGTAATATCCCTTATAGCCGCAGAGGGCAGGGTTTCGCATTGCCAGGAACCAGGTTTCCTGGAGGACAATGCAGAAAGCCCTTGAGCACTCCCATAGCTCACCCAGGTAGCGGAAAAAACCGCCGCAATTCCACTGGATGATTACGTGATCGTGAGACTGAGAAATCATGAATCACTCAGTGAGGCAGTCTACCTGCTGCCACCATATGAGTACCTGTGCGATCGACACCCATTGTGTCTGAGGGCCCAGCGAGATCTAGGTCCTCAGCGGACGCCAGAATCTGCGCCTCATCCTCGGATGCAGAGCTTGTAGGTAGTGTTGGTGTGGGTGCCACTGCCGTGCCTTGGAGGTGTTTTCCTTTTTAGGATTCTCTCGCTGCTTCTTAGGTTTGTCAGACTGGGAGGGCTTCACTGATTCAGTCTCAGGGACTGAGAAGGACTGTGAAGCCCTACGCCAGCTACCTGTGGTTTCTTCAGCCTCTGGCAGGTGTCAGAATTGCCACTGGTAGGAAACTGGGAAGGGAGTGACCCAAGGGATCCCTTACTGGCGAGAGGAGTCAAAGAAGACTTACACTCCTCAGGCTGAGAAGAGGGGACTGACGTTCCCGATGGTTGGGGGGGGGGGGGGGGGGGGGTGTTCCTCCTGAACAAGGTTGTGCAGGAGCTACAGGGATCAATGAGCCCCCCCTCCCCCCACCCTCAAGGCGGCAGGTGGAGTCTGTCGGCTCTGAGAGCCAACTGTACACGGCAGAACAGAAGAATGTAGAACAGTTGTCATAGCAGTGGAGTAGGTTTACATCATATGCACAGAATGTAGCCACTCATATTTTCTCTTAACCTCAGTGTAGGTCAGTTGGGCCAGAGTCTTGTATTACATTATTTTTCTTTCTTTTTGGAGAATCCTGCAGTCTGGAGAGCAAGGCGAATGTTGCTCTCTGCACTTTACACAGATGGGAGGTGGGGCACATGGAGTATTGGGATGTGAAGAATATCCACAATCCTGACAGGTAACGTTTTAAGTACAGTGGGAAGACATGTGGCCAAACTTCCAACACTTAAAGCACCACTTGGGGGGAGGGATAATGTCTTTACGTCACAGCAGTAGACCATTATTTGACCTTCTCGGGTAATGTGTCACCCTTGAAGGCCAAGGTGAAGGCACCGGTGGCAACTTGGTTATGCCTCAGACGCCGGTGGATGCGCCGGACGAAATGGACACCTCGCCACTGTAAATTGGCGCGCAGCTCATTGTCATACTGAAAAAGAAGGTCCTTGTGAAATATGAAACCCTGGACCACATTTAAGCTCTTATAGGGCTTGATGGAAACAGAAACATCCCCCAGCTTGTCACAGGCGAGTAGTGCCCATGACTGGACAGAAGATGCTGTTTTGATCAAGACCGACCCTGAAGGCATTTTGGACAAGCCCTCCACCTAAACTTGTCCTCTAAATGCTCCACAAAGATTCCCTATCAACTCTTGTACATATGAGGTACCAGCTTCACTGCCATCCTTAGCCTGCAATTCCTCCCATGGTGTGGCCACAGGGGGGGGGGGGCGGAGGAGGAGGGAGGGGGGAACGATTTGGGATCTTATTTCTTAGCATTGAAGTTACACCTTGACTGCTTATAGACTGGTGGTGTTTGACCACAAGAGATGACAATGCTTCATGACGTGTCACCCACCCTAATGGCATCCACTACAAACAGGGGCCCTCCCCACAGGCGCCACCCAGCCACAGCAAAGGCCACCTGGCAGGATGGCCATTGCCGGGAGTCTCGATGCCCCAGGGTGATGGACAACCCCTTCTTGGCATACATGGGGAGTTACCGATGCAGGCATCAGCAGAGTGATCCCTGTGTGGTCAGGGGGCTACAACCAACAGGGTACATGGTGGCCCCACCACAATGGACTGGCTACCATGCTGGTATCAGGCCCAAACGAGCTAAGAAGTCCATTATCGTCGACAGCACAGAGAGAGATATTGCACAGAGGATGGGGGAAAACACACCAAGGAGGGTGGCCTCACCCAACAGCTGGAGAATGAGCGGAAGTGCAGATCCACGTCGATGAAGGATGCGAGATGTCTCATCTCATGATGCAAACTCTTCGGGAAAATTTTGAGAAATGGGGGTCAAACACTACAGGGGACCAGGACATAAAGGCCGAAACGCGTGAGACTCTTTTTAGTCACCTCTTACCTCAGGCCTATTCTAACCCCCAGACCTGCAGGGAGGTATTCATACCGTCCAATGCTAGTAGTGCCATCTGTCATCCGTGAGTGGTTATTGCAGCTCGACGATGACGTATACGATGATAACATTAATATGACTGGACAGTGTACCCTGGTGGCACAAGAGACTGAAATGGCGTCTCAGCAGTATGCTAGCAACCTACATGGTGTCCCATAAGAAATTGTCAACATTCAGAGATATATAGGAACGATCATTCGAAGTAAAAAAAGTGCAAATGAACTCTAAAATGCGTACCTCAACAGCTATGAGGACTTCTTCATCTTCCATACTATGAAACAAATCTCCTCCACCGCGTGCTCCCTACTTTCCATATTTTGAGAGGTGGTGGAATGGACCAAATGAGGAAAATGAAAATCCCTTAAACATGGGCTGTTAAATGCATACCTTAATAACTATGTGCATTTGTTCAGTAAAAGAGATGTACTTTACAGTACTGAAGATGAAGACGTAGTCTTAGCTCTTAAGGTTTGTGTTTTGGAGGCCATGTTTACCGGACATTTTCGCTTCGAATGATCGTTCCTGTTATATCCCTAAATACTGACCATTCCTGCTCTGACACCCTGTATATTACTAAACGGCTAAAAGGGTCATCTGATTACCCAGGCTCGGTTGCATGTTGCCTGTCTAATGGCTTCCAAGGCCAACAAAAATTTGGTTTTTGGTAAATCATGTAACTACTGACCGAATTAAAAAAAATTGAAGTTTCGTCATAATCTAGTCTTTGACAGATCCAATCTTATGTTAAATGTTCGTCACAGTAAGTCAAGCAATAAAGTTATAAACCGTATTATTTCTTGAGGCATCATAATTCGCAGCTAGCAAATTACCAAGAGTATAGCCACCTAGTATTTGAAAACAACAGCTACTTCCGAAAAATTCTGTACATGACTAACTTAGCGCCCGCTGATTCGCCCACGTAGACTGTATGACCTCCAGATACTTCTTCTGCTTTTATTTAATCGAATTTATATGTTATTCACAAATTGCAACACCTTCTAAGCTTTTCACGCTAATTAAAACTACATAAGCAAGGCCTTCTTCCAAATGCACTTCTGAACAAAAAGCGATTCTGGTAACTGGAATCAGGTCTTTCCCTTTTGCGTTCTTATGGAGAAATTTCCATAGCAACTTTCATCCCTAGACAAATATTTTATATCTAACAGGGAAGTGAATAACCAATTTTCATAACTTTTACCTTCAAAATTTAATTACTTACTTTTAAAAATGATTTCACTAACTATATTGCCCTCTCAGTAGATGAATTTCCAAAAATGCTGAAACATATATATTTTTTACTTTCTAATAGAGAAACCAAATTCCAGTTTTCGCCTGTCTAACTTGAAAATTCCCTTAATAGATATACTCTTTCAAAAAGTCTTTCATCCCCAATTTCATATCCTTAGGAGTGGAATTTTGGACTATCCCTTCTGAAACGATACCTACACTATAAGATCCGCACCCTCTCCAACCTTCAAGTTTGTATCCGTAGCGGTTTGGGCTGGGAAATGATGAGTCAGTGAATGAGTCTGACCCTGTTTTACCCCAATTACGTGTTGAATTTTCAAAAACTGCGAAACACGTATTTTTTCATCTCCATGCGAGAAGCTAAACAACAATTTTCATAGATTTTGCTTTAAAAATACTTTTGCAATGAAATACTTGTATAAAACGTTGCACCCCCTATTTCATCCGCTTAGGGATTGAGTTTCCAAAAACTGTGACATGAATATGTTTTATTTCTAACCGAGAACCCAAATATAAATTTTCATACATTTAGCTCCAAAAATGCTTGGACAATGAAATATTTCCATAAAACCTTTCATTTCTCGTTTCACCCCCAACTAGGTTAAAGTCACAAAAAGAGTGAAACACGTATTTTTTATTTCTGAGAAAGAAAATTAAAATTTTCAACGATTTAGCTTTCAAAATGCTTCCATAATAAAATATTTTCTTACAAATATCTCACCCCCTATTTCACTACCTTAGGGGTTCAGTTTCCAAAAACATTGAAACAAGTATATTTTTAATTTGTAACCGAGAAATCAAATACCAATGTCCATAGATGTAGGTTTAAAAATACTTCAGTAGTTCTTTAATAATGGTATATCTTCAAAAAAAGCTTTCACCCATTATTTCACCCCCATAGGGTTAAATTTCCTAAAACCCTGACAGAAGGTTTCCTTTATTTTTGACCAAGAAACCAAATACCAATTTTCGTAATCCTAGCTTTAAAATTGCCTTAATTGCAACATTTTTTTAAAAAAAGCTTAATTGCCTATTTCACCCATTAGAGTTGGAATTTCGAAAAATCCATTCTTAAACGACCCCTACAGTATAACCACACCTTCTACAAACTTCGAGTTTCTGTTCTTAGTAGATTGGGTTCGCAAAGGTGAATCAATCAGTCAACCAGCCAATTGACTTTTATATATGATGATTAGCTGAGTACCGAACGTTGCCCCTGGCAACATATTATTTTTAGTTTTCAGACAGCCAATCTCTCCTTTCCCGTTTAACCACCTCCTCCTTCACCTCCCTTCGCTCTGTCCACTTCCTTCTCTCCCCCCCCCCCCCCCCTTGCACTCTCTCTGTCCATCTCTTTCTGCTCCTCTCTCCGTCCAGCTCCTCCTCACAATTATATCCATCTCCTCCTCCCTCCTCTAATTCCATCTCTGGCTCCCATCTCTTTCTGTCCATCTGTTCCTCCCCCTTTCTCTTTACGTCTCCTCCAGCCCTCTCTCCCTGTTGACCTCCTCATCTTACCTTTCTCTGTTCATTTCCTCCTCATCTCTCTCTGTCCGTCTCCTCCTCTCCAGTATCTTTGTCCACCTTCTCTTTTTCTTTTGCTGCTTGAGCATCAGTTTTTCGCCATTTCTCTCTCCTCATTATCATGCTCACCCCAGGCTGATGGTTCTCCCCACAGGGTTTTTTACGGATCGTAATTAACCTGTGTACCAAATTTAGTTGAAATCCCTCTGGGGCTTTAGGACGAGCTTTTTACCCGTGGTTTCGCCCGCGTAAGCACATCTAAAAATATTTAACATATGTCACATATATTTGTAAACATATTTCACCTATATCTCTAGCAAATTTTACCGTGCAATTTCATTTTTGCGCAGCTCAATATTTATGACGTATTCCTGAATTGGGAACTGCACAATTACATAATTTTTCAGGTACATGCAATGGAATATGTGGCTACTGCCAGGGAAATGTATTGTGGATAGTGTTAATGGTCGATACACTACTGGCCATTAAAATTGCTACACCACGAAGATGTCGTGCTACAGACGCGAAATTTAACCAACAGGAAGAAGATGCTGTGATATGCAAATGATTAGCTTTTCAGAACATTCACATGGGGTTGGAGCCGGTGGCGACACCTACAACGTGCTGACATGAGGAAAGTTTCCAACCGATTTCTCATACACAAACAGCAGTTGTCCGGCGTTGCCTGGTGAAACGTTGTCGTGATGTCTCGTGTAAGGAGGAGAAATGCATACCATCACGTTTCCGACTTTGATAAAGTTCGGATTGTTGCCTATAGCGTTTGCGGGTTATCGTAGAGCGACATTGCTGCTCGCGTTGGTCGAAATCCAATGACTGTTAGAAGAATATGGAATCGGTGGGTTCAGGGGGGTAATACGGAACGCCGTGCTGGATCCCAACAGCCTCGTATGACTAGCAGTCGAGATGACAGGCATCTTATCCGCATGGCTGTAACGGATCGTGCAGCCACGTCTCGATCCCTGAGTCAACAGATGGGGACGCTTGCAAGACAACAATCATCTTCACTAACAGTTCGACGACGTTTGTAGCAACACGGACTATCAGCTCGGAGATCATGGCTGTGGTTGCACTTGACGCTGCGTCACAGACAGGAGCGCCCGCGATGGGAGAACCGATAGAGGTACTCAGGGTACCCTCCGCCACACACCGTCAGGTGGCTTGCGGAGTATGGATGTAGATGTAGATGTAGGTGTGCACGAATAGCAAAACGTTATTTTTTCGGATGAATCCAGGTTCTGTTTACAGCATCATGATGGTCGCATCCATGTTTGGGACATCGCGGTGAACTCACATTGGAAGCGTGTATACGTCATCGCCATACTGGCGTATCACCAGGCGTGATGGTATGGGGTGCCATTGCTTACACGTCTCGGTCACCTCTTGTTAACATTGACGGCACGTTGAACAGTGGACGCTACATTTCAGATGTGTTACGACCCGTGGCTCTAACCTTCATTCGAGCCCTGCGAAACTCTGCAGCCGGCCGGTGTGGCCGTGCGGTTGTAGCTGCTACAGTCTGGAATCGCGAGACCGCTACGGTCGCAGTTTCGAATCCCGCCTCGGGCATGGATGTGTGTGATGTCCTTAGGTTAGTTAGGTTTAAGTAGTTCTAAGTTCTAGGGGACTGATGACCTCAGAAGTTAAGTCCGAGAGTGCTCAGAGCCATCTGAACCATTTGAAACCCTACATTTCAGCAGGATAATGCACGACCGCATGTTGCAGGTCCTGAACGGGTCTTTCTGGATACCGAAAATGTTCGACTGCCGCCCTGGCCAGCACATTTCCAGATCTCTCCCCTATTGAAAACGTCTGGTGGCCGAGCAACTGGCTCGTCACAATACGCCAGTCACTACTCTTGATGAATTGTGGTATCGTGTTGAAGTTCCATGGGCAGCTTTACTTGTACACACCATCCAGACTCTGTTTGACTTAATGACCAGGCGAATCAAGGCCGTTATTACGGCCAGAGGTGGTTGTTCTGGGTACTGATTTCTCAGGATCTATGCACCCAAATTGCGTAAAAGTGTAATCATATGTCAGTTCTAGTATAATATATTTGTCCAATGAATACCCATTTATCATATGCATTTCTTCTTGGTGTAGCAATTTTAATGGCCAGTAGTGCAAGTAACAAATTAGAACGTCATGTGTGATGCGGCAGTTTGTCACGCTTCTCAGTTTTTACGACGTCATATCTCCTGAACTATGTGTCTTAAAATTATGTAATTTTGCTGGTACATTCAGTGGTATTTTTAAATACTGTCTGTAAATGGTGTTGTGTATAGTTTGATAATAAAAAAAGTAACAAATTCGAAATCATCCTTTGTGCGGCAGTTTTACTGCATGAAGGGCGAAAATGTCGTCATTGATAAACGCTTTTTCTTTCAATGTTAACAAAGAATTTCTTAAAGGTTTGAAATTGTTGTTAAAGCGTGTTGCAAGTCACTAAGTGCTCTCATTCTCAAATACTGGGAGACTTAAGTATGGCTGTTTGCACGTCGTTGGCAACACTGTTTCTTCACCCTCAACCCCACCGCTTTTTACCTCCACAGCAATTCTTTCTACTGTAAGCGATACGTGTACCAAGTTTGGTTGAAATCAATGCAGTGTTTTAGGAGGCGATCTGATACATACATGCATACATACATCCTCATCCAGCACAGGCCATGAAGGCCCAAAGGTATCGACTGCCGTCGTGTCATCCTCAGCCCACAGGCGTCACTGGATGTGGTGGATATTGAGGGGCATGCCGTCAGCACACCGTTCTCCCGGCCGTATGTCTGTTTCCGAGACCGGAGCCGCTACTTCTCAGTCAAGTAGCTCCTCAGATTACCTCACAAGGGCTGAGTGCACCCCGCTTGCCAACAGCGCTCGACAGACCGGATGGTCACCCATCCAAGTGCTAGCCCAGCCCGACTGCGCTTATTTTCGGTCATCTGAGGGGAACCGATGTTACCACTGCGGCGAGGCCGTTGGAGCATACATACATACATTTTTATAAATGGATTTGAAGTCTTTTCGAAATGTTTTCTCTTCTATAACTTTCACAAAAAATGAAAGGGAAATGGTCATCGCTTCCTACAATTTCGCTTTTGATGCAATAAAATTTCATCATCGGACATGACGTTTTGATTTATTACTTCTTTTCTGCTAACTATATTTGCAACACATTTTGCAGACAGCATTAATATACAACACTAAATGTAGCTGCAAATTTGTATCATTGTACGACACACTGTTCAGGAGATATGACGTCACAAACGTTGAGATGGGTTAAAAACAAGCTGTTTTTAGAACAGGGGCAAATTACCGAGTCTATATTCATCTAATCTTTAATAATGAAAGCACTTAGTGACATCCAACAAACTTTAAACATAACTTCATTGTATTATTCTTAAAGAATCAACTTTGCAAAGAACCTTAGTAATACCTTATTACTAGCGACCTTGGCAAACTTGATTCCATAAGAATAATATATCCTTCATATGGCTCCCAACGACTGACGCAATGCCAAACATATATAATAATTTGATTACTCTATGCATGAATAATCCCAAACTAATAACAAGAATACGATTAGGGCTTTGCGCCTTCAGCTATAAGGATTTTGCATACGTAACGTGAAATATTTGACATATTAACTCATTTGTAAAGTAATCAACTGTTTTATACATGAAGCTGTTTTATACATGGGAATTCGATTCTTTATAGAATCTAGGAGAGTGGGAATGGGTTACTGGCGACTTTAGAAACAACTTATTCAAAATGGCTCTGAGCACTATGGGACTTAACATCTGTGGTCATCAGTCCCCTAGAACAGAACTACTTAAACCTAACTAACCTAAGGACATCACACACTGCCATGCCCGAGGCAGGATTCGAACCTGCGACCGTAGCAGTCACGCGGTTCCGGACTGAGCGCATTAACCGCGAGACCACCGCGGCCGGCCAAACAACTTATTATTCGGACAGCTGTACAGCTTAAAAAATAGCTTCGTGAGACATTAAATATGTTTCTTGCAGAGCTGACTGTCAAACATGATACGAAATTGAGCCGTGGTAAAAATTGCTGTGTTCAAGAACGCGCCGCAGCGCGTAGAGTGAAACAGTCGCCCACCGTTTCTGGCGGTGGCGCCGCTGTGGCAGTCGCAGCTCTGGTGTCTCCCTCTGGTGGGAAAGTGGAAAGGTTGCCTGTTCACGTGCATTTAAGAGACGGTATGATCTCTCCAGTGGGTCAGTCTGTGTCAGTCTCTCGTCCCCAGCTTGCTAGTCTGTCTCTCCTCCGCATTTGTTAGGCAGTTAGTGTCTGTCTGTCGTTCGGAGTGCTAGTATGTTTGTCATTCGGATCAACCTTTAAAGACAGCAAATGAGAGTCTTTCCACTCCGCCAGTAACAGAACTCAGGGAGTGGTCGCGCGTCCGGGCTTATTTCCTGCATCTGAGTCTGGGCGTTAGGCCACCAGTGTGCTCGAGTTTGCTGAGGCAATGGTCATTGGCGGTTGGATCGATCGGTCGCGCCCTGAGTCACAAAATGACTTGTCCGTCTTGAGCGTCGGCTAATGTGAGGTCACCACGTGAGTCCAGTGGGCTGTGGCGTATAGCTAGGGGTAGTGACTTCGCGGTCGACACGAGAACAACAGGAGTCAACCCACGACATCAGTCTGGCTGGTGCGAGCTGCGACGCCGTGAGACGGGAGATCGGTTCGCCTTCCTGCGTCCGTTGACGCGGCTGGCAGCGGACGGTTCGGAAGATAGATTTGGGGGTGCTGCGCCAAGTCTTCTCGCGAAATCGCAGTTTATTAGAAGTTAAGTGATTGGTGATATGTTGTGTGAGTTACTCTTGCTAAATTGTTTTCTTGGTCAGTCTCTCGTCCCCAGCTTGCTCGTTCGTCTCTCGTCCGCATTTGTTAGGCAGTTAGTGTCTGTCTGTCGTTCAGAGCTCCCTCTGTCATGTTTGTCGGATTTGGTGTGTTAACGAATTTATTCTTTGGAGTGTAACGGCCTAATTCCTGAAATATGTTTTGATCTTTCCTATCATATTGAGAGGCGGGTTTCTGTGTACTGTAGAGCATGTTAAGTTGTTTGGCCAACCTTGTATAATTTTATATAAGATTGCATTTCGTGGGCTTTTATTTGAATGGTCATTTTAGAATATAAAGTTGCCATCCTTTCACCGTAAGATTTTTCTTAGAAGTTAAAATCAAGTAGCACCTTCGGTGGCAAAGTTAGTATTTTAATTGTTAGTGTTTTGAACCATTTCCGTCCCTTCTACGGGGGTGTATGCTTTGTGTGCTTGTGTAAATTGTTAAAGCTCTTAGTTTAAAGTTATCTGGTGTGTTGCAGATTTGAACCAGTGCAGTCTTTCAAAGGCTATTGTGAGCAGTTGTAACTACGGCCGTGTCAAAAGGGAGCGGCAAGATTCTCTGCCTGCAAGTTCATGCAATCAAAACTTGTTTCTTTCTGCCACTGAGTAACTTGTAACTTTGATATTTAGAGGGTGCTTTCAGATTATAGTTATAAATCTGCTTCTTTTAGAAAAAGCTTTTAGGCACTATTAAAGTGAATAAAATTCCCATTTGTTAAAAGGAATTTGGTTATGATTTCATCAGTTATTTCCTGGTAACTACTTCCATGCTTACATAGTGTGATTAAATGTGTTAATGTTCTTGATGAATCGCTAGTAAATAAAATAAATTCTTAAGAATATTTTTTGAAAATACATCACGGTTCATTACTGGTAGCAGAGCGTGGATAGCGTTCTTGCTACTACTCTTGAGTAACTGATGGAATTGTAGAGGTAGAAAGGAGACATCTTGTCCTAAAACTTCCGGAATGAGAGGACGTGGCCGAAATACAATATTATTCGCTAACATCTCCGAAGATGTCTTCAGCATTTGGGACGAATAGTTTACATACCGATCACCGCTTTTCATTCAGAAAGTCTTAACTGAAGTAAACACCGGCCATGAAAACCTACTATGTGTTAAGTTTTTCTACATCCATCCTTGCGAATGATGGCCTGAGTGTCTTCGGTCGTTCAATTACGTAATAAAATGAAACTCCTGCATTGCTGTTATTTTATTATATTACAACCAGTTTCGGTAATTCATTACGCCATCTTCAGACCTTAACTGACTCCAAGCCGTTGAACTCCAATCGTATACACAATCCCATCAGTGACCACCATCTATGAACTGGCTTCCGAAATAGCGATGTTGTGTCAGCAGCCATCAACTACCAACTGCGTCAGATGATGACTGCAGACACAACATCGCTTTTATAGTATTCTTCGGAAGCCTGTTCATAGACGTTGGCTTCTGATGTGATCGTGTATAAGATAGTTCAACCCCTTAGTCAGTTAAGTCCGGAAGATCGTGTACTGACACACAGAAACGAGCTGCATTATAATAAAGTAACATCAATACGCCGGATGCAGGAGTTTCATTTTATTACGTACGTTGCATTAGCTTGATCCTGATCCTCAGAGACAAGTCGCTGGCATAATAGGAGAAAGAGGGTGTAGGTAATCGTTCTTGTCCTTGTTGAACAAACCATTAAAACGTTAGCCTTAATCAATATCACAGAAGACGTAAGTCTCGATCGCCATCCGGAGGTTTCTATGAAAGGCAGTTGTCTTCATTGACGTCTCGTAGAGACACAAAATTTTCGTGTGAGGATGGATTGCAGCACATAATTTAGACGCAAGTGTTGACCTATCAAATGTGTGTGAAACCTTATGGGACTTACCTGCTAAGCTCATCAGTCCCTAAGCTTAAACACTATTTAACCTAAATTATCCTAAGGACAAACACACACCCATGCCCGAGGGAGGACTCGAACCTCCGACGCAACCAGCCGCACAGTCCGTTACTGCAGCGCCTAAGACCGCTCGGCTAATCCCGCGCAAGTGTTGAGCTTATTCTTAGTACGAATAAGAGAGCTTGTGACGTTGCAAATGTTTCCGACGTTAGCGCAGATGTGTGCTTTTTTGAACTTGCTGATATGGCCGCTTCTATACGATCCACTTGAAGGAAACAGAACGAGGGTGTTTACAGATGAGTCACTGGAAACGTTGTCACGGAGACAGCTGTTAAAATCCCCGTCCAACAAGCGAGATTTAGGTTTTCTGTGATTTCCCTAGATCGCTTAAGGCAATGCTGAGATGGTTCTAATCAAAGGACACGACCGATTACCCTTCCCATTCCTGACTAACCTCGTCGTCGGGGCGTTGAATCCTTAGTTTCTTTTTTCCTTTTTGTCGCAGGAAGGGCTGTCGCTGCGCTGGACGGATATTGTGGAGGGTTTCCTCACTGAGTGCCGTTTGCGTAGTCAGTTCACTTCCCTGCAGATACATTTACTCAGGTTTGCACAACCTGGGCAACAGACGTCCCAATCAGTAAACAGTTGCCAGACGGAAAATTTGCAGCACGGAAAATTTCTACATCTGCCGTCCTTCAGCATACAGAAGTATATCGATACGTCAGGACGGATCGTAATTTTCCTAGCAAGATAACGTTCAGCAATTTCATATAGGAGATGAAATTAGACGAACAGTATATTTCCTGAGTCACTGTCGTTTTTATTGGGGAAGCTACGTCCGCTCGTGGTGACATAGAAACAACTGGATCACAGTATGGCGAAACAGAACATGGCACTTGTGAGAACAACTTTATTTTAAAATTTTAAAATAAATACATGCAACAGAGGGTGTCTATTTACTTGAATATTGGATTACTGTTACTGCTCCGGTCCAGAAATGGAGAGAAAAAACATACGCACTGAAGCGCCAAAGACATTGGCGCATGTGCATTCAAATATAGAGATATGTAAACATGCAGAACACGACAATGCGGTAGACAACGCCTATATAAGACAAAAAGTGTCTGGCTCAGTTGTTAGATCGGTTATCGCTACCACAATGATCGGTTATCAAGATTTAAATAAGTTTGAGAGTGGTGTTATAGTCGGCGCACGAGTGATCGGACACAGCATCTTCGAGATAGCCATGAAGTGGGGTTTCCCCGTACGACCATTTCACGAGTGTACCATGAATATCACGAATCCCGTAAAACATCAAATATCCGACATCGCTGAAAAAAATCCTGCAAAAATAGGACCAACGACGGCGGAAGAAAAACCGTTCAACGTGACGGAAGTGCAACCGCTCTCCAAATTGCTGCAGATTTCACTGCTGGGCCGTCAGCAAGTGTCAGAGTGCGAACCATTCAACGAAACATAATCTATATGGGCATCTGGAGCCGAAGGCCCAATCGTGTACCCTAGATGACTACACGACACAAAGCTTTGCGCCTCGCCTGGATCCAACACCGACATTGGACTATTGCCTCGTCGAACGAGTCACGTTTAAAATTGTATCGAGCGGATGGACGTGTACGGGTATGGAGACAACCTCATGAATCCATGGACCCTGCATGTTATCAGGGGAGTGTTCAAGCTAGTGGAGGCTCTGTAATGGTGTGGGGCGTGTGCAGTTCGAGTGATATGGAACCCCTGATACATCTATATACGACTCTGTGATAGGTGCGTAAACATCCTGTCTGATTCCCTGCATTCATTCGTGTCTATTGTGCACCCTGACCGACAGAGTAATTCCAGGAGGACAATGCGACATCCCACACGTCCAGAATTGCTACAGAGCGGCTCCAGGAACACTCTTCAGAGTTTAAACACTTCCGCTGGAAACCAAACTGCCCAGACATGAAAATAATTGAGCATATCTGGGATGCCTTGCAACGTGCTGTTCGAAAGAGATCTCTAGCCCTTCGTACTCTTACGGATTTACGGACAGCCCTACAGGATTCATGGTGTCAATTCCCTCTATCACTACTTCAGACAGCAGTAGAGTCCACGCCACGTCTTGTTGCGGCACTTTTGCGTGCCTTACAGGATATTAGATAGGTGTACCAGTTTCTTTTGCTCTTCAATGTATTAGTTAGTGTTTGTATAAACCTTTTGTGCCCTGAGACAAAAAAATGTGCGATCGATGGTGCATTAATTTGCTGCTCTACTCGATCCTTAGTTAATTACAAATCATTTACACGATTTATATCTACACTCCTGGAAATGGAAAAAAGAACACATTGACACCGGTGTGTCAGACCCACCATACTTGCTCCGGACACTGTGAGAGGGCTGTACAAGCAATGATAACACGCACGGCACAGCGGACACACCGGGAACCGCGGTGTTGGCCGTCGAATGGCGCTAGCTGCGCAGCATTTGTGCACCGCCGCCGTCAGTGTCAGCCAGTTTGCCGTGGCATACGGAGCTCCATCGCAGTCTTTAACACTGGTAGCATGCCGCGACAGCGTGGACGTGAACCGTATGTGCAGTTGACGGACTTTGAGCGAGGGCGTATAGTGGGCATGCGGGAGGCCGGGTGGACGTACCGCCGAATTGCTCAACACGTGGGGCGTGAGGTCTCCACAGTACATCGATGTTGTCGCCAGTGGTCGGCGGAAGGTGCACGTGCCCGTCGACCTGGGACCGGACCGCAGCGACGCACGGATGCACACCAAGACCGTAGGATCCTACGCAGTGCCGTAGGGGACCGCACCGCCACTTCTCAGCAAATTAGGGATACTGTTGCTGCTGGGGTATCGGCGAGGACCATTCGCAACCGTCTCCATGAAGCTGGGTTACGGTCCCGCACACCGTTAGGCCGTCTTCCGCTCACGCCCCAACATCGTGCAGCCCGCCTCCAGTGGTTTCGCGAAAGGCGTGAATGGAGGGACGAATGGAGACGTGTCGTCTTCAGCGATGAGAGTCGCTTCTGCCTTGGTGCCAATGATGGTCGTATGCGTGTTTGGCGCCGTGCAGGTGAGCGCCACAATCAGTACTGCATACGACCGAGGCACACAGGTCCAACACCCGGCATCATGGTGTGGGGAGCGATCTCCTACACTGCCCGTACTCCTCTGGTGATCGTCGAGGGGACACTGAATAGTGCACGGTACATCCAAACCGTCATCGAACCCATCGTTCTACCATTCCTAGACCGGCAAGGGAACTTGCTGTTCCAACAGGACAATGCACGTCCGCATGTTTCCCGTGCCACCCAACGTGCTCTAGAAGGTGTAAGTCAACTACCCTGGCCAGCAAGATCTCCGGATCTGTCCCCCATTGAGCATGTTTGGGACTGGATGAAGCGTCGTCTCACGCGGTCTGCACGTCCAGCACGAACGCTGGTCCAACTGAGGCGCCAGGTGGAAATGGCATGGCAAGCCGTTCCACAGGACTACATCCAGCATCTCTACGATCGTCTCCATGGGAGAATAGCAGCCTGCATTGCTGCGAAAGATGGATATACACTGTACTAGTGCCGACATTGTGCATGCTCTGTTTCCTGTGTCTATGTGCCTGTGGTTCTGTCAGTGTGATCATGTGATGTATCTGACCCCAGGAATATGTCAATAAAGTTTCCCCTTCCTGGGACAATGAATTCACGGTGTTCTTATTTCAATTTCCAGTAGTGTATATCCACGTGCCTCTTTTTAACTAATTTATTGACCATTAGATTACACCATACAGTCAGCGTATTCTTACATAAAACATAACGTATACGTGTATTGATAGATCATAACTGTTACAATATTTGTCTGTTTTATTGCTCGCACGCACACGTGTGACCACGCACATGCGTGCGGGCACGCACATGCGTGCGGGCACGCACACATGCAGATGCATACTTACACACACACACACACACACACACACACATACATACACACACACAGTAGCATAATTGGCGTAGTTGTAAATACCCCAACGTAGGGTAATCATTATAAATCCAAATATTATAGCTGTGGTCGATTGTCTACGACATGTTAGTCTTAGATGCGGATACTCACGGCAACTGTTAATCTGTACATCATACTGAAATGGTGCCGTGTTGTTAACAAAGCGGACACACAGGTTGACAACAGATGTCGCAGTTCCACAAGTTCTCGTAAAACTTCTGTAGTACAACCATATAGCCTGGTGCACCCAAAGAAAGGTGACCTGAGTCCTCTTCTTCTTCACGTGAACGGAATAGTCTCTCTTGGATGGGCAGTCTGTGTTTATGGAAACATTCGTAGTTAAATTTGAGTCTGGCTGTAAGAGGAACGACGTGTCCAGACATTGAATGTGTATATGTTTTCCTGGAATAGGGAACCGACAGTTGAAGTACTGTATACTTTTTGATCTTGTGTCTATCTGTTTCTTCCATTCCTGTTGCCAGTCTTCTACCATTAATCTGTACAGCACATATCGGTAATCCGTACTTGGGATTGCAATGCCAGTGCTGTGGTTTTTCACAGCAGCTTCTTACGCTAAATGGTCGATAAATTTGTTACCAGTCATCCCACAGAGTGATTTGGTTCAGATGGCTCTGAGCACTATGGGACTTAACATCTATGGTCATCAGTCCCCTAGAACTTAGAACTACTTAAACCTAACTAACCTAAGGACATCACACAACACCCAGTCATCACGAGGCAGAGAAAATCCCTGACCCCGCCGGGAGTCGAACCTGGGAACCCGGGCGCGGGAAGCGAGAACGCTACCGCACGACCACGAGCTGCGGACTACAGATTGATTTCACCCACGTGACTGCAAACATCGATAATCATGTTTATAGTGCAGTTTTCAGTCAAACAGCTGCTAAAATTTTTATTTACTGTTAGAGCAAGTAACGATCCACTGAGTAATGAGTATACAGATTCTGTCAATTGAGAACAGAAACTTAGTGCTTCTGGTACAGCAACACGTTGTGCAGTCATAACACATGCTAATGGTGGTAATTTCAACAACCTGGACTTCGACACATCCGAGAAGGTAGCTGGTTTAGGAGTCGTCAGTACAGATACAAATTGCTTCCGAAAACTGCCTTGAAACTTGCGGCACAGTTTTGTTGTTAATGCGGCCCTCGTGCTTAAAGGTAATACTGGCTAAAACTTTCACCTGAGACAGTTATAATGGGAATGGGACACTAACACCTTTTAGACTTGGTTTTCTTCTTGTAATTCTGCTAGATTTATTTTTCGGTATCGGCGTGGCAGCCGTGAAATGACTTGTCAACAAATGTAATATTTTGTGTGCTGTGAGGCGGCAACGCAATCACTGTGGACTGCGATCCTATTTATGTTATACAGACCTAAAGAAAAAAGAGGAAACCTAAGGTTTATAACATTACGTCAACGATGTGGCCACTAGACAAGGAGAATGATCTATGATTGAGGAATGAAATCGGCCACACCCTTTCAAAGGAAGCATTCCGATACTCACCTTAAGCGATGAAGGGAAATCACGAAAAGCCTAGATCAGGACGACCGGTGGGAGATTTGAACAGACGTCCTCCAGAATATTAGTCCGGTGTCTAGTCATTATGCCACCTCACTCAGAGTTACAGATAATTTACAAACACAAAATAATAATTAGTTGTTCTTGCGAACGTTTCTAGCCTTGTTGAAGAAAACCAACTCTCTAAAAAAAAAGGCTTTGTTTCTATAGTCGTTAAGAGAACTAAAACGTTAATAGCTGTAGCAAATGTGTATAGTATTTTGGTTTATATGAATTATGGTGTAACAAGATGTGTGTGTTACAGATTCCTTAAATATTGCTTTATCCATCATTATTAAATATTGCCTCATCCATTATACTGTGCTATACCTACTTTGCAAAATAATTAAGAGGCTTGACGAACGAAAAAAAGAAAGAGAGAGAGAGAGAGAGATAGAGAGAGAGAGAGAGAGAGAGAGAGAGAGAGAGAGAGAGAGAGCGCGAGAGAATTGGAAGTGCTGTTCCGATTTAACTCCTGAGTTTCTCGTGCCCTGCGTGAATACCAGTAAGCGCTATGTTATTAAATTTATCTCTGACGCTGGCTCTCAGGATGTGACGAATGGTCCTCCAACTAATGGACGACGTTTTTTCTGTATCGTCTCCGACTGGAGCGCATTGAGAAACTAGGTAATGCTTTAACACCCACTGGAGAAACCATTAGTGAATCGAGAATCTCTTTTCATAGTCTCCTCACCTCCTTCAGTCGTTGAATCTTGTTAAGAACAGCAAAGATATAGATGTACTACAGAACTGGTCTCACGATAATTTCACATGCGACTTTATTGGTAGATAAATTTTGTCTCTTCAAAGTGATTTCTCGGAAACAGAAAATAAACTTTTTTTGTATTTTGGCACAGTAGTTTTTGCGTTGGAAAACTTGTTAACGTAAGTAGCATTTGCTATCCCAAATCGAATTTTTGTATGAAAAAGACCGTTTCCGTGGAACTTTTCCATAACAATTGTATTTGTGTTCCCGTGGCTTCGAGCTCATATCCTTTTGTGTGTGTGTTGAGGATAAGAAAGTGTTACTGAAGGAGCGGGGTTGATAAGAATGAATTTGCTCGGTTTTGCTTTAAGTCTGTAGGAGTGGTGGCCAGGAGGCAGATGAGTAAGAATCAGTTGCCATGCAAGAATCACTTTCAGTCCGATTTAGGTAGAATAATAAAGAAATGGTTAAAGCATGTCTCAAAAGAAATTGCTATGAAGAGAGTTCAGTACAGCTCACCAATTATATCGTTTTTTAACGGACAAAGGAGTGATAGCAAGGAATATTTATTACAAAAGATATTCCAATTTACCCGATTTTACCATTACAATGGAGTAGAACATCTAATTTAAAGGAATCGATGAACTGTTTTTCAAACTGTTCGAAACATAGCACAAAGCTTCTTAAGCTCTATATTATTTTTCCTTGGTTCTTACGTACAATAAGGTTTGTAAGGAACTATGAATTTACCTTCCACTGCTTCGCCCACATTACTCAATAAAAGAAAAGTATGCAGTGTGTGTATTTGGAGGGTATTCGTGTAAAGCAATAGGTTTCCACGGTTCTCCATGTTTTAAAAGCATACCTCTGTCTGTTACTGTTTTACGTAACCGACTTAGCCTCAATTTTGCATGAACGATGCTTTTATTTAGTTTGAAAAACTATTTAGTTCGAAACAATTTCCGTTATTGTTTAAGACATAACAAATAACAATCATACACTGCCTATAAATTTAAATGATAATATTATATAACGTTTTTATACTTGATAATTGCAAAATGTGTTTTAATCCAGGCTTAAATTGGCACACCTTCAGAGTCTTAAGTGCCATTGAAATAAATAGTTTGAGGCATCCAGAATGCTCCAAGTAGTACTTTTAGTTTCCAATTTTTTCAATGGGGTCTCCCATTTGGAGCCCCTTGTGATCTACAGCCTACTGTTAAATCATACGCCCCCCCTCCCAACCCCCTCCATCCCTCCTGCCCCCAGTAATTTAGTGTCGGTGGTACTCGTGGTTTAAGCTATTTATTTTAGTATTGTAATTGCTTCGTCAGACCCCTGACAGGTGTTGTTGCGTCCTACATAGTGCTTCTTAAATAACGCTCTGAGAATAATGGAGGTACATTTGCTGCACTTGACTTGCACTTTTCCTCTGATTTCACTCACAGTCACATACAGTGCCCGATTAACAATGTCGAAATGTTTACGCCTAGCAGCTTCCGCGTATTTGTACTGCTGTGTGCGTGAGCAACTCTGGGTTGTAGGAACTTAGAAAAATGCTCCGTTCCCTTAGTATTTGGGACCATAACAGAACTATCAGCACGGCGACTCTGGCGCAGCAGCAAAGTGAAGGACACCAGCAATGCTGCACGTGGAGACGAGACAGGATACACGAGTGGCACCACGTTATCTTTTCAGAAAAATCTCGATTCTGCGTGATAGACGTACCTACGTGTGAAGGCTCCTAGGAGCACGAACGTTGCCATATTGCATTCGTCTCCTCCATGTGCGCCCGGGTACCTCGCATGATGGTAAGGGAAGCCATTCCGTGGACAACTAGATCATCTATGGTACGCATAACCGGGAATGTGGACAACAGGCACTAAATTTCTAACGTATTGAGGTCGGTGGCTGTACGCTATCTGCAAGCACTGGGTGACATTATCTTTCAACAAGATAACGCAAGACTGCCCGGACCTACGTAGAAACAGATAGCGCTCGAATGTTGGTCTGGCCAGGCTTTTCAGGTACCTCACCCACTGGGCATAAATAGTGATGGATTCCAGAGAATTGGAACGTCACCATTTGCCAGTAATTACAGATCATTAACACTGGTGTTGAATTGAAACTGCACAGAATGGTGTAACCATTTCTGTCGTTCAAACTCACTTCGCCTCGATGTCCAGCAGCGATACAGCCACTGTTCCTTCCAGAGGTAGCAGCTCTGTGCCCTATATTTCGCAAGCACAATGTCTCCAAATAACTTACAAGTTTAGTCATTGAATTATATATGAACTTCAAGAAAAAAATAATGATAACAACGGACCATGAAGGACAAAATCAAAATGCTCAGAAACTGATATTCATACAGGTATCGATGGAAAGTGCAAAATTGTAAAATTTTGCTCCGTCTGAATGAATGTATTACGTTGCAGCGAAGTTCCACCGAGCAGCTGATAAGCATAGTAAAACGGGGACTTGTCGATACCAGGGTATAAAGTCTTTGCATTCCGCATAGTTTGACAGTAGCTATGACTCGCAGATAGGCGTGTGAACAGTATACACAGATGTCAGCAATGAGAGAGGACGTGTAGCTGGGCTCGAAGAAGCGGATTGTGTAGTCGGCGAATCGCTAGATATCTGAATAGCAACCTCTATTAGACGCTGTTGACACGAAGGGTGAAGAACACAAGGTCAAGAAAATAGCGTTCGGCTTAGAGAGAAGACAGAAAGTGAGGACTCAGTAATCGACAGACAGTCGTTTAGAGACCAAGATACGCGTTATTTGTCGATCAGATGTGCAAATGGTGCTTGAGTGGCAACAAAGACCATTAATAGGCAGCTCACAAAAAGGGGCCTAAGCTCACAGCGGCCTTTGCACGTACTATCATTGACCTAAGTACACCAACAGGTCCGTTTGCAGTGTATCGGGCGCATCCGGTCTGGAATCCTTTGATTGGAGTAGTGTTCAGTGATGCGTCCTTCTTCGAACTGAGATCCGACGACAACCGAAGACCTGTCTGGAAATGTCCCGGGCAGGAATGAGATACCAGTCTGAGTGTCGCCCGCCATAGAGTCCGACAATCAGGAGCGATGTTCAAAAATGTTCAAATGTGTGTGAAATCTTATGGGACTTAACTGCTAAGGTCACGAGTCCGTAAGCTTACACACTGCTTAATCTAAATTATCCTAAGGACAAACACACACACCCATGCCCGAGGGAGTAGTCGAACCTCCGCCAGGACCAGCTGCACAGTCCATGACTACATCGCCTAGACCGCTCGGCTAATCCCGCGCGGCCCAGGAGTGATATTTTGCGGCACCATTCCATTTCATAGTATAACACTTTTGGTTATCATTCGCCGCATCCTTACAGCCCAGCGATACGTCGAAGATATTCTGCACCCCTGTATGTTGCTCCTCATAGAAAGCCATCTTGGGCTTACATTTCAGCAATATAATGTCCATCTGCACACGGCGAGTTTCTGCTGCTTGTCTTCATACATGCTAAATCCTACCATGGCCAGTGAGGTCGCCGGATCGCTCCCCTAGTGACAATGTTTGGAGCATTATGGGCAGGGCCCACCAAACAGCTTGGGTTTTTGGCAATCTAACGCGCTAAGTGAACAGAATTTGGCACGGTATCTCTCAAGAGGACATCCAACAAATCAATCGATCAATGTCAATCCGAATAACAGCTTGCATTAGAGTCAGAAGTGGACCGACGCGTTATTCAGTTACTAAAACTGTGACGCTCTTTCTCTTGATTAAATCAGTCAATTTTTATGAAACCATAACCACTTGTTGTCTTTTTGTAGATGCCTGATTGTCTTCACTGGTCATCTCAACTACCGACACAGTAGTGTGTGTGTGTGTGTGTGTGTGTGTGTGTGTGTTTGTGTGTGTAAGAGTTACATCGGAAATTTTGTCGGAATGTACCTGCCAGTAACTGAATATTTTATAGATAACGGTTCAGATATAACATGACATTTTTTGCTAAAAAAATATATATCACCTGAGAATACGTTGCCAGTTGTCGATAGCAGGACTGATTTGCCTTTCGAATTTACGGTAGGCAACCAGCGCCAGCGACGCATACGAAATTCCTGTGCCTGGATAACGGCTGAAAAGGTAGGAATGTAGCGTTATAAATCGGAATGCTTTGAAGAGAAGTACGAGATAATCTGTGATTTTCAATACGCACGCATGGGAATCTGTGCGAAATTCACTCTGCCATGCGTGTACGCATCAAATTCTCTCACTTTTTTAAATTTTTTATGTCATCGTGGCATATTTGCAACCCAGTCGTGTAAAAATGTCTCTCTGTTACCGTTGGAAAATGTATCCATGGCTCTTCGTTACTTCTAGATACGATGGGGAAATCGTGATGCACAGCACAATACGGGTTGTAACTTCGCTTTGTGCCTCTTATTGTGAAAAGAGTTATATTACGTCGCAATTGCTTCACTATATCTCCGAATTTAAAATTCAGTTGTATTTACCATATTTCTGGAGGTACTATGAACCACGTGAACTCTGCAGCATGCTGCAAGCATCTTCTTGTTGACACTCGCAAGTAATGCGATGGTTGCAGTCTTCTGAAGAAGGGCGCTAAGTGCCTGAAACCGATTAAGGAAATTGAGTTTCTTTTACTCATCTGATTATTTCGATGCATACAGCTACAGTTTCTGAAGATGGATAAAATACTGTATTAAGTTTTTATTTGCTCACGTTTATTCTATTCTCCCATGTTATTTGATTTCTTAACGCACGTTTGTAAGAAGCGCACGTGTGTCTTCTGCAAATTATCCGTAGATACCATTCTAAAATAACTTCTTCATGGTTTCTGTAGTGAAGACAAAGTTTGTATCGCAGCTTGCATATGTTTCAAAGAATATTTTTTGAAGCTGGCCTGTTTTGGATTCCGTAGAAATGTTGGAACACGCGAGGCAATACTGACATTACGACTTATCTCAGAAGAAAGATCAAGAAAAGGCAAACCTACGTTTCTAGCGTTTGTAGACTTAGAGAAAGCTTTTGACAATGTTGACTGGAATACTCTCTTTCAAATTGAAAAGGTGACAGGGGTAAAATACAGGGAGTGAAGGACTATTTACAATTTGTACAGAAACCAGATGGCAGTTATAAGAGAAGAAGAGCACGAAAGGGAAGCAGTGGTTGGGAAGGGAGTGAGACAGGATTGTAGCCTCTCCCCGATGTTATTCAATCTGTATATTGAGCAAGCAGTAAAGGAAACAAAAGAAAAATTCGGAGTAGGTATTAAAATCCATGGAGAAGAAATAAAACCTTTGAGGTTCGCCGATAACATTGTAATTCTGTCAGAGGCAGCAAAGGACTTGGAAGAGCAGTTGAACGGAATGGACAGTGTCTTGAAAGGATGATGAAACATCAACAAAAGCAAAACGTGGATAATGGAACGTAGTCGAATTAAGTCGGGTGATGCTGATGGAATTAGGTTAGGAAATGAGACATTTAAAGTAGTAAAGGAGTTTTGCTATTTGGGGAGCAAAATAACTGATAACGGTCGAAGTAGCGAGGATATAAAACGTAGACTGGCAATGGCGAGGAAAGCGTTTCTGAAGAAGAGAAATTTGTTAACATCGAGCATAGATTTAAGTGCAAGGAAGTCGTTTCTGAAATGGAGGGTAGCCCTGTGTGGAAGTGAAACATGGACGATAAATAGTTTTGACAAGAAGAGAATAGAAGCTTTCGAAATGAGGTGCTACAGAAGAATGCTGATGATTTGATGGGTAGATCACATAACTAATGACGAGGTATTGAATAGAATTGAGGAGAAGAGGAGTTTGTGACCCAACTTGACTAGAAGAAGGGATCGGTTGGCAGGACGTTCTGTGGCATCAAGGGTTCACCAATTTAGTATTGGAGGGCAGTGCGGAGGGTAAAAATCATAGAGGGAAACCAAGAGATGAATACACTAAGCAGATTAAGAAGTATGTAGCTTGCAGTAAGTACTGAGAGATGAAGCAGCTTGCACAGGATAGAGTAGCATGGAGAGCTGCATCAAACTAGTCTTAGGACTGAAGACCACCACAATAACAGCCTGTTTTGATAAACGTGTCTTGGGAGGGAAACATAATTACACGATCGAATGTACACTTTACATTTAAAATGAATAGCTTGTCATAAAATATTAGGCTAACACGAATATTCTGTTGGTAACGTAAGACATAAATAACCTGCTCATTTTAATATTAAATAAAAAAGTGGAAGTTTAAAAAATAATGTGATCTAGTTTTGCATGCTATGGTGTTTGCATAAAATATTCGTAAGTAAGATTTGGTGGCATTTCCACCTTAGTCATTCGTGGCTACAGTTCCATCTGTACACCAGTGAAGACGTGTCGGTCCTTGTTGGCTAAGCCCTGCTTGCCTGCTCCAGACTTTCAATATCTTCATCATTCTAAATAGGATCCTAGAGAAAGTTCGGTACAACAGTAGCCCTTGCAGATTTCTGAACTGGAAATAGGGCAGTTCCATTGCAGACAGACATCCTGTTATGCAATGTTTCTAAAGGAACTGCCACCAAAGTTTGCTGAGCCCAGCTGCGAGCTTGTGACTGACAATTCTTAAATGCTCTGTGTGGAGCACCCCTCATCTCTTTAACACATTGCACAAAGGGCGTTCAAGAAGTAAATGCAACACATCTTATCTGAAAGCAGATAGGTTTTAGTCAGGATTCCAGTACAACTTATTATTCTGGTTACAAAATCCTTTATTTCAACATAATCTCCGTTCACTGCGACGGCCTTACACACCACTTAACGGGAGGCCAATTCTGTTATGTGGCGAGGAACCAAGCGACACACACCTTTGAGTACCCAACTGGTGGACGAGTGTGTCAGCTCTACCAGCAGAGTTGTCCAGTTGAACAGCGAGGTGTTCGATTTGATTTGTTGATCACATCGAATGAGAGTGTCCGCACGTTCCAGCAACGCAGGGGTCACAGCTGCTTGCGGTCGACGGCAAGCGGGAGATCGGACAGATTTGCGCGACCTTGTTGCGATAATGACAGACGCCTTTCCCAATGGCTCGCCGTAGTTTTCTTCAGTGCCAGTTCTCTGTAGTCGCTCTGCAAGTACCTATGAATATCTGCGACGCACTGGTCTTCTGCCAAAATAAATTCAATGACAGCTCTCTTTGGAATGCACCTCAGTTACAGACGCCATTTGAAGACTATATACAGCGCCGCTACGTATCGGAATTTCATGAAAATATAAACGTTGAACCGGGAATATTCCACGACGTTATACAAGAAACTCCGCATTTTTTCAATCGAAATGAGCTGAGAAAAATTGTGTTGTATTACTAATTGAACGCCCCTCGTATAACTTATCACTCAGGAAATATCAGGGGACAGTTCGCATTGCTTGTAACGTCTGCCCAAGTTACTCTGATTTCGATATCCACGCTGTAATTACCGGTCCACGCAAACCAAAACGCAAGTGTGCATATTGTAATCTCTCAACTGTCATATTAAGCCCGTACTAATTACTGCACTGCCAGCTCCGCGTCACAACGGTCACATAAGTGGGCAACCAGTCTTCTGACAGATCTGCTGTTACCCGCCACTAACTGCTCTCTTGGTGGATATTTTCTAAACTGTGTCTTCCCCTACAATTTTTACACTCTACAGGCCCCTCTACTACTATGGATGTCATTCTCTGACGTCTCAATACATGTACAGTAGAGCGTCGATTATCCAAAGTAATTGGGGGACATGAGTGTTCGGTAAACTGGTTTGTTCGAATAATCGAACTGTTTGCCAAAAAGAAGTACTGTACAGTAAATTTATTCATAAAAACAGGCATCTCTTTTAGTATTACAAAGTAACATACAAAGGCAACTTCAGTAGGAATATATAGTATGTGGCACAGTTTATTAAATAAAAATATATACATATTACATACGCATTTTACATGAACAATACACACAGTATACAAATTAACGTTTAAAGAAATCCTTTATTTTGGCCTGTCTAAGCAAGCCTACACGCTTACGAGCAGTTAAGTCACGTACTTTTTTCATTACAGATTTCTGAAACTGGTCACTTTCATCTTGGGCTTCAAACCATCGCAAGGCGGTATCTAAACAAGTGAACGCCTCAGAAGCTGTTGCTATGCTTTCATCTTCACTTTCTGGAGCACTGATTGAGCCGGCCGCGGTGGTCTCGCGGTTAAGGCGCTCAGTCCGGAACCGCGTGACTGCTACGCTCGCAGGTTCGAATCCTGCCTCGGGCATGGATGTGTGTGATGTCCTTAGGTTGGTTAGGTTTAAGTAGTTCTGAGTTCTAGGGGACTGATGACCACAGATGTTAAGTCCCATAGTGCTCAGAGCCATTTGAACCAACCAGCACTGATTGATGAGATGCTGGCGGCGTCATCTTTATCAGCGACGACGTTTACAATCTCGCTGTCCTGCATGATTTGGTGTCCTGGATCTGCACCATCGATATTCATCCATTCATAAACATCTTCTTCATCACATTCGTGGCAATCTATTACTTGGTTTGGGAGCTAGGCGGATGATGGACGGTGGGGTGGGAGAGTAATACGTGCGAGCGAGTACACAGTTCGGTTAAGCGGTCGTTCGGTTGACCGACGGTCGGTTAATCGACGCTCTACTGTACTATAACTGTCTTCTTTGTTCTTTTCACTTATTCCTCTTTCCACACACTATTTTCCTTCTCGATTCCGTGGAGAGCCTCCTCATCTTTTATCTATCCATCTAATTTTCAAAATCTTTCTGTAGCATGAAATCTCAAACGCCTCGATTCTCTTCTACTGCAATTTTCACACGGTCTGTTATTCACATCCATACAATGCTGAACACCAAACGCTTCTACTTCATGGTCCTCAGCTGTTATGTTAAACTTGTCGCTAATTTTATTTCTGCTACTCCTAATTATTTTCGTCATTCTTCGGTTTGCTCTCAGTCCGTGTTGTGTGCTCATTGCACTGTTCGTTCTATTCACCACATGTTGCAGTTCTTCTTCGCTTTCACTGACGATGAGAAGATGTCATGTGCCGTAACTGGATTTCCTAGGGGAAAGGGGGCAAAATAAGAGAATACGTGTCTCGGCTTATCCGTAGATATTAGGTATTCCTGAAGAAACGACGGTCAAAGTTTTTGAGGTAATTCATGTGACCTTTAGCGAGACAACCGTTCAACCAAAGCAGTGGCACAGTGTCTAGCGTCGCGGCTTCAAACTTTTGCCCCCGTGTTCGAAACCCGTATATTACTTTTATTTGGTATCTTATTTACCTACCTGTGTCCGTAGGAGATTAATACACGAATGTTTTCCAATGTATACAGAAATAACTTTGTCCATTTCGTCTACTAAGCGTGTGTCTGGTGAATGAATTAAGAAAAGACAATAAATGAAAGGACAAAAAATTCCTGTAGTGTATATGATACTACTATGTCAAAACTGTGCAACGAAATAACAGCGAAATTCTTCACGTGAACGGAATAGTCTCTCTTGGATGGGCAGTCTGTGTTTATGGAAACATTCGTAGTTAAATTTGAGTCTGGCTGTAAGAGGAACGACGTGTCCAGACATTGAATGTGTATATGTTTTCCTGGAATAGGGAACCGACAGTTGAAGTACTGTTCGTTGCGAATTTTTGACATGCTTTTCACATCTTCGAAAATACCATTTTTGACTATGTTACGATGATTTGAAAATGGGTCTCGGACATAAAACTAGTCATCGAGTGAATAAAAAAAAGTAAAATTTTTAACTTCGGATTGGTTTTTCGTTGTACTATTCTACAGGTAAAGTGTACGAGGAAGTGTAGGAGAAGTTTAACAACGATATCACAAAATTCCGCCGATGGAATTGTTATAAATGCGACTTGTACTTCATGGAGTAATTTTTCTGTTTGTGCCGGCTCTAATTGTGTAAGCAAAAGACGAGCAAGTGCTGTTTTATGTAGCTGTAAGCTTGTCCAGGATCATCGTGCTATGCAGCTGCGTCTAAGATGCAGGTAATTTACTTTTCGAGGACACGTTATTCGCTTATGCTGCAGAGGAAGGGGCGACTGAGTCGTGATTTGAATCACGTGTTCTTCCGACCGTGGTAACACCTCTCTGGTCGACCGCGACAATTTTCTCATCACTCACTTGCGGCAATAGGATAATGGCGCGGGCAATCTTCTCCCCTCGGAGAGCGCAATCCTGATCAGTTAAGAACGATTACCCTATTGTCGATACAAGATGGATATTCTTCACCTTGCCAGCTGTAGGTCAAACGTCTGTTGGAGACTAAGGATTGCAGTACGACAGCATACACACGAAATGTATGACTTTGTTTTGTCTTTATGCGGAGCTTTTGTGCATCTGAATTGAAAATGTAGATGATTATTTATACTTATGCTTTTGTCGAGAAGTCTTATTTCATGAATGATGTGGACAGAACCTGATGTACAGGTTGATTCTGTGGTGTTGTTACAAATTTTCAGGGGCGATGGAGAAGAGAAAGTGTATAATTTGAGGTAAGAGCCCCTGGTCCAGGAACGACGAAGTCGATAGTTGTAACGAAAATCGTTCTGATACATTTGACAGTGGAAAACATGTACCAGTACTGTTGTTGCTTAGATTGCATGGTTGGCAGCTTTTAGAGCTGGTATTACACAACGAAAGAAGGAAAAAATTGTCTAATAAACATGGGCTCTAAAATGATATAGGCACTTGCTCATCTTCGATACTTCGAAACAAATCTCTTCTACGTGCCGTATTCTTTGTTTTCTGACCTCTTTTTTCCGCAATTTCAGATCTAAAAGTTGTATAGATTAAACTGTAATGCAAGTCTTATTAAGATGAAACACGTTTCGCTTTATTCTAAAGCAGCTTCCGTCATTGTAACGATATGTTTTTTTTTTCTCTTACAGTTTTGTTTGCTAGGATCATGAACAATTCTTGTGCCTTAACTTACTCCTAAAACAGTATTAATACTTATCGTTGCTTACGGTTTTTTTGTTTTTGCGTCGTTCCTACTCTTCTTTCACGTACGTATATGTGTTAGATTTTAGGACGTAACGCCTTCACTGACACTAAATATATTCACTTTTTTGTGTTGTAAAGATCCACGCCACCTCTCTATTTCATGTGTTTATTTTTTTTATTGCGGGATGCGTTCAGCCTTTTGTTTTTTTTGGTAATGGTGGGAGCGTCTTCTACTGCCCTATGTGTGTGGGTGTTTATAGTTGTGTGTATGTTTGTGTGTGTGCTTATATTTTTCGTCTGGTTACATGTGTGTGTGTGTATGTTTGAAAAGGGAGCTAACATGTCTTACCTTCAGTGTATGAAAATTATTGGTTTCTATGGTACAGTGGTGGTTGGTCTAGGGCGGGGATACTGCACACTTTCTGATATTTTGTGGTGTCTGGGGGGTTGTTCTTCGTCTACAATACGTTTTATTAGTTCGAATAACGTCTGGTTGCCACGGTCTTTCTGACTATCTATTACGTATTTCTTGTGTATTATTACTGTTTGAATTTGCAAGTTCTCTCGTAGGTTTAGAAAATGTTTCTTGTTACTGAATCTGAATATACTCATGTCCTTTCCTATTGTGTTCGGGAGGTTGTTTTCTTGCCGGAAATATTCTGAAAATGTTGAATAGCTGGTCTATTTCCATTTTGAGTTCTTTATAACTTATTACAAAAGTTCTGCCTGTGTACCTTAAGTATAGAGCATCACATCTGTTACACTGGAGTTGTTAAATGCCAGGTTTTTGGTATGTGTCAGTGTGATCTGTCTTTTTTAGACATTTCCGTGTAAAATTATTACTTTGGTAAACTATTTTTATGTGTTGTTTTTTGAGGATTTTCCAATTTTGTGCACCATTTCTTTTCTGTATTTGAGTGTGTACCAGCTTGTCTGTTGAGTTCTCTTCTAGTGTAAGCTTTTTGGTTTCCATATATCTCAGGAGGTAGTATAGACCAAAACAAGAAAAACAAGAAAAAAATATCCAGACAACATGGACTCTGAGATGCGTTTCTGAAGGGCTATGAGCACTTGATCTTCGCTACTGCGATACACATCTTTTCTACTGAACAAGTACTCGTAACTCTTAAGGAACACACTTAAAGAAATAATACTCACGGAAGTCCAACGCACTATGGTGGAAATGTAAAAAAAAAAGGAACTTCTCCCGGTAGTGGTAACCTTTCAATCGATGTTTTAAAGTTGATGGATTAGGAATCTATGAAACATTTAGCTCCATATTTAGAATCTGTTAGCAGAGCAGAACATCATCAAGGGACTGATATACACTCCTGGAAATTGAAATAAGAACACCGTGAATTCATTGTCCCAGGAAGGGGAAACATTATTGACACATTCCTGGGGTCAGATACATCACATGATCACACTGACAGAACCACAGGCACATAGACACAGGCAACAGAGCATGCACAATGTCGGCACTAGTACAGTGTATATCCACCTTTCGCAGCAATGCAGGCTGCTATTCTCCCATGGAGACGATCGTAGAGATGCTGGATGTAGTCCTGTGGAACGGCTTGCCATGCCATTTCCACCTGGCGCCTCAGTTGGACCAGCGTTCGTGCTGGACGTGCAGACCGCGTGAGACGACGCTTCATCCAGTCCCAAACATGCTCAATGGGGGACAGATCCGGAGATCTTGCTGGCCAGGGTAGTTGACTTACTCCTTCTAGAGCACGTTGGGTGGCACGGGATACATGCGGACGTGCATTGTCCTGTTGGAACAGCAAGTTCCCTTGTCGGTCTAGGAATGGTAGAACGATGGGTTCGATGATGGTTTGGATGTACCGTGCACTATTCAGTGTCCCCTCGACGATCACCAGAGATGTACGGCCAGTGTAGGAGATCGCTCCCCACACCATGATGCCGGGTGTTGGCCCTGTGTGCCTCGGTCGTATGCAGTCCTGATTGTGGCGCTCACCTGCACGGCGCCAAACACGCATACGACCATCATTGGCACCAAGGCAGAAGCGACTCTCATCGCTGAAGACGACACGTCTCCATTCATCCCTCCATTCACGCCTGTCGCGACACCACTGGAGGCGGGCTGCACGATGTTGGGGCGTGAGCGGAAGACGGCCTAACGGTGTGCGGGACCGTAGCCCAGCTTCATGGAGACGGTTGCGAATGGCCCTCGCCGATACCCCAGCAGCAACAGTGTCCCTAATTTGCTGGGAAGTGGCGGTGCGGTCCCCTACGGCACTGCGTAGGATCCTATGGTGTTGGCGTGCATCCGTGCGTCGCTGCGGTCCGGTCCCAGGTCGACGGGCACGTGCACCTTCCGTCGACCACTGGCGACAACATCGATGTACTGTGGAGACCTCACGCCCCACGTGTTGAGCAATTCGGCGGTACGTCCACCCGGCCTCCCGCATGCCCACTATACGCCCTCGCTCGAAGTCCGTCAACTGCACATACGGTTCACGTCCACGCTGTCGCGGCATGCTATCAGTGTTAAAGACTGCGATGGAGCTCCGTATGCCACAGCAAACTGGCTGACACTGACGGCGGCGGTGCACAAATGCTGCGCAGCTAGCGCCATTCGACGGCCAACACCGCGGTTCCTGGTGTGTCCTCTGTGCCGTGCGTGTGATCATTGCTTGTACAGCCCTGTCGCAGTGTCCGGAGCAAGTATGGTGGGTCTGACACACCGGTGTCAATGTGTTCTTTTTTCCATTTCCAGGAGTGTATTAGAAATGTAGTGGTAAAAATACAAAGAACTATCACCGTCTGAACCTTCTATAGATACTGCACGAAGTTTTCACTAGAATTTTGACTATTAGATTGAGCACTACAGTCGATCTGGATCACCTCACAGAGCGGCTTATGTTTCGCACGGGATTTAGTACAACTGACCAGGTGCTCACTGTATGCGCAACGACCAGTAAAACAAATGGGTTCCATCTATGGCATTAGATTCGATCAGTCACCTTGCTGCGTTTGAGGCACTACGAGAAGAAGAAGTGGAACAGGACCTTATTAAAATCTTTTACAACGTATACAAATGAATGGGTGTTGATGATGAAACAAATGAGTTTCTCATTGAAAAGGGTGTGAAACAAGGTGACTCTATATTTTCAAACTTTTTCCATAAGTCCTAGAAGAAATATTGTCTAAACTGAACTGGAGAACAAAGTGAATCCAACGTCTGTGAAAGAAATTAAATAACCTGAGATTTGCTGATGATATTGTTATATTTACAAACAGTACAGAAGAACATATGTTAGTATGAGAACTCGCGTTAGTCTGTTCATCTAAAAATGAACTATGACAAAACTTATATCGTGATGTACGAATGGACACTGGAAAATAATATATTACTGAAAAAAATTAGGGCACCCTTTTAGAGGCATCCATTTCACTCAAGATTTATTCTTGCAACAGTGCATATTGAGCACATGAAAAACGATTATATTTACTTATCAATACCACAAGCGATTGTGAGGTACCAGTTATCGTCGCAAGCTGAAACACCCATATTAGCGAATGGCTCATCCAGTTATCTAGGAAACGTTATGCATCGTCTGGGTGACCTGTTCACGTAGTTCTGTAAGAGTGGTTGTTGACGAGCCACATGAGTCACATCTCATCCCATCATGTCCCACACGTACTTGGAGAAAAATACAGAGATCATGCTCGCCATGGAAGCTGCCGGTTCATTTTCTTGAACCGGTAGTATAGTGACATATTATGAGGCGTATTCGGAAGGTGAGTTCTGATAGGGCGCCAAATGGAAACCACTGTGAAAATCCTACGGTACTTTGTGCGGATGTGTTGGACAGTATCTTTATTGTGCCCGTCGATCGCTTCACGCCGCTTTTTTCAGTTCAGAGCCCAAAGTGCTCACGCAGAAATGCCTAAAGCAACAGTGTCATGCGCCAAGTATGTGGATCTGGTGAGAGCTTTCTCCTGAATCTATGGAGCCCACATAACGTAAATGTCATGCGTTTCTTTCTTCAAGACAATTTTCAGATGCATTCTGCAACTACAATGAAGACGCCCCTGCAGCGTTTTCGATGGGAAGTGTTTAATCACCCACAGTACAGCCTTTAATTGGCTCTCTCAATTGTTTGCTCACACGAACCGCTGGCTACGGAGTCAACATTTTGGCGCAAGCAACGGAAGGCAGAGCGGCGTAGAGAATTGGCGGAAAGTACAGGCGGTTGCTTTCTGTGACGAGGAACTGGAAAGTTTGTACGAAGCCACGACAAATGTGTAAGTCGTAGTGGCAACTATTTAGAGAGGTAGCTGGAAGGTGTGGCTAACTATCGCGAATAAAAAATTTTTGACTTTCACAGTGGTTTTTTTTTGGCGACCGATCGGACTTTACTTTCCGAACAGCCCTCATAATTTTCAGATTCAAAATAAAAGTCACATTCAGCGAAAGACGAACACCATTGCTGTCTAGCATGTTTCTGCATATTCGTCAGAAGTAGGCGGGGAACTGGATGCCGCGCACGAACCCACACCGTAATAAATGGCAACAGACTGTCGCCCCTGATAGTGTACAATGTAGTACAGTACTCCAAAGTTGTGCCAGAACCGAGAAGGACGCAGATCTGTCTTGAATGCCTTTCGGAAGAAGTGTCTTCTCGGGAAGAGGGGGGGGGGGTATGTGTGGTACGAATTGACCCATCTCGCCGTGTTCTATGGCTTTCCGAGAACCATTCTGAACACATCCGTTACACTGCCGAAACACTTCGTCCTAGACGAGCGCAATTTCCCGGATGGATGCATCACATTCTCTCATGCCAGTAATGCTCCCTCTTTCAAACTCAATGATCTGAGGGAACGGTTCGCGCTTACGTGTGCGAGACTCCTGCACGTCTGCTCAAGTCTGCTGATCCATTATCTTCGGTTTATAACAAACAGCGAGAGGTGACGTTGCACCGCAATACCGATTTTGACCCTGAAGCCGAGGGACGGCGTGGTTCAAATGCTAATCATTTCTGCAGAACGTACTAATATAAATGTTCTGTGAATTTGAACGCCCTGTCCTTGTAGTTCAAGGTATTCTGCCTTTTTCTGAACATGTTTGTACACACTGCGAAATACTGTAATACTCCCCTGGGATGCGCCCAACGTTACTTTTACGTCTGAAGACTTCTGTCTATCGGTACCAGAAATGAGAATAATCTACATAGAGGCGTAACGTTAATTACCTTGACGAATACCGGGGTGGTTTCATCTCTTATCATCTAACAGCCTAAAACAAGGGAGGAACCCTGCAGATGGACGTTTCAGGCTTACAAGACTGCCAAACCTGCAGCTAAACGCCCTGGAAAGGACAATAAAGTACAAATTGGAAGGTACTATCGTGAGACAATTCTCATAAACCTACCTCCGTTCTCATCATTCACAGAACCATAGCAAACACTTGTTTAGTATCCGATCGATTATTCCTCGTTAAACACTCTTTAATTTCGTAGCTTAAATTTTCAATTATTAAAAGCTGATTCCGCTATAATATGACATACATTTTCGACTGCAACAGACTCGTGAAATTGTCGTATATTTCCTGTTTCTTCCCATACCAATCGTTTTTACTCAATCATTCGCTATCATACGATTGAAGTTCTCGCTTTTAGTTTCCATTATTTTTGAAATAATGTCTAAATTAGCTGAAGCGTATTGACAGTGAGAACAACCGTTTTTACAATGAGATAATAGGTCTTGTGGGGTGGAGCTACCACAAACTAATTGAACCAAAGCTATAATACTGCTGGACTGTGTTACTTGGTCAGGTCAAAATATCTTGAGTCAGACAACCAGTATCCCACACTAGACCATACATTAACTAACGTCAGTAGTTTCTAACTTCGGAATAAAAGCATGTATTATGTAGACAAAATATGATTCCATGTCAATGTTTCCTAGATAAAACGTGGAAACAGAGATGCAATATCATATATATACACTGATGAGCCAAAACATTAGGACCAGCGCTCACCGCAACATTAGATGCGGCCTGGTGGCGTTGCGTGCGTGTGCTAGCAAAAATATGTAAGAGGAGCAGACAGTGACGGGTGAGTACTCTAGCGAAGATATGGGTTGCAAATGTGGAAATCCATTGAGATAAGCGACTTTAAAAATGAGCAGATTATTATTACGCCGAGCCTGTGAACGGAGCAGATTATTATTACGCAGAGCCTGTGAACGGCGAAGCTGGTCGAATGTTCACGTACTACTGCCGTGAGCATCTACGGAAAGAGGCAGAAGGACAGTGATACTACCAATTAGGCGTTAAATGTCTGGTCGTCAACGATTCTTCACTGAACATTGATTATGGGGGCTTGTCTGCTCTGGAAAGCAGGATAGATGATGATCTGTGGCATTTTTGCTGAAAGAACACAATGCTGGTGCACGTACAAGTGTTTCGGAGCACACCGTTCATCGTACATTGTTGAACATGGAGCTCTGCAGCAGATCACTTCTACGTATTCACATGTCATTTTTCAGCCGTATAACTGTCCGTGTCTCGGAGCCAGAAACCGCATTACAATTACATGGGGCTCTGCATTATAGTGCACTCACGTTGGTATCTCTGCGACCAAATGCGCCTGATGTAAATGCTATGGAACTCATTTGGATCACTATCAGGAGCCATCACCGCGTACGCAAATGAGGGGACAGCTATTTACGCGAATTACACGATCTGAGCATAGACATCTTATCCCACATACCTCCACAAACATACCAACAAACTGTAGGATCCCTGATGTGCAGAATCAATGATGTATTTAGTTCCAAAGACGGAGAAACAAGCTATTGAACAAGTGGTCATAATGTTTTGGCTCGTCAGTATGTGATTTTCACGCATATTCGACACAGTGTGAGGAACTCCCTCGTGTGTTATGAAACAGCAAAGTATGCAGGAAATAGGCACAATGTGTTAGCTAATACTCAAGCTGAGAGTCGCGGTGTCACTGCGATGTGTAATTGACTTGACGCTCGAGCAGTGACATCAGCAGATAGCTGGACAGGAAGTGAGAACGGTAAGTACAGCTAGAGACACGTGTGGGCTGTGATGTTACAAAATAAAAGTGATGTTGTTATTCAATGGAAAATTTCGAATTTAAGATTTAGCTTACTGTTTTATAAATCACAAATGGCGTAAGAATCATGGATTGACCATTGACATAAAATATTACATTATGAAATGTGAATAGTTTTTACTTGCAGTTTCGCGTGGCTTGAAGCAACCGCAGCTAGCCTGCTATTGATTAAGAAATTGCATTATCGTCTTTCTAATTACTTCATGATCGTAGGTACGATCATACCCGGTTGTGAAGTTATTGTTATGACAAAACAATTTCCTAAGGGACCAGAAAGTTCTTAGGGCGCAAAACAACTATAACATCACACAAATGGGAAATTCAATATTAAAGCTGATGCAAGATGACGATAAAACAGTTTTCTTTTTATCAATGTAACACGCACTTTGGACTGCTGATCTTGGTGTCTGTAATCTTAGCAAAATGCATAATTAAAATGAAAATAATACTGAGATGATAGGAAAGAGCACTGCTAAATGATTCAGTATTCCCAGAACAAATATTTATTATAAATAAAACATATATCGTACCTTAAGCTTAGTACTACAATGACGGTAGATTTTTATGTTCGTATCAAGTCCATTGAGCGCTCTTTTACGTATCCATTGTCCTTTTGAGTCACCCGTGCGTCTTCACGATAAGTGATAACAGTTCTTCTTACACTTCACTCAAACTTAGACGGAACACGTCTTTATTTCTTTAGTAAAACATTAGATCAGACCGTCACAAATCTGCGTCCGTCTTACTTAAGAAAAAAAACAAAACAGTACAAGTCTTTAGCGCTCAAGGCTTCATTTGTTCTCCAGCGAACAAAATAGTGAAGGATAGCATATCTATCCGTATTTTTCTGTTTATATTGCCGCCCAAAGACGACGAATTACATTATTAAGAAAATTCCACCGTCGCTATTCGACGCCTTATTGTACATTAATCATTATTTATAAACAAGTATTTGCCTTCTGGATGAAAATATTAACTACTCGTATTTGCTGTTTTAATGAAGTCAAAAATAGCGAATATCACATGGCCTCCCATGAGGAGAGAGGGAATGCCGAAGGATTACCTCGATCCTCATGCCCTTATGAGATATTCGTGATTTTTGGTGCGACATTTACATAATGTTACGGGCGTACTCAGTACATAAATTGAAATTACATTTATAAACACATATCAGATATCTATCATTTTTCAAAATAAAGTTTTTCACTTTTTGCTCATCAGTCACTTCATTCCATAATACCAAGATTAACATTTATGTGCATATTTAAGTTTGGTCCATATTTGCTTATAACAATAAGTGAACGTTCATTTCACACTTCAGGGGATAGAATTCAGAAATTACATTCCCTTGAGCTTAACAACTAATACATGAGTACTGTGAGTGCTTATTTTCACTAAACTACAGTGGACAATGTTCGAACTCCTGTTGACTCATGTGGTTCAATTACAGTTTAATAGTGTAGCACTACACTTCGTGATGCTTTCACTTTCTGTGTTAGCTGGCTACGGCGTTCATCATGCAGTATATCTGTCCTTTCCACTGTGGTGCCAGGAATTCAAGTGGCTTCCCGGGTTTTTATTTACAATATGAAACAGAAGAAGTGGAAAATTATTAGTATAACTTACAACCTGTCGGATACATTTGTTAAGGATCGGAACTGGTCTGGGGTTCAGGGTCTTCCTCTAGTGCACATTCATTTTCTTTGTCCATCGAGAGACAGGATTATAATTCATTTTAGCAGTGTTCAGGAGTGCCGGTATTAATGGCTTTAAGGTCTGAGTAATCTAACAATCTACTTCTCACTCATCTTAACTTCAACTCAAGAAAGTTGCTTAATTTACGTATGAAAATGTAGTCAGACAAGTGTGCAAATGTCTTTCTTCCAGTATGTACGATTGAAGTCATGGCGGTTAGCAGTTTAAAGTTTGGATTGTTTCGTCACCCACACGTCACCCACACACAGCAGCTGCACAGTGTTTGCGTGAGCTCCAATATCCAGTATCCGTTCGCGCTCAGGCTGTAACAGAGCTGCTGGTCTTCGATCGCTCTTTTTTTTTGTGAACTTCGTATGACGCGAGTGCATCGATACAAATAACTCACGCGTAAATAGTCTCATTTTGTGTTTTTACTAATTCGCTTACAGCATCTAATCGGGCGTTAACAGTCTCATTTTGTGTTTTTATAGTCTGATTTACTGCGTCAAACTGTTGTTTCAGCATTTCCATTAACGCACCGATGTCATTTTTAGCTGCAGCGGGAAGAGTTTGGAGTTTAGGGTCACTTCCCCCTGTTACAGACATGGTTAGTTCAGTTTCCACAGGGGAACCTAAGGTTCGCGATCGTAAAGGGTATGGAATACTGTTAACGTCTTCACTCCCGTCTCCTGTTGTCACCTGTCTCTGTTTACTATCTGCCATTTTCGTCAGTAAACCAGGTGCTACCAAAGGCTTTCGTCGTTTGTCAGTGATGAAGTGAGTCCGCTAAGAGCACCGCTCTCCCGTGAGCAACAAATGAAATTCTATCTGGCGAGAAGACAAGATGGAACCTAAACGTTTCAGACAAATGAATGAAGATGCTCTTCAAATTACACAAAATATCCACCATGTTGAAAATGTAATACAGCTATTCTAACAATGGAAAAAAATTCTATCATCAGACTACGAAGAATTTTACTTTGAAAGATGAAATAAAGCAGATTTTCTATAGCGGGAAGGAGATAGAAAGGATGTGGATCGACTTGGAAAAGCAACGTTGCTACTGAAGCACTACACTGCGTATGCAAAATTCAGACTTACTTTTTGATGGCTTGGTTACCGCTATGTTGTCTCAGCAAATTCGCGTCTCTCTTCTTTTCCTTACTCTCAATAATTAAACTGCGTTATTGACCAGCATATTTTCCGTCATCCTCACAGAGAGATGATGTGTACATGAAACGACAGAACATTTATTAACAAAAGCACATAGAAACGTTTCCAAGAATTTGAACTAATTTCTGGTCATGTCCCTGTTCGGGCGCCAAGTGTGATGTTACAAAATAAAAGTGATGCTGTTATTCAATGGAAAATTTGGAATTTGAGATTTAGCTTACTGTTTTATAAATCACAAATGGCGTAAGAATCATGGATTGACCATTGTCATAAAATATTGCATTATGAAATGTGAATAGTTTTTACTTGCAGTTTCGCGTGGCTTGAGGCAGTCACAGCTAGCGTGCTATTGATTAAGAAATTGCATTATCGTCTTTCTAATTACTTCATGATCGTAGGTACGATCATACCCGGTTGTGAAGTTACTGTTATGACAAAACAATTTCCTAAGGGACCAGAAAGTTCTTAAGGGCACAAAAACAACTATAACATCATACAAAAGGGAAATTCAGTATTAAAGCTGATGCAAGATGACGATAAAACAAATGAATGAAGATGCTCTTCACTCCAAATTGCACAAAATATCCACCATGTTGAAAATGTAATACAGCAATTCTAACAATGGAAAAAAATTTCTATCATCAGACTACGAAGAATTTTACTTTGAAAGATAAAATAAAGTTTTCTTTTTATCAATGTAACACGCACTTTGTACTGCTGATCTTGGCGTCTGTAATCTTAGCAAAATGCATAATTAAAATGAAAATAATACTGAGGAGATGATAGGAATGAGCACTGCTAAATGATTCAGTATTCCCAGAACAAATATTTATTATAAATAAAACATATATCGTACCTTAAGCTTAGTACTACAATGACGGTAGATTTTTATGTTCGTATCATGTCCATTGAGCGCTCTTTTACGTATCCATTGTCCTTTTGAGTCACCCGTGCGTCTTCACGATAAGTGATAACAGTTCTTCTTACACTTCACTCAAACTTAGACGGAACACGTCTTTATTTACGAGGGTCGGTCAAAAAGTAATGCCTCCCATTTTTTTCTATTTAAAAAAATTAAGTTAAGTGAAAAATTTGAATTTGGCGCCATTCCCCAAACCTTCTTCTGCAATCCACTGCAGTAGTAACTTTCTGTCTCAACAGGTGGCAGCACAGCAGAAGTTTGTAAGATGGCCGACATCGATGTTCGTTTGAGACAGCGTTGTGTGATTGAATTCTTGAATGCAGAAGATGAAACGCCCATACGCATTCATGAAAGACTGAAGAAGGTGTATGGTGTTGTGACAGTGGATGTCAGCGCTGTTAGACGATGGGTTCGTCGTTGTAAGGAAGCTGAAGGGCAAACACCGTTGACTGACGAAAAGCGGAGCGGCAGGCCGGTGAGTGCAGTGACTCCACACAACATTCAGCAAGTTGATGACATCATTCGTGGTGACTGTCGGGTGACTGCAGATGAAGTGTGTCGCATTATTTCTCTTAGTAAAGGCAGTATGATCACGATTATTAAACAACTGGGGTACTCAAAGGTTTGTGCACGGTGGGTTCCAAGAATGTTAACCGATCAGAATAAAGAGGCAAGGAAAACAATAGCCTCAAAACACTTGCAGCGCTTCCGTTTGGAGGGAGATGAGTTTCTGAAAAAAATTGTGACCGGGGACGAAACATGGGTGCATTTTTTTTAACCCGAATCAAAGAGGCAATCAATGGAGTGGCGTCACACAAGCTCGCCGAGGAAGAAAAAATTCAAAACTGTGCGATCGGCAGGTAAAGTTATGGCAACTGTTTTCTGGGATACAGAGGGTGTGATTCTGGTTCATTTTTTGGAGCAGGGATGCACAATAAATTCTGTTCAATACGTCACAACCCTCAAAAAACTTAAAGCACGTCTTCAGCGAGTTCGCCCAACAAAATCAATGGCAGATGTTCTTCTTTTGCATGACAATGCAAGACCACACACCAGTCGTCACACCTCTGACGAGATTGTCAAAATTGGATGGGAAGTTTTGCCTCATCCCCCATACAGCCCTGACCTGGCACCATCAGACTTCCATCTGTTCGGGCCACTAAAAGAAGCTCATCGTGGGATTCATTTTGAAGATGAGGAGGCCGTCAAAACATCCGTGCGTCAATGGCTTAGGAAGCAGAGCTGTGATTTTTACCGTGCTGGGATACATGCCCTTGTTCAAAGATGGACCAAAACTGTAGAGATGGCGGAGATTACATTGAAAAATGACAAAATGATCCTCAATGTTGTGGTTTTCAACCTATGTAATTGCATTTAAATTTCCTGACAATTAAACGTAGAAAAAAATATAGGAGGCATTACTTTTTGACTGACCCTCGTATTTAGTAAAACATTAGATCAGACCGCCACAAATCTGCGTCCGACTTACTTAAGGAAAAAAAAAACAGTACAAGTCTTTAGCGCTCAAGGCTTCATTTGTTCTCCAGCGAACAAAATAGTGAAGGATCGCATATCTATCCGTATTTTTCTGTTTATATTGCCGCCCAAAGACGACGAATTACATTATTAAGAAAATTCCACCGTCGCTATTCGACGCCTTATTGTACATTAATCATTATTTATAAACAAGTATTTGCCTTCTGGATGAAAATATTAACTACTCGTATTTGCTGTTTTAATGAAGTCAAAAATAGTGAATATCACGGGGTAACTATTAGTGTGTTTCTGAAGCACATATTGCATGATGGAAACGCTGATATTAACCACATTTAATTTTAAAAATATTGATAGAGATGTGGGCTGTTTATGTTCAGAAGCAAGAACTAAATAACTGTTTTACGCAGTGCTTATTATCTAATTTATGTGCTGCCCTCATGACGAATAAAGAACCACAAAATATGAAAAACAGCCATGGTCGTTCACTGCTAAAAGGGACAATCAGCTGAAATGTTTGCAAGATTAGTGTATCCAAAAAAGTCGTTGTTCTGTCGACAACATTTTTACCTTTATAGATACTGAAAAAACTTGTCTTTAAACATAACGTAGGTAGTGGTATAAAAACGGCGGTCTGCTTTACAAGATGACTCTTGATTTCGAGGAGTGCAGTGGGTGGACAAAAATATGGTGTAAGATAGTTCTTGGTATACAAAATATAATACAGTCGTCTCGGAATACTGATCCTGTGTTCTTTTCAAGTGAATTTTATACCACTCTTCCTACAAAATATGGGAGATTTCAGGTAAAAATGATGGAGATGGACAGAAATCACGCACGCTTCTCTTCAAAGTAGACCACAACAGATTAATAAAATTGGCTATGGTGGTCAGGGGAGATAAGACAGCCCATCTTTGTGCTCACAGACCGGTCCTGACGATGATAACATTGTTTCTTCCGTCTTGTAACACACCATCACCATTGAGGAAAAAACATTGTACCGTGGAAAGGCAGCAATAAGACCTTGCAGAATATCCACGGGGCCCATCGAATACCACCACATGGTAGTATTCGAATCATCACAGAACCCCAGCCAAGTTTCACCCATGGGACGTAAACTCGGCCAGAAGATTGAAACACTGTGCAACAAGACTAATCCGACAAAATGACTTCCTTCCATTGCTCCACAGTCTACATGTTATGGCTTGGCCATCGGCTTCCTTAATAGACATCGCAGTTCCCTGCTTATGGAATTCCACTCGTGTTGTTTTCGTGGCTAGAGGGCTGACGAGTGGGAGATTCCGTTCTGCAGTGACTTTTGCAGGCGTCGTCCTCTTACTTTTCACCAGAATCCACTTCTATGAACGTCTATCACGTTCACTGAATCCACACTTTTGTCTGCGCTATGATTCAGCAGATGACGGTCCCGCTCCCCCTGTACTCGGTATAAATCTTCGTTGCGGTGACTATTGAAGCAGTAAATATTTCGGTTACGTTGCTATCGGAAGCACCCACCATGCGAGCACCAACAATTTGCCCAAGTTAGAGCTCGCCTAGTTTCGAAGATAGCACTCAGAATTACACAGAACAGTGTTCTGACCACGACTGACGCTTGCAGCGCGTTGAGGACACTGCACAGGTGCCGTTCGAAGTCGAAAACAACAGCACACCCTGCAGACCTGGTTAGCAGTTACATTTATGTTGAAGCATGCATTTCTCGCAGGTTTCCTTATTTTTGTTCACCCCCTATACCGAATCTCTTAAAAGATACGGTCAAAGCCAGTTTAATGACAGGAAACGAATCGCTCCTGCAAGTAGGAAAAGAAATCGGCATTGTCTGTGAAATAAACAAATAATTTAACCGTAGTAGTTCTTTGTGAATTAATATTACATACGCGACAGGATATTCTTCAGTTACTATCAACGCCAAATCGATTTCCCTCCCTCCCCCCCCCCCCCTTTCTTCCGCCCACCTCAACTCTACTGCAAATAGCACAGGTTTCGGCTCAGAAGACCACTCAGGATGGCACAAAGAAATAGTCGTTATGGAATAAAACCTGTCGATTTTGATGAAGTGTGAGGAAATCTCATTGAAGTATACGGCAATGCAGTGTTTCAGAACTTCAGGGAACCCCCAAACAGTATTCGATCACAAAACGTCTAGAAAAAGAAAAATGAGTGTGGATACTTATCAATGAGATCATTACCATAGGACACAACAGTATTAATAGTAGTGTTGACGTACGTGACCTGAGAAGCCGCCAAGGAAAACACATACCTGTCTACCTAAATTAGTAAACAAAACAAAGGAGATCTATAACCAAGATAGGTGCCGGCAAAAGCAGTAATGACATGACAGTACTGTGTTGTACATAAATGGCCTGTAAAGTAGGGTCGTCGCAACTGCAACACAAGAGGCAGGCGGTGACACCACACTACGGGCCATTTGTGTTTACCACAGTCTTATCATTTCATTATAGCTACTGACGGCTCCTATCTTGCCTACAAGTCTTTTTCGTTTTGTTTACAAAGTTAGGAATAAATGATGCGTTGATTATAAAATAACGTTTTGGATGTCAGGAGCAATATATTTCTTACGAAGAGTTAGAACTCAAAGCAGTGAAATGTGGGAGTCCTGCGGAAGCTGGGGAGGAGCGTACGCACAAATATACGGCCCGAACGAAAAGTGAAGCACGCAGAAAGGAAAGAGGAAACGAAATGAACCTTCACGGTCCTCGAGGATTTGTGATGTTACTTGAGTGATTATAGATTCAATTCAGATTCACAAAGACCTTGGCAGCATTTACTCACTTATCAGTATCATACAGTATGTGATCAAAAGTATCTGGACATCCCCAAAAACATACGTTTTTCATATTAGGTGCATTTTGCTGTCACCTACTGCCAGGTACTCCATATCAGTGACCTAAGTAGTCATTAGACATCGTGAGAGAGCAGAAAGGACTGCTCCGCGGAACTCACGGACTTCGAACGTGTCGTCTGTACGCGAGATTTTCACACTCCTAAACATCCCTAGGTCAACTTTTGCGATGTGACAGTGAAGTGGAAACGTGAAGGGACACGTACAACGTAAAAGCGTAGAGGCCGACCTCCTCTGTTGACTGACATAGATCGCTGGCAGTCGAAGAGGATTGTCATGTGTAATGGGCTGACGTCTATCCAGATCATTCCAAACTGCATCAGAATCCACTGCAAGTAATATGACAGTCAGGCGGGAGCTGAGGAGCTGCTGCTCATAAGCCACACATCACGTCGGTAAATGCCGAACGACGCCTCGCTCGGTGCAAGGAGCGTAAACATTGGATGATTGAATAGTAGAAGAAAGTTGCGTGGAGTGACGAATCACGGTACACAATGTGGCGATCCGATGGCAGGGTTTGCGTGTGGCGAATGCCAGGTGAACGTCATCTGCCAGTGTGTATGGTGCCAACAGTAAAATTCGGAGACGGTGGTGTTACGATGTGGTCGTGTTTTTCATGGAGAAGGCTTGCACCCCTTGTTGTTTTGCGTGGCACTATCACAGCACAGGCCTACGTTGATTTTTTAAGCACCTTCTTGCTTCCCACTGTTGAAGAGCAATTCGGGGACGGCGATTGCATCTTTCAACACGATCGAGCATCTGTTCATAATGTACAGCATGTGGCGGAGTGGATACACGACAATAACATCCTTGTAATGGACTAGCCTGCACAGAGTCCTGACCTGCGTCTTACAGAACACGTTTGGAATGTTTTGGAACGCCAACTTAATGTCAGGCCTCACCGACCGACATCGACGTCTTGCAGCACTCTGTGAAGAATGGGCTGTCATTCCGCAAGAAACCTTCCATCACCTGATTGAACGTATGCCTGCTAGAGTGGAAATTGTCATCAAGATTAAGGGTGGGCCAACACCATATTGAATTCCAGCACTACCGGTGGAGATCACCAAGGACTTGTGAGTCATTTTAAGCCAGATGTCGGGATACTTTTGATCACATAATGTATCTGGCCTGGATACACACCAGTTCTGACTCGGTTGGGAAGGGTGCCGCAGAGCCGTTATATTATTTGTCGGGGCAAGTTGGCCCACAACCAAAAACTGCTCCTTGAGATCCAGGACACTTGCACTAGAACGACGTTGACGTCCGAGTTAGTCCTCCACAAGTTCTATCAGGATAGATCTTACTGGGTAAGGGACTACTTTAAAATCACACAGGCAGTTCACAGAGATATGTGACTATAATGGTGATTCAGGGTAGCATGGCCATTCATCAGAAAAGAGTCTATGCTTCTCGGTCACGGTACCATCCAAACACAGCCGATGTGTTATGGAGTTTAACGGCAGCCTACGCACGGGCGGTAGTTCCTTGGTGCAGCTCCTGCTGGGGTCCAACCAATAGTGCGGGATAACACAAAATGTTGCAGGGAATCAACTTCTTGTTCCCTGATGCCAGGCGCAGGGGTGAAAGGATTACGACGTGGTTGCTGCAGCTTACGGCGATCTTCCCTTGCGGTGATCAGGCGTGATCAACAGAAACCTTGACGACAAGTATGGCTGCCTTCACATCCCCATGGATTAAAACATCGGGCCAGTGTCACATCCAAATGTCCAACAAATCTGTTTAGTCGAATCGGCAGGTCAGCAAAATGGAGACAGGCAATGAGACCCCTTTCAAACAGTGTCAGGTGCTGATACCGCTGTACGAGTACGCGGCATGTATTACTCACATGCGACACCGTTCACGAACCTCACATACTTACCGTGCCTGGAAACAACATTACCGGAGCAATGCTAAAGTACTTTGGTAGCCATTATACCTGTCACAGGCAACTGTAACTGTGATCGTTTACACGTCCGCTGATGGCGTGTACGTCGAAACCTTCCCGTCTCCTCTATACCTCTTTTGTTATTGATAACCTTCCCTTTTACCATAAACTATGAAACCTTTCCTTAGGATTTCTATCTCTTGCTTAATAATAACAAATGAAATCTTCCCTTTGAAATTTATTCTCTTTCTCAATCTTCGCATACAAATTTAATTGCTGCTTATTAAAAGTGATTTTCTGATTATTTCGGCGAAACATAGAATGTGTCGTCGTCGTGGCCCTCAGTCGCTACCTGCAATAACCCAAAACCGTTCCTTACCTTTTTTACTGGTACTGGATCGCCATCTGACTGCTACATCGAACTAAGACATGAATATACTTACTCTGTTTTACTATATTAGCTGCAGGTGGGCTTTCATAATAAGTGGCTGTATTTATTACCAAAGCTGACGTTATTATTGAATAGCAAAGCTGACGTTATTCTTTAATTAATTTGACTGAAGTTACGTAATTCATAGTTAAACTTTTTCTTGACAACAATAAAATTTTGCAAATTTTTAGGTTTTTGGTTTTTGGGATGGATTATAATTAGAAATGCAATATTTCTGGCAAAAGACAATTATATTCTGAATGAAATAATTTTACAAACGTTCAAATGGGACTTACTTTTTACAATAATCTTACAACTAGCAATGGCAAACATACCTTCAGTAGTCTTGAGTTTCTCAAAAAAAAAAAAAAAAAAAAAAAAAAAAAAAATTCAATAATATTAGTTCCTCTTATTATAATAGTTATCTGATGTTTCTGTACATCCATTTATAATCTTTTGTAAATCATACCTAGTGGCTGGAAGGCACACCGCTCCTCTCTACCTCTCGCTTCAGACGTGCTACCGACTCGCTTCACTTCTCGCTTTCTACTGACTTCCTACGAACGCTAAAGTCCGTTCTCTCCTGCCAACAATGCTTTCTTGTGCAGACAATACCTGCTACCATTACAACATGTATCAATGCGTGGTCTTTCCTGCTCTTTTCTTCAAATGTATCCATACGCGGTCTCTCCCGCCTTTTTAAAATTATATCAATTTGCGGTCTCTCTTGTCAATAATACTTTGGTGCAGACATTCCCTGCTACCACAATTATTTCCAACATGACAAATATGAATTATTCCTACTTAATCCTATTAACTTTCATATGAGTAAATTGTGATTTGACAATAAACAATAGAAATATACACGTCTTACAACGTGTACGAAGTTACATTGACGTTTCATCATTTTGTATGGTGCAAAACATGTTTTGTCAAGCTGTGCATATCCTGTAATGAGCGTTAGCATTAATGACGAGTGGTTTTGGAATTCTAGCTCACCCTAGACTTTCCCGTTTATGAAGCTCACTTTGTGTTATTTCGTGCTTCCAGGTTTCAGTTTTGCAGTACTTTTTGCTGCTGTCGTCCCCTTATTTTCATCACAATCTCTTTCAGTGGCCGTCTTGTAAGTGCTGCTCAAATGGAACTATCGTCCGATTTGCGACTTGGCAGATAACGTTTGTTCGCCTTCCTCGAGTGCGGTTTAAATCTTTTACACGGTGCTCGTTCAAATACCTAACACTTCGGTTTCTTGGGTAACGGAGCACCCAACATACGGTCACCAACGCTTGTCCCACGTTCACATTGACTTAGCCGGATATAACGCACTCGCAACTATACAGAACATTATTCTGATGAGGACTAAAACTCGCAACGTATTAAGGGCTTTGCATGGATGCCGTGGTGAAATTAAACAGCACAGTCTGCCGGCTTTGTTAGCATCTGCATCTATTTTTGAAACCTGGTTGGTAGGTACTCAGAGAGCGCACAAGATCTACATCTACATCTACATTTATACTCCGAAAGCCACCCAACGGTGTGTGGCGGAGGGCACTTTACGTGCCACTGTCATTACCTCCCTTTTGTGTTCCAGTCGTGTATGGTTCGCGGGAAGAACGACTGTCGGAAAGCCTCCGTTCGCGCTCGAATCTCTCTAATTTTACATTCGTGCACTCCTCGGGAGGTATAAGTAGGGGGAAGCAATATATTCGATACCTCATCCAGAAACGCACCGTCTCGAAACCTGGCGAGCAAGCTACACCGCGATTCAGAGCGCCTCTTTTTGCAGAGTCTGCCACTTGAGTTTGCTAAACATCTCCGTAACGCTATCACGGTTACCAAATAATCCTGTGACGAAACGCGCCGCTCTTCTTTGGATCTTGTCTGTCTCCTCCGTCAACCCGATCTGGTACAGATACCTCACTGATGAGCAATACTCAAGTATAGGTCGAACGAGTGTTTTGTAAGCCACCTCCTTTGTTGATGGACTACATTTTCTAAGGACTCTCCCAATGAATCTCAACCTGGTACCCGCCTTACCAACAATTAATTTTATATGATCATTCCACTTCAAATCGTTCCGCACGCATACTCCCAGATGTTTTACAGAAGTAACTGCTACCAGTGTTTGTTGCGCTATCATATAATCATACAAAAAAGGATCCTCCTTTCTATGTATTTGCAATACATTACATTTGTCTATGTTAAGGGTCAGTTGCCACTCTCTGCACCAAGTGCCTATCTGCTGCAGATCTTCCTGCATTTCGCTGCAATTTTCTAATGCTGCAACTTCTCTGTATACCACAGCATCATCCGCGAAAAGCCGCATGGAACTTCCGACACTATCTACTAGGTCATTTATATGTATTGTGAAAAGCAATGGTCCTATAACACTCCCCTGTGGCACGCCAGAGGTTACGTCTCTCCATTGATAACAACATGCTGTGTTCTCTTTGCTAAAAACTCTTCAATCCAGCCACACAGCTGGTCTGATATTCCGTAGACTCTTACTTTGTTTATCAGGTTACGATTGTGGATGGGGCCGGAAACATTTACTGTGAGTTGCACAATCAGACACACAACTTTATTTTTCTAAGAACCACTTATTTACAAGTTGCTTTAAAAGATCACAATTAGACAATATGGCTGAAGGTGTAGTTAAAGAAAACTTGAAATCCATTTTCTTAATTTTTCCATATTTTTGTCCACTTCCAGTAGCTTGATAATTAATGAAGAGTTTTCCTTAACTGAGTGTATCTTTCTGAAGGCACATTCATCTTCGACGGATTCGTATTGTCCCCACCAAGCCATCCAACTCACAACGCCCAGCTCGTGGAAGGGAGGAGAGAGGGCAGAATGCCTTCCTGACAACCAGAAGAACGGCTAGCCACCCTCTCTGTGGTGGTTATAGCATTCCAGTTCTCTTCACCGGTTTAAAAATATGACTTTTTCAAATGCTTATGAGCAGTGGGAACTCAACTGCACAAAAAATGTTTTCTTCGATTGTATATCGGTCTTCTATTATGGGAACTCCCGACCTCAGTAACGCTATCGACATGGGGAACGAACTCGGACCTATGCTGAGTGAATACTCTTTCGCAGGTTATCTGTCAAGCTGAAAATACACCTTTGATAATTAAGCTTTTACAATATCGTGTGTGACGGATAAGCCATAAACTACGAATTTGTTTCCATTGATTTATTAATTAGTGATATAAATGCTCTGGTTGCAGGAGACCTTCTCAGATGTCAATAATAAACAAATAAACTATCAGGTCTTCATTGTAAATACGTGGACAGCAGCATGAGTCAGCACTTGCTTGTTAACAGCCAGTGAAACTAATTAGTTAATTAAGTCGTGAGTCGTACTGTTGTTACAAGAGTGAGTGGCGTAATTATCATTAATGGACGTACGCAGTTTGTGGCTAACTCTAGCCAATATAGCGGACTGTAATGTGACTTATTACGTATTATTATTATTATTCCTCTTCTATTATTTGCAATTACGTTCGCTTAGTTACCGATAGACACGCTTTGGAACCACTAATCAGATGAAATCTATGTTAATGTTACGGAAGATGGAAACAAGAATCCACAGCAGGGCATCAGAGAAGGTGAAGAATTTGTCTATTTCCTTTTTTTGTTTTATCTGGAAAGATTATGGACTTCAGACCACTATAACAGCAAACCAGAGATTCTTAGTAAGTTAACATTACGGTATGAGTAGTACACCAGCAGCCATAATAATAATAATAATAATGATAGCAGACACTTGTAGACCGATGCGCACATTTGCTAATGAATGTATGATGTCTTAGAAATTTCAATCCAGTTAATATGGCGTTAACTATTATCATCGTAAGTCTTTCTCCATTGTGAGTAACGACATATAACAGAAATATACGGTGGCTGTACAAAAGGTGTCAAATTTGAAGAACTAAGTGGTTTGAAGAACACAAACAAATGAGATGGAGGGAAAAGAAATCAGAAATGTGCTGATGGAAAAATAATCGGAACACTATAAAATAACGTATGTAGCGTAATGAAAATTAAGGAATATATTTGTCTAGGTAACATATGTAAGTGATTAACGTTGCAAGCTCACGGAATAATGTACTCGCGAGATGCACCATTTGCAAACGTGAAATGCTGGCACATTAAAAACTGGTGTAATCGCCAAAATGTTGAAATCAAGGATGCAAACGTGCATGAATTATGTTTTACAGGTGTCGGATATCAGTTTGTGGAGTTCCATGCCTGTTGCACTTGGTCGGTCAATACAGGGACAGTTAATACTGTTTATGGATGACGCTATAGTCGTCGTCCGATGTTGTCCCATATGTGGGCGGTTGGAAACAGATGCGGTGGTCGAGCAGGACAAGGCAACATGTCGACACTTTGTAGAGCATGTTGGATTACAACAGTGGTATGTAGGTGAGCGTTATCGTGTTGGAAAACACCCCATGGAATGCTGTTCATTAATGGCAGCGCTACATGTCGAATCACCAACACACGCCCAACTCTGGGACCGTGGCAGAACCAGCTCTCATTAGAAAACACAGCAGACCTCCACCCAGAGTGTTCTCGCTTGACACCACAGTAGTCGGAAATGAGGTGGTTTGGTGTCAGTGGAATGCATGCAACAGGGCGTCTGGGTCGGAGCTGTCTTGAAGTAACCGATTTGTAAAGGTTGGTATGTGTCGGATGTGTTAATTTTGAATGCGGCAAAGGATAACGTTCTGACTGTCGTCTCAAGCCCAGGGTGGTAAACAGACATCCCACTTAACCACTAATTCTCGCCCTATCTCAAAACAATCAAAAATGCTACTGCGACATTCCAAGAATACATAAAATGATATTAATGACAAGTTTGGGATTTAACCTAAAAGGATAACAACCTATCTCTTTTCCAAATTACATTTAATTTACGAAAGCTCTCAAGAATCTAGTTATAATCAATGAGCAAGTTTAATTACTTCTTCTCTCAATAAATCAATTTATATTTAAACATTGAATGTGTAATTAATTAGACTATATCTCTATATGTGAAAATGTTATGAATTGAAAGAAGATAGCTCTGTACCTACAGATTGGAAAATTGCACAGGTCGCATCAGTGTTTAAGAAGGGTAGTAGGAGTAATCCATTTAACTACAGACCTATATCATTGACGTCGGTTTGCTGTAGGGTTTTGGAGCATATACTGTATTCAAACATTATGAATCACCTCGAAGGGAACGATCTATTGACACGTAATCAGCATGGCTTCAGAAAACATCGATCTTGTGCAACGCAGCTAGCTCTTTATTCGCACGAAGTAATGGCCGCTATCGACAGGGGATCTCAAGTTGACTTCGTATTTCTAGATTTCCGGAAAGCTTTTGACACCGTTCCTTACAAGCGACTTCTAATCAAGCTGCGGAGCTATGGGGTATCGTCTCAGTTGTGCGACTGGATTCGTGATTTCCTGTCAGGAAGGTCGCAGTTCGTAGTAATAGACGGCAAATCATCGAGTAAAACTGAAGTGATATCAGGTGTTCCCCAGGGAAGCGTCCTGGGACCTCTGCCGCTCCTGATCTATATAAATGACCTGGGTGACAATCTGAGCAGTTCTCTTAGATTGTTCGCAGATGATGCTGTAATTGACTGTCTAGTAACGTCATCCGAAGACCAGTATCAGTTGCAAAGCGATTTAGAAAAGTTTGCTGTATGGTGTGACAGGTGGCAGTTGACGCTAAATAACGAAAAGTGTGAGGTGATCCACATGAGTTCCAAAAGAAATCCGCTGGAATTCGATTACTCGATAAATAGTACAATTCTCAAGGCTGTCAATTCAACTAAGTACCTGGGTGTTAAAATTACGAACAACTTCAGTTGGAAAGACCACATAGATAATATTGTGGGTAAGGCGAGCCAAAGGTTGCGTTTCATTGGCAGGACACTTAGCAGATGCAACAAGTCCACTAAAGAGACAGGTTACACCACACTCGTTCGTCCTCTGTTAGAATATTGCTGCGCGGTGGGGGATCCTTACCAGGTGGGATTGACGGAGGACATTGAAAGGGTGCAAAAAAGGGCAGCTCGTTTTGTATTATCACGTAACAGGGGAGAGAGTGTGGCAGATATGATACGCGAGTTGGGATGGAAGTCATTAAAGCAAAGACGTTTTTCGTCGCGGCGAGATCTATTTACGAAATTTCAGTCATCAACTTTCTCTTCCGAATGAGAAAATATTTTTTTGAGCCCAACCTACATAGGTAGGAAAGATCATCAAAATAAAATAAGAGAAATTAGTGCTCGAACAGAAAGGTTTAGGTGTTCGTTTATCCCACGCGCTGTTCGGGAGTGGACTGGTAGAGAGATAGTATGATTGTGGTTCGATGAACCCTCTGCCAAGCACTTAAATGTGAATTGCAGAGTAGTCATGTAGATGTAGATGTAGAAGTAAATCTTTAGCAGTGAAAATTACACCTACGTCGTAGCTGTACAATGAAGTAAGTTAGAGGAGGATGACTTTGTCTGCTCTAGTCTCATGTACTCATTGGAGGGCAGGTTAGTAATTAGCTCTTGAATTTCTCTATTCAAAGCGTATGCATGTTGGAGTATGCAACTCTTGCAAAATTGGACTCAACATTTAATTTATCCAAAAGCGCTTCATACATTACCAAACGGCAACTGTGGCGGCGTTGTCTCCGTGCTGGATTTGAAATCGCTAATTCCCTACTCTGGCCTTGACTGAATGTAATCAGTCTCAAACGCTATGGACTCCGTGGAATGTTCAAATTTCCCTAGTCGAAATTAATGGCAATTACACACTCGCCCTGGGCTGAAGCGACGTGCGCAAAATTCAGCCAGAAAAGATTCCCGCAGGAATATTTAACTATCACTTTAAGTTTGTCGCCACGATACGTGAAGTTTATCGGCCTCACTTCGCAAACGTAAAGTATTTGCACCTTTACGACACGCAAGTGTGTGGCCCGCTGCTGGAAGTGAGCGCCCGCTCTCTCTCTCTCTCTCTCTCTCCATGTGTCTTAATTCAGTTCCCAAAGTGCTTTTATATGACTTTATCATCCCCACCTTGATTCTACTACGTCACACGTCTGGCTTCAGCCTACCGCTCCCACGTTAAAGGTAAATTCTTATTTTTCTTGCTCAGGTCTCGACTCGTTAATATACTCTGGCCACTTACTTGCGTCTCGGCCGTGTTTATTCTGCTAGGTATTATATTGATTTTCCTTTATTTGTTTCTGCAGTGCACCTGGGCTCTCTATTGTTAAAGCTAATTGAGTCGTTCCAATGTCATTAGCCACCTTCCCTGTCCATCTCCAAGCTGCGTTCACTTTGTTATATTACTCATGCCCCTGTCGTTAAAAAGGTAAATCGTTTGTTATTCCGTACATGAGATGGCTCTAATTATATCCTGTTGCCAATAATGTTGTAATTTGATGGGGATTTTATTCGGTATCGTCGTTATGCAGTTTATGTAAGGCCCGAAAAAATGGACACCTTACAAGGTTCGTTGTGTCACTTTGGAGCCAACTGCTGCCCAAAATGGAGCTGAATGTACAAGAAGATGCGCCAGAGCCATACACCGAACACGATGGTCTCCCTTTTCAGTAATGCCACTCGGCTGTCTAGAGCCCACTCTTCTCGCGACCGTACATTCTCGTGAGAACCGCTGGCAGCGGTCATGTACAGTAGTTATCGCAAAGGGAACATCCATCTTCTCGTAGGCCTATTACACGATCGCGTTCTAACTCAGTGAGGCGCTGATAATGACGTCTTAGTCGCCTTAAAGGTATTCTTGACTATCATCAACTCGCTATTGGCAATCTCAAAGGTAACTAACCTTAGCGTTCCAAAGGATTGGAAAAGGGCACAGGCCATCCCCGTTTTCAAGAAGGGACGTCGAACAGATGTGCAGAACTATAGACCTATATCTCTAACGTCGATCAGTTTCAGAATTTTGGAACACGTATTATGTTCGAGTATAATGACTTTTCTGGAGACTAGAAATCTACTCTGTAGGAATCAGCATGGATTTCGAAAAAGACGGTCGTGTGAAACCCAGCTCGCGCTATTCGTCCACGAGACTCAAAGGGACATAGACACGGGTTCACAGGTAGATCCCGTGTTTCTTGACTTCCGCAAGACGTTCGATACAGTTCCCCACAGTCGTCTAATGAACAAAGTATGAGCATATGGACTATCAGACCAATTGTGTGATTGGATTGAAGAGTTCCTAGATAACAGAACGCAGCATATCATTCTCAATGGAGAGAAGTCTTCTGAAGTAAGAGTGATTTCAGGTGTGCCGCAGGGGAGTGTCGTAGGACCGTTGCTATTCAAAATATACATAAATGACCTTGCGGATAACATCGGAAGTTCACTGAGACTTTTTGCGGATAGTGCTGTGGTATATCGAGAGGTTGTAGTAATGGAAAATTCTACTGAAATGCAGGAGGATCTGCAGCGAATTGACGCATCGTGCAGGGAATAGCAATTGAATCTCAATGTAGACAAGTGTAATGTGCAGCTAATACAGCTACAAAATAGCAGGTCAGCAACTGGAAGCAGTTAATTCCATAAATTATCTGGGAGTAGGCGTTAGGAGTGATTTAAAATGGAATGATCATTTAAAGTTTATAGTCGGTAAAGCAGATGCCTGACTGAGATTCATTGGAAGAATCCTAAGGAAATGCAATCCGAAAACAAAGGAAGTAGGCTACAGTACACTTGTTCGCCCACTGCTTGAATATTGCTCAGCAGTGTGGCATCCGTACCAGATAGGGTTGATAGAAGAGATAGAGAATATCCAACGGAGAGCAGCGCTCTTCGTTACAGCATCATTTAGTAATCGCGAAAGCGTTACGGAGATGATAGATAAACTCCAGTGGAAGACTCTGCAGGAGAGGCGCTCAGTAGCTCGGTACGGGCTTTTGTTAAAGTTTCGAGAACATACCTTCGCCGAAGAGTCAAGCAGTATATTTCTCTCTCCTACGTATATCTCGCGATGAGACCATGAGGATAAAATCAGAGAGATTAGAGCCCACACAGAGGCATACCGACAATCCTTCTTTCAACGAACAATACGAGACTGGAGTAGAAGGGAGAAATGATAGAGGTAATCAAGGTACCCTCCGCCACACACTGTTAGGTGGCTTGCGGAGTATCGATGTAGATATAGATGTAGGCTGTTGCAGCTTGTATTTAAAGCGAACCTGATTTGCATCCTCATGATGGCGCTACTAGCGTCACTCTTACGTGACTGGCGCGAAACTTTCGAACTGATATCATTTTCAGATGTAAAAACACGCCTACCAACACCTTCTTGGAGTTGCGTTTTCTTTTCAGTCAGTATAGATCGGGATGAACAAGGCGTTGATTGTGTCACAATAATATTAGTTTGGTTTCGGACAGTGAAGCGACAGGTGAAATACACTCCTGGAAATTGAAATAAGAACACCGTGAATTCATTGTCCCAGGAAGGGGAAACTTTATTGACACATTCCTGGGGTCAGATACATCAGATGATCACACTGACAGAACCACAGGCATATAGACACAGGCAACAGAGCATGCACAATGTCGGCACTAGTACAGTGTATATCCACCTTTCGCAGCAATGCAGGCTGCTATTCTCCCATGGAGACGATCGTAGAGATGCTGGATGTAGTCCTGTGGAACGGCTTGCCATGCCATTTCCACCTGGCGCCTCAGTTGGACCAGCGTTCGTGCTGGACGTGCAGACCGCGTGAGACGACGCTTTATCCAGTCACAAACATGCTCAATGGGGGACAGATCCGGAGATCTTGCTGGCCAGGGTAGTTGACTTACACCTTCTAGAGCACGCAGGGTGGCACGGGATACATGCGGACGTGCATTGTCCTGTTGGAACAGCAAGTTCCCTTGCCGGTCTAGGAATGGTAGAACGATGGGTTCGATGACGGTTTGGATGTACCGTGCACTATTCAGTGTCCCCTCGACGAACACCAGAGGTGTACGGCCAGTGTAGGAGATCGCTCCCCACACCATGATGCCGGGTGTTGGCCCTGTGTGCCTCGGTCGTATGCAGTCCTGATGGTGGCGCTCACCTGCACGGCGCCAAACACGCATACGACCATCATTGGCACCAAGGCAGAAGCGACTCTCATCGCTGAAGACGACACGTCTCCATTCGTCCCTCCATTCACGCCTGTCGCGACACCACTGGAAGCGGGCTGCACGATGTTGGGACGTGAGCGGAAGACGGCCTAACGGTGTGCGGGACCGTAGCCCAGCTTCATGGAGACGGTTGCGAATGGTCCTCGCCGATACCCCAGGAGCAACAGTGTTCCTAATTTGCTGGGAAGTGGCGGTGCGATGGAGCTCCGTATGCCACGGCAAACTGGCTGACACTGACGGCGGCGGTGCACAAATGCTGTGCAGCTAGCGCCATTCGACGGCCAACACCGCGGTTCCTGGTGTGTCCGTTGTGCCGTGCGTGTGATCATTGCTTGTACATCCCTCTCGCAGTGTCCGGAGCAAGTATGGTGGGTCTGACACACCGGTGTCAATGTGCTCTTTTTTCCATTTCCAGGAGTGTATATAATGACGGTGGCTGCGCTGACGGCAACAGGTCGATATTTAATCTACTCTTGAAAACAGTGATTTTGGATGAGATGTAGGATAGAGGGTAGTTTCTGTCAGAGCTGGATCACTGAAACGGGGAAGCAGGGGCAGAACGATGTTATGTTATGCGAGGAACAGCCGAGATGCTGCACTATCGGGTCTTGTATTGTCATTATGGAATTATAATGGATATTTGATACATGAGTAGAGATATTGATGTCACCAGCGACTAACAGTCCACACAAACACACAGCTGTCTATGGTGAATCGTGAGTGCATTCAGTCCCTCTTAACAACTGAATCGAGTCCACGCCCAGTCAAGATGGCACTGAGGTACAAATTTGAGTATAAGTTTGAGAAGTGGTTGTTTGTTTCGTGATACTTTCCGTGAGATTTATGTGGCTAGTCGTTATGATTATTCCGACCCGTGTCGTGAGTCACAGATAACATTTCAAAAATTTTCTAGCCGGCCGGAGTGGCCGAGCGGTTTCTTGGTGCTACAGTCTGGAACCGCGCGACCGCTACGGTCGCACGTTCGAATCCTGCTTCGGGCATGGGTGTGTGTGGTGTCTTTAGGTTAGTGCGGTTTAAGTAGTTCTGAGTTCTAGGGAACTGATGAACTCAGAGTTGAGTCCCATAATGCTCAGAGCCTTTTTTTTTTTTTGAAATTTTCTATGACTCATTTCTCGATAATAAACAACGAGGATCGGTCCGAATCGTTCCTGAATAAGTTTAATACTGTTGCCATATACTGAAATTTCTAGCACAAAGGACAAACAAAAAGGGGGGGGGGAGGGCGAGCAACCAGACAAAATAATATATCGCGAGCGACTCTGGTCTGACATGAACACTATCAACATGATATTGTGAAATAACAATTCATTATTCAAACAAGAAAACTTGAGGGAATCATATCCACTTAAGGATGAACTACGTACGTTATGGCGATTGAAATAACTGGCGTAAGCAACTGCATGGTTTATGTGGTTCAAATACACGGTTTATTACTGGTCTCTCCGCAAGTATGGGATCAGAACAAAGTATATTTCAGCCACTGCAGGCACTCAGTTCCTATACCTAAATCGTAAACTTACAGTACACGGGATGGGCACTGGTAATACGAACGCACGTTGATAGTGGGGTTAAAATACGTCTATATGCATCACCTTCATACTCTTGCCTCATAGTCACACGACTGTTTTATCATTCCTAATGAGCATTTGCACGAAAAATATTGGGAATCAGTTAGATATGGCGGTAAAAGTGTCACAAGTTCTCGTGCTATCTCATGGTGGCAACAGCGGGTCAAGCAGACAAAAATACTTCTTGCAGAACAATACATAAATGAAACCACGTCTAACCAATCTTCACACGATCACACGCATTGCCCGTCATGAAATTCTACAAGAACGTTCCAGACTGTGCAGCCACTTGGATGAGAGGAAATCAATAACGAATCATGTATTCACAATAAGCAGTCGTTGTTGTTGTTGTGGTCTTCAGTCCTAAGACTGGTTTGATGCAGCTCTCCATGCTACTCTATCCTGTGCAAGCTTCTTCATCTCCCAGTACTTACTGCAACCTACATCCTTCTGAATATGCTTAGTGTGTTCATCTCTTGGTCTCCCTCTACGATTTTTACCCTCCACGTTGCCCTCCAGTGCTAAATTGGTGATCCCTTGATGCCTCAGAAGATGTTCTACCAACCGATCCCTTCCTCTAGTCAAGTTGTACCACAAACTCCTCTTCTTCCCAATTCTATTCAATACCTCCTCATTAGTTATGTGATCTACCCATCTAATCTTCAGCATTCTTTTGTAGCACCGCATTTCGAAAGCTTCTATTCTGTTCTTGTCTAAACTATTTACCGTCCACGTTTCACTTCCATACATGGCTACACTCCATACAAATACTTTCAGAAACGGCTTCCTGACACTTAAATCTATACTCGATGTTAACAATTTCGCCTTCTTCAGAAACGCTTTGCTTACCACTGCCATTCTACATTTTATATTCTCTCTACTTCGACCATCATCAGTTATTTTGCTCCCCATATAGCAAAACTCCTTTACTACTTTAAGTGTCTCATTTTCTAATCTAATTCCATGAGCATCACCCGACTTAATTCGACTACATTCCATTATCCTCATTTTGCTTTTGTTGATGTTCATCTTATATCCTCCTTTCAAGAAACTGTCCATTCCGTTCAACTGCTTTTCCAAGTCCTCTGCTGTCTCTGATAGAATTACAATGTCATTGGCGAACGTTAAAGTTTTTATTTCTTCTCCATGGAAATTCCGACTCCGAATTTTCTCTTGTTTCCTTTACTGCTTGCTCAATGTACAGACTGTTGTATCATGACCAATGACTGTACTTTTAACATACTCAAAACCCAATACTGAATTATGATGAAGAGTTTTCGTTACGTGTGCTCTAGGAATGGGAAAAACCGACCGTTTAAAATCGGTACCGGTACTTTAGTTCCGAATAACCACTATTTATCAGTGTTTTATAGTTTCTGTTAGAATAGATTTTTAATTTTTTATTAATATCCGAGTAAAAAGTCGAAATATTAGTTAGTCATAGCGGTAGTGCTAAAATTTTGCGTTTTTAATAAAGGAGTAATTTTTATTCATGAAATTTGCATTGTTTTGAAATACTGCGTTATTATAGAAAACGGAAACAGTGGTCAATGCTATTTTAGTAATAATGACGACAGCAAGGAGCAACAAATACATGGCATAAGATTGTTTCAGCGTTTCTGAGGCAATATTGCTTTTGTTGCCGTGTGCCATAGCTTAGGGTACTCGTGCGCGTGCAGTGTGCAATATTTTCTCTCGCCTCACTTATACGGTAGTTTCTCGTTGGCGTCGCCTAGCATTTGTCGTGTAGAAAGTTGCACCAATCCTAGCTTGGAAACATTTTTACCAAGAGACTTAGCAATGAAGTGCAATGCTTCATTATCTGCCGTTTCTATAAAGTAATAAAAGAGGAAGGAAACTGTGGTAAATTTGAAAATTGAAAACTTAACAATTCATCCATAGTATACAATAAAAATGTCAACTTAATATGCCTTTATTCTGCTTGTAGCCTTTGAAAACGGACAAATTAACAGAAAAAACTGAATTCTTCAGCTGCAGTTTTCGCCCTTTATCATAGTTCATAATGTCGAAGTTGTGAAACGATCTCTGGTTACCACGTGATTTTTGAGCAGAATTAAAAAAAAAATTAGAATCAGTAGGAGGTAGGAGTTTTTTGCAGTATTCAGCGACTTTTCACTTTCCGAGAAAAGCAGTGGACGGCGGACAGACTAAGTTTTCTTTTTCTTGACTATTTAATTTAATATAATGTTCCTATATATCTTGAAACTGAGTCAGAATTTTTCAGTCTTTACTTCGTTTCTACTTTTACTACAGGAAATAATGCGAACGAAATAACGAAAATCAGTTATTTCAAAAACCGGTTATTTTGAGTATTTTTAACAGTCAGGTTAAACTGACGTGGAATAATACCATTGTAATCGAAAACCGGTTGTTTCAGCGATACGCGCCATTCGTAGTGCAGTCTTGCCCACAGGGACACATAAGGATAAAATCCGTGCAAAATCTCTCAAATAGAATCAGTTAGTTTGAAACTCAGGAGAACATGAATATTTCACACTGTTCGCACGTACTGGACTCAATTATACTCAGGCACTCATTCTTTGTACGATCGGTTGTGATGGCATGGCTGCATATCGACGGAAGTATAAGCCTCAACTCACGAAGAAAAACGTTAGAAGATCTAGCAAAAAAAGAAAACTTTACAGAAAGTGAATAAAGGTGAGCACACCGATAGAATTTATGCGCAGAATTACTACAAATAGTGGCCACATCATGATTCTAGCTGAAATAGTTCTTGAAAAGAACGGATTAGTAATTTTAATTAAAATATACATCGTTCTTAGGGCTACCATATACGTGAGAAGCTTTTGCTCTAGGGCAGCTTCGTACTCTCAGATAGTACTCGCAGAATTGTTTACGTTAGGGACGTACTTTCGCTGATAGTTACTCTATGCTAGTTCCTTGTGAGTACCTTCTGGAAGTGTCTGAGATTGTTGCTAGAGCAGACGTCGGGAGCGTTTACACACAGCAGCGTGAGAGTCTCTCTGACAGCTAAGAGATCACTCTCCTCGAGGTTATTCTGGCGTGGTTCTGCGCGTGAAGGAATAGGTTGTGTCGGGCTGCAGAAGCAGTTGTAGTACTTTTAATGACAAAGAGTGGATAAGAGAGCGTGTTCAGCGGCGTGATTATTTTGGAGCGTGTAAGAACCTCAATGTGGAGCTTCTTGACGGAAAATCCATAACAATAGCGAAATTTTACGAGAATTACGGTGATGGAGATGGAGGGAATACTCTTTATAATTGGACCTAAAATTGTTGATCTGGACACTACTATGCATAAATCTGTTATTGTTAAGGCAGACTGCTTCTAACAGTAACATTTATAGCATCTACTACGTATATTCTCCTTAATATTTGGTTCAGATGGTTCAAATGGCTCTGGGCACTATCGGACTTAACATCTGAGTTCATCAGTCCCCTAGACTTAGAACTACTTAAACCTAACTAACCTGAGGACATCACACACATCCATGCCCGAGGCAGGATTTGAACCAGTCGCGTGGTTCCGGACTGAAGCGCCTAGAACCGCTCGGCCACTGCGGCCGGCTAATATTTGGTAAAATGAGAGTTACGATTGAAATAACATTACACCAATTTCATCTTGGTGCCCATAAACGATCAAAATCAAATAGGTCAGATATCTGATAAATGAAGCACTTCCGGAAGTGCATTTCTTTGGAGTTTTTTCTTGATTGGCTTAAGGAAGCACTCGTAAATTTCTGAAGATCTGTTCTTCAACACCAGTTATAATAAATAATCACTAAATATCACGTCATATAAAATAATAGATACAGCTATATTACATGAAGTTAAACGGCAACTTTCCGAGTACCAAATGATTACTTTCAAACACAGTTTCACTTGTTTCTCTATGTTAATTAATCTATATTATAAATTGGTTTGCCTGATTGCTTGAATTGTGCCTCTTCTGGTACATGTCTTCTGTGGAGGTGTTAAAAACTATACCCAATTCAGCCCCCAAAGCTAGTTTCTAATCTCAATTCCTGTTGCCCAGGAACTGTAGATCCACGACGCTGGCCATCTCTCATAAGAGGTTCAAAAATGGCTCTCAGCACTATGGGCCTCAACTGCTGAGGTCATAAGTCCCCTAGAACTTAGAACTACTTAAACCTAACTAATCTAAGGACATCACACACATCCATGCTCGAGGCAGGATTCGAACCTGCGACAGTAACAGTCGTGCGGTTCCGGACTGTAGCGTCTAGAACCGCTTGGCCACTCCGGCCAGCCTACATAAGTGAAAATTAAATGTACTACTATGCCCAGAATCCACTTCGACGCAGCTTTTTCCACTACTTCTTTTGCCGATACATCGCTCATTCGCTCACAGCGCGTATTCAACGTGATAAGTGTCTCAGCTGTCCCGGTAATGTTTCTCTATGTTTATAGCGCGGAGAGTTGTAGTGCTGAGATGGAGCAAAAAATGGCGTGCTAGTCTTGCATTCATATTTTAATATTAACGACGCAGCGAGTCTCTTCAGGACCAGATGTTTCATTTTCGTTTGTTAATTCTGTATAATATGTCTGATGTTTTTATATGTTACGTGTTGCGTAGCACTGCTTTCAGTCTAAAGATTTCGAAATACGACAAGTGTTCGCGCCGTTAGCTTCGGAGGTAAATCGGGCGATTTCTTCTCTCAAAATCACGCAGTGGCCACATATTACGGCTCAAAACACCCTGTTTCATGGGTACTTTTATTTAATGTGTGCACGGGTGCGGCAAAATATGTTACCGGGGTATGGTAGTGTACAAACGGTGAAATACGGCACAAATCCGCGGCGCAATATGGCCGCTCAACTTTCCCGGCAATGCCAGTACAGTTTTTCTTCTCTGAGGGGTGTGGCGAGCAGCTCTCGAGAGATAGAGGTTGCCATGTACACGAGAGGTCTAAACTCTCAGAGCGCCACTGTCTAAGATCTTGCACCATTCTCAGGCACTGTTGGCGAGCTAAGTCTGGGTACAGTTTACAGGTACATATTGCACTCTGACAAACTCTCACGTGTATACCTAACTTCTTACTTTACCATACAATGTTACTGAAACGGGCCCAGTGTCCGTCCACTCTCTAAGCCTACCGCAAACAGAGCGCCGACAATGGTGGAAGACCGTCGAACGTTCACTCTGAACTACCTTAATGACGTGGGGAGAAGTCCTACGAAACCAGCACACCACAACAGACTCACACCACTACAGGTGCCTCTCTGACCACCACTTCGTCTTTGTTTTAAAATACCCCCCAGGTATTATGTTGGCAGCAAATCTCAAGTCATAGATGCAGCTGTGAGTTACCAACGACCTATTTAAGAACCACACAATCAAATCATTCACTATTTACAGACTAGTAGCGGAATCTTTGGAAAAGAAAAATGGATGTGCACCAGAAAATAAAAATAAACACAGATTGTAAGAGGTCTACGACTAAGGAATTGCTAGCGCACTCTAGCAGGTGTAACTTCGATGGATTGCTCACGTGCTGCGATATGTAAGCTACAATGGAATCGCAGACCAGAGAGCAGTGTCGGCAGCAATAGTAGTAGTAGCTCGCAGTCGGGCGGTTGGGTCACGTCGCTCGTAAAGAGCAGTTGTCGAGTTGTACAGCTCACAGAGAGCACTTGTGTCCTGGATTTCGGAAAATGCAGTCCAGTAGTGGTGTTTTGTAGCTTGAAAAGAGCAGTAGAGTTATGGAATTACCAAGGCCGGTCGTGGAGAACGATGGCGGTGGCTGAGCGATGTAGTATAAGGTAAAAGCAAAAATCATTGTTCTTTATTGTCGTGCACATATGTTGATTGCTACAACTGATTTCTGTACTATTGTTATATGAAAGTCCCATGTAAATGTTTTCAAAAAGCTTTCAATAATAATCTTTCTAATAAAGATCACTTTTGACAGTCATTCATCTGAATTGAAAGTTTTTACTAATTTCACCTATCCGTAGTCATGCCGATTATCGTAAGGAAAATCAGTTGTTTTCATACATAACAAAATCTAGTGGCCAACATTGCACCGGGTGTGCCAGAAAAATTTCTTACAGGAGCACATATATACACGTTATCCGGCGACATCATTGAGGTAAGAATTTTCAATTTATTCAGAATGATCATTCAGGACCATGACGCAGAACTGCTGACGTCCAGATTTACCAGTTTAGATTCACAGTAAGTTAATTGTATTGCGAGATTTCTTTTGAAAGGTTATATCTGACTCACATTTTTAGCGGGAAATTAGTCATTTTTTATTGGGAGGTTACGGAATTTATCTGTTGGGAGATTACAAGATGTTTCCACTTATTGAAAGGATATAGGTGCCGTTACAAGTCATCAACGTGACAAATACGTCGGAGGTTCGAGTCCTCCCTCGGGCATGGGTGTGTGTGTTGTCCTTAGCGTAAGTTAGTTTAAGATAGATTAAGTAGTGTGTAAGCTTAGGGACCGATGACCTCAGCAATTTGGTCCCATAAGACTTTATCAAAAATTTAAAGTAATTTAATGTAACAAATGTCTCATCAAAACAGAAAACATAGAGCACCACGACTGAAAGTAATGGGATGGCACTAACAATTCCGTTTCAGTGGATTGTAATAAACGTAAACATTCCGTTTCTAACTCTTTAATTAATCTGTTTGATCTACAGATCGTTTTCCTGAACTCATAACGCTTTGCTGCTTGATTTGAATTTACGACATTTTGTCGGCCATAAGTGGAGTGATCTCAATCGTCTGATCTGCATTTAAAACATTATATGTGCTTTGTCCTCAGCAGTGGACGCAACCGGAGCTGGCGTGCTACGACAGTTTCCGACAGGCGACGCGGGAGGTGCTTTGACGTTCGCCGCGAACACGGAGCGCGAGCCAATCAGAAACCGTCGCGGTCACAGGCAGCAACGGACGGTTCATGTCCGGCGTTGGAATTCGGCAGTTTTAGAGCAGAATTCCAGGGTTTGCAGCTACAATTTGTAGTAGAGATCAGCCTGCGACAGTCTATAGTGGGGTCGCCTATAGCCGTTGCATAAGGACAAGTATTTACTATACTGATTGTGTCACAGTTCCTCCGTCCACCTCGGAGCACCTAAACCTAATACGACGTGTACGAGCCGCTCTACCCAGACGACCGCACACCTCAATATGTAGGTTGATGTTCCACTCAACAATAAAGGCGATATTAAACCTAAGATCTTGCGGCCTGTAGAAGGAGGATGGAGGCCTATTGTCTTCAAGTCCAGTCATACACACAACAGTTTTCGACAGATGTGTACTTCACGTTTTAATTTTCACTAGCTGAACATGGACATTAAGAGAATTTGCAAAAGAGCTGATGAAAACTGCACAGAGAGGCATCGAAAGATTGCTTGGTCAAACATGAACAAGTCGCAGAAAAGCTAACGATATCCGGCTAGTGACCAAAGTCAGTGATGAAATACAGTGATGTACAAAACTTAAGGACGAAAATAAATTTCGCATTGCCAAGTAATATAGCTCGGTGAATCTTGAACATGACTTAGAAAGAACTACACTGAAACGCGAAAGAAACTGATATAGGCATGCGTATTCAAATACAATGCAAACAGGCAGAATACAGCGCTGCGGTGGGCAAAGCCTATATACGACAACAAGCGTCTACTGCTGCAATGGCAACGAAACATCATCGATATGGAGTTTCGGATCCGAAGGCCTACTCGTCTACCCTCGATAACTACACGACAGAAAGGTTTAAGCCTCACCTGGGCCCGTCACACCGATATTGGAATCTTGATGACTGGAAACTTGTTGCCTAGATACGAGTCACGTTTCAAATTGTATCGAGCGGATGTATGTGTACGGGTATCGAGACAACCTCATGAATCCCTGGACTCTGCATGTCAGCAGGGAACTGCTCAACTTGGTTGAGGCTCTGTAATGGTGTGGGACGTGTGCAGTTGGAGTGATATGGGGCCCCTGATACCAGTGTTACTTGAATATCGATAGTTGACACTCCCGGTATTATTGTTAGTATTTTTAGAAACTATCGCTGTATCAATTAACTATCGACTCTTTCAGGCAGGTATTTCAAATGAAAAATAGCTTTCTAAGAATTTTTATTGCTTAAAATACAACAAGATAGGAAAATTTTGTTTTATAAAAAGTAAGGTATTTAAATTCTCGTCCTTTATTTTGTTGTTTAAGATACAACACTAAAAGATACATGTCAGTTGTTTAAATTCTTCTCCTTTAGTCTATTGCGTTTTTAAGTAATTATTTATCCTGCCTCTCCGCAGGAACCGAAGTCGCTGGACACCACAAAAATTTAATGACCATTACACACAACATACTAATGACTTTTCACAATATTCTAATACACAAGGTTTTTCAAAATATTGATTTAGGTCAGTTATTGAATCGCTGACTTTTATAACGTCATCGACGTTACGCTGTTGCTAATTTGGCAAAAAAGTCGATCATCTGATTTCAAACTGTTATACGTATCAGTAAACGTATTAGCATGGCTCGTGGATGGTTCTGATGCCGGTATTATTCTTGCAGTTGATGCGACGATAACAGCATACTCTTTCTGAAGTACTTGAGCAGCGTTCTCTGCCTCTTGAAATGTCCTGAAACAAGTTTTTATACCCAGGATCTAATAATGTCTCAAGCATATTAACAGTCAATGTTTTAAATGGTTTCACTCTTTCACTGGCTGATTTAATCAAAGAATCCAGAACACATCATCCTTCATTAGTTGTTAAGATGCTTTACAAGTCTGAAAACTTTGCAGCAATACCTCGTATAAGAGATATAATTAAGGAAGCAGTGATGTATGACTCCAGTGAGATTGTTGTTGTTGCTACTTCAAAAGGTTCAAGAACATCTATTATCTTTTGTATAGTTAAGTAACTTTCTGCTGTGAGGGTAGGCAGTGCTTTTCAACTTTTAGTGATCGCAATCTGAAGCTCACTTCATACGTCCAAAATTCTTATGAGCGAGTGGCATGAGCTGTTCCATCGAGTCAGCATCTCTGCATTGAACATTGTGCAGTTTGTCACTGGCTAGTGTAGAGTTATGAAAGAAAGTCACAATAGCCTTTGTTTTCAATAAAATTTTGGAAACTATTTCTGCTTTGAAACAATCTTGTACTGCTAAGTTGATGCAGTGGGCGAAACAGGGTGAATGTATAATCCTTAAGATTTACCCGACTTCTTCTTAACTGCAGCGTTGTCTGTAACCACTACTACATTCTTATCACTGAGATTGTATTCTAATAACATTTTATTAAGGACATGAAAGAAAAGAATGTAATGTTAAAATAACCTGCCAGTATGTCCTAAATTTTACATATATTTTTCAGCGTCTTGCTATCTGAAAAATTACTTTCACATATAAAAAAATAATTCTCATAAAAATTGGGCAAATAAATTACTAGTCGCTGTTACTTTGAGCTTCAGCGCCTCAGAAGCACGGGAAAAGCAGGAAGTGCAAGGGGAAGAAGAAGAAGAAGAAGAAGAAGAAGAAGAAGAGGAGGAAGGTCACGTAAGGATGCGAGAGGGGGAGTGTTTACTGGCCTGTCACGCTATGCTGCTACCTAGGTGTGTATACCTGCTGATGAACTGCAGCAGATACGGTATAAACTGCTCATGGGAATAACAAGATTGAAACTGCGTTGAAGAGATCAAGGGTGGCTTCTTCACTCATTATGTTTTTTCTAAGTTGAGTTGACACTCAGTATGCAGTGCCACAGCTGCTACATCGCTGATATCGGCAGCACTTCTGATCTTAGTACAGTCGACATAACGTGTGTAGCTTGTAGAAGTTTTGTTGGGTGTTTCGTCTTTCGTCGTGGGAAGCGCACGGAGCGGTATAAAGAGCACAATACGGTATTAATGAAGAATAAGCAAAGGTGCGGCGAAACACCACAGTGCTGGCATCTTCACCCATCATAGCGACGTATTCCTGTAATATACACCAGCCGCTCAAAGTTTGCACTTGACAGAACCTGATAGATAGCGTTTCGTCAGCTTCACTGTAGTGGCGATACAACAGCTTACATTATACAACAACTTAGAGTTTTCCAGTACCACTGGAAAGTTCCGATTCGGTTAGTCTTTTCTGGCAAATATATGCGTTAATATTGATGCTGTTTTATAAGCACCGAAAGCTCTTTTTCCGACTCGCTTCCGCATAAATCACCTTAAAAGCAAGTTGTTTATATACTCAGAAGTCAGCAACACAGTAATTGTAACGCCACTGCCAGATGATTTTGCTATGCTGTGTTAATTTTGGTTCAGACGGTATTGGGGTTCGCGTTCGTTTCTCACTTGTGGGTCTGCTATCGCACAAACGCTGAAGTGAAAACTATGGGCGCGGAATTTTTGAGAAAACGCATTATAGAGACATCCATGTTCAAACGTGTTGCTCATTTGTAGTACTGAATAAGAAAATATAATAAGCCTGTTGTAACTTAATTATTCAATGATTTGTTGCGGTTGGCAGTGTCCGTAAACAGAACACGAATGACACGACGGCTTCACATTTCTATCGACAAGAGGGATGAGGCGGAGGGGGCGGAGAGGGCAGGGGTGAAACTGCCAGGAAGTACCTTACAAGTTACGCCTCGTTGACTTACACCGACATGTACCGATCACAAGAATGAAACGAAACTCAGCATGGCATTGTCGAGTTAAATAAAGAAACATTTTGGGAAATGTTAGTTACTTGTGCATAGTTTCTGGCTTGTGATGACCTGCAGTTTTTGTCACTTTTAATATGGGTGAAACTAATTTCTCGTCTATAATAAAGTGGAAAGTCAATGGCAGTATGCCTTTATTCGCGTTGCTTTTCCACATGTCCGTTGTAACACTAAAAAATTTACATTTTATAAGGACTTTATCTATTTTTTGTCTCTTCCTATAGTTTGGACATCGGTAAACATGTAAGTGTGATTTTATCTGGCAACTCATATCTGCTGTCTAAGGCATAAACAATTCTTTTCAAACCATGATGGTAGGAATTTCTGTAAGGCAGCATATCGACAGCAGTCATTTGTGCATAAAGAGAATCAAGTTTTTTTCTTTTTACTTTTGAACTGGCACCGTACAACTGACTTCTGTTAAGGTAATTTTTTATAGAGCTTCTCGATTCTTTTGGCTGCATCTCTTGCACTTGATCAAGCTCACAAATTGATCCCTTACTCTTCGATTCTATTACTAATTTGTGATTCCTAGTTTTTCACCATGCTTTCTTTTTAGTAGTCTCTTAAATGAGTCCTATTCCCTAATCATGTTTATAATCTTTAATGCAGATGGTACACTTTACAAACTATTATCCACCACTTTCTTGAAAAACTTCGACACAGATGAATGATTTTTACTGTTCATTTTCCAAACAATAACAAAAAACCTCTGTTTACGCACATCTTACATAAGCAAAATAATCTTGGAAGCGCGGAATTTCCACAGCCAACAAGTACTATCGGTGGCGTGCAAAAAGTACTGATCGTCTTATGTTGGCACCATTCGGCACACTTCTTCGCTACTGTGCTTTGTCTCACTGCTGCCAACGACAATGATTCAACAGTTGTGGCACTGTAGTTGCGCGATGAAGAATAATCTTGTTGTGTGGCGTTTTAGTAAGGAAATGAGTGACAAAGAAGCCATTGTTTGGCAACTCTTACGATACCCCATGGAGCTACACGCTTTAGAATTCTTCCTCGTGGCGCTCTAAAAATTATTAATCAGGTTGCAAAATGATGTAAACTCGAAATAATGAAAAAAAGAATAATAACAGTGAACTTATTCACCCTTTGCACAAGTTTCAAACAAGAGGTTTCAGCATTAATGGGCAAGAGTTTAAAAAATATTTACAGGATTTGGAGTTTAGCACAAGCATTCCTGGACGTTCACAGTCAACTCTTGCGAAGAAGAGATTAGTTTTGTCTCACATCCACTGAAACATTCACATTTCCCCAGAATTACTTACGAATATGCGCTGCAAAGATATGAAAGCAGATGGCATGTGGGCATGTGAATACAGCTGTACATTTTAATGATTATGTCCAGCCACCACACAAATCGATCACAACGTGGGGACCCCCCCCCCCCCCCCCGAGCTAATGTGGATCTCCTTCCTTTCTGGGCCGCATACCTTCCATTTCTGCATTCGTCCCTAACCCCCATCTTCGCCCCCCCTCCCCTCACCTCTGGCTCTTTCCTTCCCTTTCTCCCCCTCTGGGAGTATGGTTTGTGCCTACGTCCGGAGACGGATGCTCGTAAATGTAACGCATTCTTCGCCTTCTCTGCTTGTATGTCTTTATCCTTCCTTTGTCCTCTTTTCCTGACCTCTTCTCTTTACCCTTTTCTCCGCTGCGGCGTTTGATAACTCTCTTCTTTCCTTTCCCTTTCTTTGTTTTTCCCTTTCTCTTTCTTCCTCCCTGTGCGTGTCTGAAGGCCTACCCACTCATTTTCGTACGTAGCCGGTGACGGGGTGACGCGTAATTCCCTGCCCCGGGTAGACAGGTCGGACACATACGTACCCCCTGGTAACGGCCAGGCCCAGGGAGGAGTGATTACCCGAGCTGATAGCTTCCTAAAGTGCCAATTGGTCCCTCCATCCGTTTGTCGGGAGGTGTGAACAATGACCTAAGGTGGGAGTGCCCTCACAGAGGGCCCCCACAAGGGAGGAGCGCGCCATCGGAGACGCCGGTAATCATGGGGGATTCTTCCGCAATGGTTTCCTCATCTTCCACTATGTCTGCTCACAAGCGTAAGTTCACTGAGTCTCAGCCACAGACAGTTCTTCCATCGTTGCCACAGTTCCTTGTTGTTTCGCGGTCTGACGAAGGTCACGACTTCTCGATGGTCAACCCTTTCATTATTCAGAATGGTGTCGACGCAATTGCAGGTCCTGTAAAGTCTTGTTCCAGATTACGGAATGGCACCTTGTTGGTAGAAACAGTCAGTGCCCTCCAGACACAAAAATTGCTGCGTACTTCATTGCTCCACACCTTTCCTGTCTGGGTTGAAGCGCACCGCACTTTAAATTCCTCACGCAGAGTCGTTTATACACGCTCCCTCGACGGATTGTCTGGCGAGGAAATTCACCACTACCTGTATGACCAGGCCGTAACGGCTGTTCATAGAGTTATGAAAAGGGTTGACATGAACATGGTTCCAACCCATACTGTCTTTTTGACATTTAACAGAGTTCAACTCCCACAGAAAATAAAAGCGGACTATGAAATAATTTCCGTTCGCCCCTTCGTCCCAAACCCTACGTGTTGCTATCGGTGCCAGTGGTTAAATCACACCAGCAAGTCCTGTTCCAACCCGGCCAAATGTGTTACGTGTGGCATGGATGCCCATGAGGGTGCTTGTCCACCTCCATCCCCTCGTTGCATCAACTGTATGGGTGACCACGCTGTTTCTTCTCATGATTGCCCCATTTTTGAAGACGAAAAGCTCATTCAGGAAATCAGAGTGAAGGAAAAGGTGTCGACCTTTGCTGCTCGAAAATTATTCGCAAGTCGAAAGCCCACTGTGCCTCAGACAGAAAAATACAGCACTGTCCTTGCCTCTTCTTGGCCAACAAAGGAGGCGGCCACGCAGACTTGTGATCTCACCTTTAGTGACACGGTCGTCAGATCGGCCAGTGCAAAGATCGCCCGTTCAACCTCCCCACTTTCGCCTGCTCAATCCATGGCTCACCCTTCATCGGGTTCTGATAAATCTCGATTCCAAAAGTCAGACACACAGACTTCCAAAATAGATCATACTCGTGAAGACTTTTTACGTACCCCAACTTCACAACCATCGGTTCCTCCTTCATCTATACATCATGTTTCCAAGAAAGCTAATAAGAAACCCAGTTCCTCTCCTTCTCCTCCACGGCGTGTCTCATCTACAACACCACCTGGCGGTAACCGCCCTCAGCCGTCTTCTGTGTCGCCGTGGCGCACTGCTGGCGGCCGATAAACCGGCCGATCGCGGGTGGTAGGAGCTGTTCCTGAACAACCGATGGATCAGAATCTTTTGCCTGCGGCTGAGTGCCGTTTCACGCTGTCTGTCGCAAGCTCTGAGCAGTCTTTTAGTTGACGGCAACCTTGGTCACATTCTTCCATTTTCTGTCCACCGTATGTCCATTATCCATTGGAATATCCGCGGCATTCGAGCCAATCGGGATGAATTGACGATCCTCCTACGATCCTACTCGCCGGTCATCTTCTGTCTTCAGGAAACAAAGCTGCGTCTCCACGACCGCTTAGTCTTCCCCCATTTTCAGTCAGTCCTATTTGATCACCCCTCTGTTGAAGGCACTCCAGCAAATGGAGGGCTCATGATTCTTCTCCATAATACTCTCCATTATCACCCAATCCCCTTAAATACTTCCTTCCAAGCAGTCGCTGTCCGTCTTTCCCTTTCTGGATACGCCTTCTCTCTTTGTACTGTATACATTCAATCATTCACATCAATGGCACGAGCTGATCCCCTTCATCTTCTTGGTCAGCTTCCACCCCCCCCCTTTCCCCCCCTTTTTGCTGGTTGGGGACTTCAATGCCCACCACCCGCTTTGGGGATCTCCACATCCATGTACGCGTGGCTCACTATTGCTAGACGTCTTCCACCAAGCGGATCTTGTTTGCCTCAACACTGGGGACCCTACATTTTTGTCTGCCTACACGACAAATTTCTCTCATCTGGACCTTTCGGCCGGTACTGTTCCGCTAGCTCGGCTCTTCGAATGGTTCGCCCTTGCTGATACACACTCGAGTGACCACTTTCCATGTGTCCTTCGATTGCAGCCGCAACTGCCATATATGCGCCCGAGACGCTGGAAGTTTGCCCAAGCCAATTGGACACTTTTTTCGTCTCTAACGACATTCGATGACGGTCACTTTCCTAGCGTCGACTATGAGGTCACTCATATTACAGACGTTATTCTTACGGCTGCGGAACGTTCAATACCTCGCACCTCCGAAATGCCCCGGCGCCCCCCAGTTCCTTGGTGGAACGAGGCATCCCGTGACGCAATACGTGAGCGGCGACGTGCTCTTCGCGTTTTCCGCCACCATCCTACTTTGGCCAACTGTATCCGCTATAAGCAGGTCCGTGCGCGATGCCGTCGTGTCATCCGCGATAGCAAGAACGCAAGCTGGAAATTCTTTACTAGCGTATTTAACACCTTCACTCCCTCCTCGGAAGTTTGGAGTCGGATTCGACGGTTATCTGGCGCGCCTAGTTTCTCCCCGGTCTCGATATGTTAGTGGACCCCATCGCAATTTCTAACTCATTGGGTCAACACTGCTGAGATTTCGAGCTCTTCAAATTACCCGCCAGCGTTTCTCCAGAAGAAACGTGCAGTGAAAGTGCGACCTCTTGCTTTCTCCTCTCAAAATCGCGAAAGCTATAATACTGTTTTCTCCATGCGGGAACTCCAACATGCACTCTCTTCTTCCCGCTCCTCCGCCCCAGGACCGGATGGTATCCACATCCAAATGTTGCTGCATTTATCGACACATAGTCTGCGTTACCTCCTTCGCCTTTATAATCGAATTTGGACCGACAGTACTTTTCCCAGACGATGGCGGGAAGCTATCGTCGTCCCTGTTCCGAAACCTGGAAAGGACAAACATCTCCCCTCTAGCTATCGCCCCATTTCTCTCACGAGTAGTGTATGTAAGATTTTTGAGCGTAGGGTTAATGGCCGTTTAGCTTGGTGGCTAGAGTCCCACAGTCTTTTAACACCTGACCAATGCAGTTTCCGAAAGCGTCGTTCTGCAGTTGACCATCTTGTTGCTCTCTCCACTTACATCGTGAACAATTTCCTCCGGAAACGCCAAACAGTAGCAATATTTTTTGATCTGGAGAGAGCATACGATACCTATTGGAGGACACGCATCCTCCGCACACTGTTCTCTTGGAGCTTTCGAGGTCGGCTGCCGCTATTTCTTCGCGAATTTATGCCAGAGCGCACATTTAAAGTGCGGGTGAACACTACTCTCTCCCGTACTTTCTCCCAAGAAAACGGGTTACCCCTGGGCTCCGTGCTAAGTGTTGTACTGTTTTCCATTGCCATAAATCCAATTATGGACTGTCTCCTTCCAGATGTCTCAGGCTCCCTCTTTGTGGACGATTTTACGATCTACTACAGCTCTCAACGGACCAGCCTTCTTGAACGACGTGTTCAAGGCTGTCTCGATCGCCTCCACTCTTGGAGCATCGAAACATGCTTCCGCTTTTCTCCCAGTAAGACCGTTTGTGTTAATTTTTGGCGTCGTACTGAGTTTCTTCCACCCTCCTTACATGTAGGACCTGTCAACCTTCCGTTTTCGGACGTCGCTAAATTCTTGGCTGTTATGTTTGACAGAAAACTGTGCTGGTTCTCCCACGTTTCCTATCTTTCGGTTCGCCGTCTGCGATCCCTCAACACCCTCCTTGTCCTGAATCGTACCTCCTGGGGAGCGGACCGAGTGGTCCTTCTCCGGCTCTATCCTGCCTTTGTGCGCTCGAAATTGGACTATGGAAGCATAGTTTACTCCTCTGCTCGGCAGTCTATTCTTCGGCGTCTCGACTCTATCCACCACCGTGGATTACGTTTAGTATATGGAGCTTTTTACACCAGCCCTGTGGAAAGCCTTTATGCTGAGACTGCTGAACCCCCGCTGTCCAATCGGCGAGCAGTCCTTCTGAGTCGTTATGCTAGCCATCTGTCTTCCATGCCTGCTAATCCGGCCCATGACATTTTTTTTCGACTCCTTCTTGGATGTAGGGTATGCAGGCCGCCCTTCCTCCCTACTACCACCGGGAGTCCGCTTCCTTCAGCTGTTCCATTCTCTTTCCTTCCGCTTTCCTAAAACCTTCTTGACAACTTGGGGTACAGCACCGCCTTGGGTCTGTCCCCGGACCTGCCTGCTCCGTGACCTTTCTCAATTTCCCAATTTCCCCACTTGTTTATCGTCGGGCATTTGCTGCTCTATGTGCACAAATGAAGGAAGCCACATTTATTTACACTCCTGGCTCGAAAACATCGTTAGGTGTAGGGAGTGCCTATGTTGTTGGCGACACCCCAAATCGATTTCGGCTTCCCGACCAGTGTTCGGTTTATACTGCGGAGCTTTACGCTGTTCTCCTGGCTGTCCAATACATCCGCCACCATCAGCGGATACAGTATGTTATCTGTTCAGATTCTCTCAGCTCTCTCCTCAGTCTCCAAGCTCTCTACCCCGTCCACCCTCTGGTCCACCGGATTCAGGACTGTCTGCGCTTGCTCCACTTGGGGGGACTCTCGGTGGCGTTCCTCTGGCTCCCAGGACACGTTGGTATATGTGGAAATGAGGCGGCCGATATGGCGGCCAAGGCTGCAGTCTCTCTTCTTCGGCCAGCTATTCGATCGATTACCTTCGCCGATCTACGGAGTGCTTTATGTCGTCGTGTTGTTCTTTTATGGCACGCAGCACATTGGTCGACACTTCCCCATAATAAACTGCGGGACGTGAAAGCTCTTCCATGTGCTTGGACCTCTTCCTCCCGAATGCGTCGTCGGGAGGAGGTAACTTTAACTAGACTCCGGATAGGGCACTGTCTTTTTAGCCATCAACATCTTTTAAGCGGCGATCCTCCCCCACTCTGTCCCCACTGCTCTCAGCTGTGGACGGTAAGACACCTTTTAATTGAGTGCCCCTATTTTACTCCGTTACGCGCCCGGCTACAGCTGTCGCCTGATATATCGCCCATTTTAGCAGATGACACGCGCTCGGCCGATCGCGTTCTCGAGTTTATTAGTGCCAGTGAGCTGACGTCAGTCATTTGAAGCTCTTTTTAGGACAACCAACCCCTTTCTGTAGTGGATTTTTAAGCTTTCCTTCTGCTTTTAGTTTCTCTGATTTTTTGAGTATCGTTCCCATTGCTGCTGGTTTCCATTTTCGTTTTTTACCGTTTCCTAAGTCACAGACCAGGCGTTAATGACCATAGCAGTTTTACGCCCCAAAACAAACAAACAAAAAGTGGGGAACCAGCATATGAATATTTGTGCTTCTGGAAATGCAGAAGTGACACAAAGACACTAGGATTGCATCAGTGTTTTGTGTTTTCGAATCACTTTACACATTAACATATACAGCTGAAAACTCTTGCAAGTACAATGAGGACTCAGAAAGAGAAAAGTACAGTAGCAGGTGTGTTTAATTAGTAATGACGGTAATTGTATTTATTAAAAATGCATTATACACTACAATCAGAAACATTTATCAAATCTTTATAATGTCATTTTTTCCTCTACTAACTGCGTTATATTACAACGTCCTTATTTATATATGTATTCCTTGCTACAAGTACAGCAGATAGGCAAAATAATGTGAACAGTGGTAGTGACGGGATGGTTGTGTTTGACGATGAACGACACAAGTAGGGCACGTGTCGCGCTGGACTGTGCATGTTTAGTATTGACTAGGCATCAGTGTTGGTTGTTTGCTAATAGTGCACACTTCTTATTTGCAATGAAAGACCTAAAACAGTTCCAAAGACGGAAGATTGCGGGGATACGATTAATTGGAGCCAAGACAGCCAACTTACTGAGTGTCTCAAGAGCAACTGTTTCAACAGTCATGAGAGCCAACAGAAAACATGGAAAGACATCATCTTGTAAAAGTAATAGTGGGTGCAAATCAAAACTAAATGGCACAGATGGTCGTACGCTAACACGAACTGCGTCAAAACAACACAAAACTACGGCAGCTAAAGTGACTACAGAGCTCAGAAGCCATCCTCTTGACCCCGTATCTATCGGCACTGCCCGCCGAGAACTCCATAAAGCGAATATTCATGGACGACCTGCTATACCGATACCATTAGTGACGACAACCAACGCGAAGAAGAGTAAAACATACTGTCAAGAGCATAAATCCTGGACGGCTGATCAGTGAAAACACGTCACATGGTCCGACGAGTCAACGATCTCGTTTCTTCCAACATCGGGCCGGGCTTACGTCTGGAGAACGCCAAAAGAAGCCTTCAATCCTGATTGCTTGATTCCAACGGTTAAGCATGGAGATGAAAGTGTGATGGTGTGGGCAGCCATACCATGGTATTCTGCTGGTCACGTTAATACTCCGTGTTAAAGCCAACGATTATGTGAACATTTTAGGCGATCAGGTGAACCACATGATACAAATGTTGTTCTCCAACAATGAAGCCATATTTCAGGACGTTAATACACCAATTCGCACAGTGAGGACAGTACAATCGTGATATGAGGCCCATGCAACTGAACTGCAGCCTCTTCCCTGGTCAGCACAGCCCCTGAACTTGATCATTATCTGATCCTTGTGGGCGGTATTGGAGCGCAGACTCCAGGGCAGATTTCCGCCTCCCTCGTCGCTACAAGAGTTACAAGAGCTTCGAAGAGTGGCGTAACGTTCCACTGGAGACTATGCAATCATTACATACCAGTATTCCAAGAAGAATCGCAGCTGTATTACCGGCAAATGGGGGTCCAACCTCTTGTTAATAAACAATTCCCAAGTAAATGCAGGTGTTCACATTATTTTACCTATCCCCTGTAAGTAAGATCACACATTTGAAGATGAAAATCAGTATAATGAACATTCACGAAACTATGTTATTTACGTGTGTAGTTTTTATCGTAAGCATCAGATCGGTACGAGATGAGAACAACCGTGAGTTTTCATCTACATCTACATGAATACTCTGCAATTCACATTTAAGTGCTTGGCAGAGGGTTCATCGAACCACAATCATACTATCTCTCTACTATTCCACTCCCGAACAGCGAGCGGGAAAAACGAACACCTAAACCTTTCTGTTCGAGCTCTGATTTCTCTTATTTTTTTTTGATGATCATTCCTACCTATGTAGGTAGAAAGTTGGTGACTGAAATTTCGTAAAAAGGTCTCGCCGCGACGAAAAACGTCTATGCTGTAATGACTTCCATCCCAACTCTTGTATCATATCTGCCACACTCTCTCCCCTATAACGTGATAATACCAAACGAGCTGCCCTTTTTTGCAACCTTTCGATGTCCTCCATCAATCCCACCTGGTAAGGATCACACACCGCGCAGCAATATTCTAACAGAGGACGAACGAGTGTAGTGTAAGCTGTCTCTTTAGTGGACTTGTTGCATCTTCTAAGTGTCCTGCCAATGAAACGCAACCTTTCGCTCGCCTTCCCGACAATATTATCTATGTGGTCCTTCCAATTTTAACACCCAGGTACTTAGTTGAATTGACAGCCTTGAGAATTGTACTATTTATCGAGTAATCGAATTCCAACGGATTTCTTTTGAAACTCATGTGGATCGTCTCACACTTTTCGTTATTTAGCGTCAACTGCCACCTGACACACCATACAGCAATCTTTTCTAAATCGCTTTGCAACTGATACTGGTCTTCGGATGACCTTACTAGACGGTAAATTACAGCATCACCTGCGAACAATCTAAGAGAACTGCTCATTGGAAGAAAATTCCCTCTTTCACGACCCATCCCCCACAGCAACCAATCTTTTACCTAGATAGTTTATAAACAACTTAGAGTGGCTAAGGCGCCACCATATTTGTTGTTGATTAAATACCTCCACACAATCTACTTTCCTCTCCAATCCAAACGCTATGGAGGTAATAGGAACCGACAATTTTTTAGGCGCCAATCCAAAAAGAATTACATCATAAATGAGAGGACCATCGATAGTTAAACCAGACTACCCATAGCGACAATATTGTAGGTACTATCGATTAATCGATAGTTTATCGATGTTTAATTAACAGTACCTGATACGTCTGACAGTTGACAGTAGGTATCCTGTCTGATCACCTGCAACTATTCATGTCCATTATGCATTCCGACGCACTTGGAAAATTTCAGCAGGGCAATGAGACACCCTAAATGTCCAGAATGACTACAGTGTTGCTCCAGAAACGCTCTTCTGAGTTTAAACAATTCCGCTGGCAACCAGACATAAACATTATTGAGCATATCTGGGATGCTACCTAGAAGAGATCTCCACCCCGTCGTTTTCATACGGATTTATGCAGGATCCATGGCGTCAGTTCCCTCCAGTGCTACTATAGATATTTCAGACATTAGTCAAGCCCATGCTATGTCGTGTTGCGGCACTTCTGCTTGATCACGGGGGGCCTACACAATATTATGCACGTGCACCAGTTTCTTTGGCTCATTAGTATACTACAATATGCTACAGAAGGTAGCTGAAAGAAATACGCAATGAAACGAACAGAAATGACGCTACTCCTCAGTCACAATAATCGGACTGAAGTCAGCACGATTTATGACGGCCCCCTGGACATTAGACTACAAAACGCGGGACGTGGCCCATAATAAGGTGTGTGACCACCACGGGTGTCCTTATATGCCTTGCAGCGTGGTCTCATGCTGGCCACAGGGTCGGTAAGGAATAGGGCGTTCCATTCCTCCACCAGCGGAGTTGACAAATGCTGGATTGTCATTGATGCATTTGGCGTGCTGATATACGTTCACCCGAACGCATCCAACACGTGGTCGACGGGATTTAAGTTTGAGGGACGGGCAGGAATGTACAGTAATCGATCTTCTTTCCTTTGTTCTGCCCCGAAAATGAAATAAAGTGAAAGATAAACTGCCAATGTCAGTTGTAGTTATAAGCACAGAAATGTCGGAAAATTTATGGAGTAGGCGTTGAAAAGGCATCTTATCGTTTAGAAGGGACCGATGATGGATGGCTGTTTCGTATCCGCTTACGAGAGACATTGTGAGCGACTGACGTCTGTGTTGTGGGTCCCTGGGGACTTTCCTGGCCGAGGAAGGAGCGCGTTGTAATTTACATGCACGGCGTGGAGTAATTTCCATGCAAATCCTGTCAGATTTACGACCGCTGCCGGAAGAAAGATTCGTTATCTGATACAGTCTTGGCCGTACAAGGTGGAGAGAATAGCGCCACATGGTGAAGCTATTGTGCACCTTGCTGATAGAAACATACGGGAAGGCAGGTGCCATGCCGTAAACTTTAAGTCTGTCGTGAAACTGTGCTGCTACAAGTCATACGTTACAGAATTTTACAGTACCTGAACTCGTGACTTCCATTTGTACAGTTTGCCCTCAGAATTTATACATTCAAATACGACATGTTAAAAAAAAATCAGTGTCCACACTGACAGATATTACGACGGGGTCAATAACACATTTCGTTAAGGAAGCAGCTGTCGGAAACACGTATTGAATGAACACTAATGATGTGTGTGTCTCTGGCGGAGAAGATAAAAAATACGTTACTGAAACATCGTTACACTAAAGTAGATTTGACGCACGTCATGTTGTAAAGTTCTACACTCACATTGAGCTAGTAAACACACTGTAGTGCTTTCGAGCCTGCATGACGATCTCTGTACATAGCATGGCGTGCTACACATCAAGACATGTACTCTGCGAACGGTGCAGCTGAAGGTAATGTTCGAAGATCTCAGTGAACGTACTGTGAACGTGTCTTCTCTTAAAGATGCCCATACTATCGTACATTTACTGCAATTCACGTGCTACAGAGCAAAATCGGTACACTGATTGTGCACGTGCATGCAGGCAATGGACGGTGTGTCCTGCCATGCTTTGAAAACAGGCCCGAGCTTTTGCCACTGTTCTCGATAGTTTAGTACAGAATGTGTGACGAGAATATCTGCTTTACTACTGTCGCCCAGTCAGAGGAAGGGCCTTGCGAATAGACGACTATCCTTTTCGGTTTCAATTTGTGTGCTGGTTGCTGGTTTTCTCCATCAGGCTAAAGAAGACCTTCAGTTTCCTGAAGTTCTCCAGTCTGGAGATGAGACTCAGTTTACGATTGTCACAGCTCACATGTAAGAGAGGATGAAATGTGGAGGTCGATATAATGGGCGTCTAGTTACTTGGTCACTACACGTTGGATCCTCTTACGCAAGTGGCTAAAGTAATACACTGATATTGCGAGTGTTACTGCCGACGTTCTTGAAAGAGGTACCGCTACGTGTCAGACAGGGTATCACGATCGGGCCAGGGCGCACTCTGTAGGAAGCGAAGCATTAATCCATGTTTTCGGCTATCAGTGGATCGGGCGGGGAGGACCTGAACATTGGCTCCTAGCCGTCACCTCATTCGACTGCTTTCGTTAGGGCTCCATGAAAACCGAAGTGTAATCTACACCCAGAGGATGAATTACTTCAAAAATGGTTCAAATGGCTCTGAGCTATATGGGACTTAACTTCTAAAGTCATCAGTGCCCTAGAGCTTAGAACTACTTAAACCTAACTAACCTAAGGAGATCACACACATCCATGCCCGAGGCAGGATTCGAACCTGTGACCGTAGCGGTCGCGCGGTTCCAGACTGTAGCGCCTAGAACCGCTCGCCCCCCCTGGCCGGCAATGAATTAGTTGTAAGAATTCTTGCAGTAGCAACACACGTACAGTACACAGTGAACTTTTTCCATCCTACACAGAACGCTTTGTTACGGCGATACCGTTCCCGCGGTGAAATTAATGATGCTCAGTGTGAGTATTTATTGTAACATTGAGCAGAACAATAAAAGAGCGACTCCTATTTTTTGTTGTCTATTACACTCAATGTGTTCCTCCTGAATACCCCGTACCCGTTCAGTATGCATTTATGTCACGTATTTGCTTCAGCCTTCATTACCAAATGTAAGCGCAGGATGGAGTGCCATGAACGGCAACAAAGCGGGACGTAGAATATTGTACTATTGTGCCGTAAGGGCGCTGCGAATACAACCAAAGGTGTCCTGTTACGAAATGACATGGCACCCCAGGCCATCATATCTGATTGTCACTCTATATGGAGGACGACAGTCACGTTGGTGACAATCTGAGCTACCCAAGCAGGACTCACGCCCCGTCCTCACAGCTTCACTTCTGCCAGTACCTTGTTTCCTACCTTCCAAACTTTACAGAAGCGAGGTTCGCAGGAGCAAGGTTCGCAGGAGACCTTCTGTGAAGTTTGGAAAGTAGGAGACGAGGTACTGGCAGAAATGAAGCTGTGAGGACGGGGCGTGAGTCGTGCTTGGGTAGCTCAGATGGTAGAGTACTTGCCTGCGAAAGGCAAAGGTCCCGAGATCGAGTCTCGGTCCGGCACACAGTTTTAATCTGCCAGGAAGTTTCATATCAGCGCACACTCCACTGCAGAGTGAAAATCTCATTCTGGAGTCATGTTGGTCTGCCAGGAAGTTTCATATCAGCGCACACTCTACTGCAGAGTGAAAATCTCATTCTGGAGTCACGTTGGTATCCCACCGCTCCCCAAGGCGTCTCTAAACATCTCTTCGCTCGTGATCAGTGGTCAGTTCGAAACGAGGCTCGTCACTGAAGACATACTCCAGTCAATGAGATTCCAGGAGACCAGACAGAGGTGGGATACCAATCTGACTGTCACCCATCGTATGGGCCGAAAACCGGATATGATGGTCAGGGGTGGCATTTCTCCAGACGCATCAGCGATACTCACCGGGGCGCAGTGCGAAACTGAACTCATCACTGAAGACAATTACTTCTGGTCAATGAGATTTCAGGCCGAAGACGTGTCAGCAGACGCACCGGACTGCAGTGGGATACCAGTGTGACTGTCGCCCGCCATAAAGCCCAACAGCCAGGAGGGGTGATCTGGAATCACGCTTCTGTTCAAAGCAGGGCCGCTTTGGTTGTCATCTGCGGTACCCTTACAGGGCAGCTGCACGTCAACGGTATTATACGCTCCGTTTTTTTGGCCTTTATGGCAAGTCATCCTGGGCTTACGTTTCAGCAAGCTAACGCCTGACCACGTACCACGTGAGTTTCCGCTGCTTGTCTTCTTGTTTGAGAAACCATACCTTTGTCCAGAAAGATCGCCAGATTTCTCCCCAATTTAGAATGTGTGAAGCATTATGGGCAATGCCTTTTAACCGGCTCTGGATTTTGACGATCTAACGAACCAATCGGACGGAATTTAGCACAATATCTCTCAGGAGGACATCCAACAATTCTATCAAGCAATGCCGAGAACAATTGCTTGCATAAGGGCCAGAGGTGGACCAACGCAGTATTGGCTTACTCAGTTCGTGAAGTGTGTTTTTTTTTGTTTTTTTTTTCCTTCAGTGAACCATCCAATTTTTCTGAAATTGTAATCACTTGTTTGTGGGTACATGTTTTCACGTATACTTATTTCTGTCCCATTCGTATAATTCCTTCGTGGTGCATGGTCCTTTTTTGTCTTAGAGTGTATATTTGTTATTGTACAAGTCAACATATCTGTAAATCTGGACACAGACATTTCCACTACATGCCTCTGCTCTGCAAACCACCGTGGTGGAGGTTGCAAAGAGTAGCAGCAGTATCGTTCCACTTCTTTCCTATTTTATTGGCTGATGGTATGTGAGAAGAAAGATTATTAATAATATATTGTAAGAGCCCGAATTTCTGTGATATTAGCATCGCGATCGTCAGGTGAGACTTGTGGTTAAGGAAGCAGTGTGTTCCTTGACTTATTATGGAACGTCGACACAGAAAGGTGTCCATCATGTACATTGTCTTTCTTGTTACGCCTCGTTCTGCACTATGTTTCTGTTACTCACCATGATGTATCGATGCTGACAACACCGTTGGCCCTCTAAACTTAAAATCGCCACCTAATTTCAGTAGAATACCAGTCAAATCCTGACAAGAAAGTCACCAGTGTGCGTTTCTCTTATTGGGAGCTGCAGTAATATGCCACACTCACGATCTTGAGCTCACAAGGATTAATTCACATCCTACTCAGGTGAAACTATTCACAAGGAGGACCAAATGTTGAAACCCCCGAATAAGTGCAACGGGTACTGAAATGAAATTTGTCAATGATTTAGACATAGATCTCCATCACAATGCTCGCTGGCCCTGGATCTGCGGCTAACTGCACACTTGCTTAACTTCTTCCTACACAAATCTCGAGTTGGAAATCTGAAGTCCTCACATTTCGTCACTGTGAGACAACTAACAGCAGTCTGTCAATAAGAAGGGAGAACTGGTGGAACACGTGTTAAATATATTCAGAACGTGTAATATGCCTTGTCTTTCCCTTATCTTCGCTTGTAAATATTTTGTTACTTATGAAATCTTCACGGGTTACCAGCCAAGTGGCGTGGTCTTCTAGTCGCAAAGTTCCAGTGGATTGTGGATGATGCATTCGCAGTCCATTGAAACGTTGCAACTAGAAGACGACGCCACTTGGCTGATGACCCGTGAAGATTTCATAGTTGAAATACGCCGAGAAAGCCTGCAATCGCATATTCTGTTACTTAACATTAATTTCGATGAAAGATCACACATGGCGCAACATAAGAATACGTCAGTCAACAATTTAGACAGAGCAACAACTGGTATTTCACACAGGTAATTTAATTTCCTTAAAAGCGGCAGTGGCTTCCCGGCGCTCCTTGGCGGGTCCTGTGTTGTCACCTTGCTGTCACTGCGTGGATGGATCTGGGCAGATACTTCATTCCCATGGGCTTCTGACTAGTGCTTGGCACCGTTATAAATCTTTCGAGAATATTACTAGAACAAATTGATAGTGGTTTAATTTTCTCGTTCAGTTTTTTTGCGTTGTTTTAGCTCTAATATTTAATAGAGGAATAACACAGGCTTATGAACGGTTAACGTGGCCGAACCGTTATACGGTGAAAATTCCTCACTGGGTGAACAAGCCTGTGACAAATAGTCTAGCTGTTCTTTGAACTGCTTCTATCTCATCCGTTACTTCAACTCGATGTCGGTCGTAGATTGACGAGCAATACGCAAGAAGTAGCAAAAAGCCGTTTTTGTAAATGATATGTATTGCACCTGAATTACACTTCCGTAGGACACTTAAGAAAGATCTGAGCCTAGTCTACCTTTCCCACCAGTAGATTAACATTGAGGTGATGAAAGTCTTGGGATACCTCCTGATATTGTGCCCGGCTTAGTGCAGCAACTCGACTTGGTGTGGACTCAACAAGTCCTTCGAAGTCCCCTACAGAAATATTTAGCCGACAATAATTGCCAAAGTGTTGCCGGTGATCAAACTAACCTCTCAATTACGTCCCACAAATGTCCGAACGGATTCGTGTCGGGCGATATGGGTGGCCAAATCATTCTCTCGAACTGTCTAGAGTGTTCTTCAAACAAGTCGAGAACAATTTTGGCCCTGTGGCACGGCGCATTATCATCCATAAAGTCCGCCCCGATAGCTGAGTGGTCAGCGAGACGGATTGCCGTTCTACGGACCCGGGTTCGATTCCCAGCTGGGTCGTGGATTTTCTCCTCTCTGGGACTGGGTGTTGTGTTGTCTTCATCATCATTCCATCCCCATCTGGCGCGCAGGTCGCCCAACGTGGTGTCGAATGTAATAAGACCTGCACCAAGGCGGCCGGACCTACCCCGTAAGGTGCCTCCCGGTCAAAGACAACAAAAGCAAATTTCCATTTCCATCATGCATAAAAATTCTACCGCTGTTTGGATATGAAGTCCGTGAATGACCGTCTCGTTTCCAGCCAATGATCGGTTCAGCTGGACGGGAGGACACAGTCTATTCCAAACAAACGCATCCAACGCCATTATGGAGCCACCACCAACAAACAGTGCCTTGCCGACAACTTCGGGAGGAGAGGCGCTATAGGCGATATCGTGGTATTAGCAAACGCACTCCCGACGGTCGTCTGCTGACATTGCCCATCATAGCCAAATAACTCTGCACTGTCCTAACGGGTAGCTTGGTGGTACGTACCACTTCGAGTTTTCTTGTTATTTCACTTAGTATTGCTTGTCTTTTAGCACTGAAACTCTACTCAAACGCCGCTACTCTGGGTCGTTAAGTGAAGGCCGTTGGCTACTGCATTGACCGTGCTCAGAGGTAATGCCTGAAATTTGGTATTATCGGCACACTATTGACACTACGGATATAGGGATATTGAGTTTCCTAATGATTTCCGACATGGAATGTCCCATGTGTGTTGCTCCAACTACCATTTAGCGTTCAAAGTCTGTTAATTCCCATCGTGCGGCCATAATCACGTCGAAAACCTTTTCGCATGAATCACCTGAATACAAATGCCAGACCGCAGGAGGGACCGAGCAGTTCTAGGCGCTACAGTCTGGAACCGAGAGACTGCTGCGGTCGCAGGTTCGAACCCTGCCTCGTGCATCGATGTGTGTGATGTCCTTAGGTTAGTTGGGTTTAAGTAGTTCTAAGTCAAGGGGACTGATGACCTCAGATGTTAAGTCCCATAGTGCTTAGAGCCATTTGAACCATTTCAATACAAATGACAGCCCCGCCAGCGCGCCGCTCTTTCATACCATGCGTACGCAACGCTACCGCCATCTGTATATGTGCATGTTGCTAACCTATGACTTTCGTCATTTCTACATCGACATCCGTACTCCGCAAGCAACCTGACGGTGTGTGGCGGAGGGTACTCCGACGTAACGCGCTTTTTCGCACATCGACGGCGGTTCTACAACATAAATTGCCCACCTACCTCGATACTGCTGCAGAACTGCACAGGTGACTCCTGACTGCAGCTACTTGAGAGATCTCAGGAAAGCAGTGTTGAAGAAAATGAGATTTCATAACTACATGACGGAGGCAGCTATAAGTACAAAAAGCTGAAAATAAAGAATAAATCGGAAATGGGTTGCTGTTCAAATTTCTAAGTTAAAAGGTCCTTTTAAACTTGAATTAGGATTTTTTTATTGCTATTAAGCAAGATCACGAGCCAACATGTGTTCAAATCATTAAAATTCCTGTTCACAGTCCTCGTCACACTCAAGCAGCCAGAACTTTTCCTACCCAACTCCGAAATAATTTACGAGAGTAACACAGTCAATAAACTGCTATTTACTTTTGCACTCGGCATTCAGTGGTCGTCTTTAAATAAAGTTTTTGCTCACCTTAAATACTCAGTAGAAAAAATTACTTAGAACCACCACGCTTTTAGTTCAATGTTTACACACGCGATTTTCTCCAGAACAAAATATCTCTCGACTCTGAAAATTTCCCAAGTAGTTAATGGTAAACACCAGCTACCTTTATCACTGTACCGAAACGCGGAAGTCACAATATCACTTCATTTCACACATAATGCGTTCGGACACTTTTAGCATGACCGGCTCCTGCGAAAGCTAGTCCACCACTCTTTCTTCTCTCTACCTCTACAAGCACCTCCATCTCATGCGTTATGTGGCATACTGTCTCACTTGTTACGGCTGTACAGAATTGCGGCCAACCAGAACTGACTTTCAGGACGCGGCTCGCGCCAAAATCTAGCAAGAACCAAACGCCGCTCTCAGCTCACTGACGTCATTAAAATAAGCAACTCAAAACTCTCTTGTTAAACAAATAAAATGAAATATACTTTAAGCTGTACTTTACGTCTGGAATTTAACTGTACAGTCGCGAACGTTCTGGCTGTCTCTTACATATTCAAACATGCTTGGACATCCGTCATCCACTAGCACGGGAAC